>NW_027512930.1:0-318762 GCF_048772815.1 Callospermophilus lateralis
ACAGTCACAATGATGAACTGGGAAAAATATGTAGGAAAGCAGATATCAATAGGGGCATTAGGAAATCAGGAAAAGTATAAAGTGAGTGATAGGATTAGATATTTTCAACAGGCTTGAGGTTAAATATATAATCTTAGGAAGAAACAAATATGTAGTAACCAATAGGATTGACATTTGAGAGCAGTAGGCACCCTGGACATAGATGCTTTTAGTAATCCATGGTCACTTTCTATTTAGGCTTTGGTACAATCATATGTGTGACCTTTGCATTTTGTGTCCAGAATACTACTGTGGTAAAATGTATATGTAGATCAGGTGACATAAGTATTTCTTCCACCATAAAGGGGAGTAATATTCTGGAAACTTATAAATTAGTACTGGTGATACAAATAGGTGTACCTTGTGTTGATGATTATTGAGATGATGCAGGAATAGACCATATTGTGAATAAAGTATGTAACTGGATCCAACATTAAATAATGGATTGAGTTTGCATCTGAAAATATATTGGAAATCTTATATTGATATATATACCATCATTCCAACGAGTTATATATGCAATGGTATTATTAGGGTTACGGTTTATCGTGAAGAGTGAGTTTTGCTTCAAAAATGATTATGGAATCGAAAATAATGTGTTTAGAAAGAAGTCTAGTGAAAAGACCAGTAAAGAAACATGGAGGAATACATGTGTTCTGAAGTAGTAAGTAATTGAAAGTGAACCAAATGCCAAAAAAATTTGTGAAGTTGTGGATGAAAAAATACATCCTATGATGTCCATAAACTGAAGAAATAGTAATGTACCAGTGTTGAGTAAAAATGAACTTCAAATTACACATCATGTCCCATAGCAATCTACTTGCATTGATGTTAAACTGGGTCAGTTACTGTAGAAATATTAGGATTTTTAAGCACCATCCACTGAACTTAGTTTTCAGTAGTAGGAAACCAAAATATATTTCAGGTGTATGAATATTACTGAGAATAATCTTGTGAAAATTTGAATTTAAATGAACATAAATGAATATGAATGAATTTAGGGAGTGTATAATAAGACACATATTTTTCATATTTTTTTAAAATCCGTAGAATATATACACACACACACGCCCACACACACACACACACATGCACACACACACACACATTAATATTTAGCAATATATATGCCAATCGATATTCATCATGAAATATAATTCATTCACAAATCCAAAAATATTCATTTTACTGAACATGGATTTATGTATAGTGTTTTTCACTAGGAAGCTCACCCATAGGTGGAATTTTCAGTTCCATCATTATTTAGGGAGAGTCATCTCTTCTCACAATTTTTATATTCCAAAGTCAGTGATCTTACAAGAATGTACGTGTGATACCAGGTAGGATATTGTATATGCATAAAAAATTACATGTGCTGAATAGGATACAGAGAATGGGAGACAGGAATTTACATATGTGATAACTTTAAAAAATCATGGAGAAATATTAAAATGAAAAGTTTACTAAATTTAAAACACATACTCTTGATAAAGAGGAAGACAAATACAAATATACACCATGCTTCCTATAAAAGGACTGTACTTCTATTCAGTTAGGTTTTTTTTTCTCCATGATATTAGGATTAGTAGTCAGAGTCTAGTAGGGTATGGGTTAGTGTCAGGGATTCAGTATTTCAAATGGAAAATAGGAAAATGGATCTAATGTGTATGCAAACATGTGATACACAAAAATCTTTCCTCTCTTATCCAGAACAATACCTTGACATAACCATCGCTAAAAGTAAGACACAATTAGAGGAGAGGAGTTAGAAAACCTGTGAATACATATGTGGAATGAAAAATGCTCAGGAGTTCACAACACTGGAGGTGGTAAAACAGTTTACAAAAGTATGGGAGAGGGTAAACACTCCAGAAACATGGAGCTGTGCTGACCTAAAGACTTATTGAGAAACTTCCTCTGAGGTTAGGCACAAGAAATATATGTATGGCAATATGTAAATCAATGATTCTGCAACTGATGTGATTCTGCAATCTGTATATGGAGTAAAAATGGGAGCTCATATCCCACTTGAATCAAAGTGTGAAATTTGATATATCAAGAAGTATGTACTGTTTTGAACAACCTACAATAAAAATTAATTAAAAAAAGAAAAAGAAATATATGTAATTGTCAGGAGATTTAGCTTCGTTTGTAGTGACACCAAAAATCTGGGTCTGCATCTATGTGACCTGGAGGACATGGTTCTTTATTTTGTAATGAACATGAGGCAGCAGGTCTGAAATCTCCCTTTGTAGGTAAACTGTTGCTACTGGGAGCTAAGTGTCTTCCCGTGTGGTCTGTGAAGCCATTTGGTCATCCTCCACTTTTCAGGGTGTTTCTTACTGCTGCACTGGGAATTTGGTATTTGCTTCATGAAATACAATATGTTAAACTGGGACACAATGCTGGAGGGAGTTCTGTCATGTGTGGTTGGTCAGGGTCGGCAAGAGAATGTACGAACCAGGCTTCTATCCCACATAGCTTTCCCCTTGACTATAGCAACCTGATTCTGAACATTGCCCTGAAACCTCTACATATAACAAGATGCCTTTACATATAAAGGTCTGCTGCCTGCACCATGTCAGTCGCAAGATTTGGAAGCCAATGGAAGATCCAGGTGGTCCTACCAAAAATATTTATTTACACACCTATAGTCCACTGCTCTACACCCACTACCCAGCAGGCTCCAACTTACTGGCATCTCTGTTCTACACCATTTTCACGAAACTCAGTCAATCAAGGCACTGTTTGTTATACTCATGATCAGCAACAGGATATCTTAAGGTTATCCAGTGCCACCTGGTCATGGGGATTTCAAAAATTTCATGGTATTAATCTAGTCATTTTTCAAGGATGAAGTTGGAGGCACTGTGGGTTTCATTTAATTCAGGAACCATTAAATGGTGAGGAAGCTCATTTCAATGAAAGCTCTGGAGAACACTCACAGGCAAGCCTTCCCAAAGAGTGGCCAAAAGGACACATGAATCCCGGCCCATTGTGGTATACAATGTGAGGTCCATGTGTGTTTGGACTCTCAACTATGGCTACCAAGTCTTTAAGAATTAAATCATGTGATATCCTGGCTCAGAATCCCTGAGCTCTGTGGAAAGCCATCCTGGGCCTAGATCTCAGTTTCCAAAAGCGATTCTCATGCGTGGTCTCCTAAAATCCCAACACTATTCATGGCAATACTTCTCTGAGGTCAGTTCCAGAACTCAGTCTCTAAGGAGAATCACACCAGAGTTCAAGCCCTGGTGGACCCAGTCATCTCTTCCAACTACCACACAAATTACCACAATTAAAACAAGAACCCTCCCATATGGCCCTCATCTTCTTTCATATAGACACTCATCATAATCTGGCTGGAGGTTTCCATGAGGGGTGCAGACCAAGACAGTGTCCCAAATAAGCTCCTTTGCCCCTCATTTGCCTAAAGTCAAGGTGGCCTGGACACCCATCCTGTGAACCAAAAGTGATCAAATAGGCCTGCCGTTAATAACTCTCCAATTTGAGGACTACTGTCTGTGGGGTTTAGATTCTTTATGTGAATTTTAGTCATGAGAAAACCCAAGCACAATGGGCTAGCCTCTGCAGGTTTTGTAGAACTCTTTTGACCCAAAGGATCCCATTCTCACTTGATGGAAGTCAGGAACCTTACAGAGGAAGCCGAGAGACTTCATCCGAATAATTGCTCTTTTGGCGAATTTTCTTTTGGATGCACACATGGTAACTTTCTTTAGATCCATCAGGTGCTGAGAATCTAAGCCACAGCCACACACAGGGCCAAGGGCCTGATTCAGACACATCCCTTTCCAAAGCAATTAAGGAAAGTGCCACAGGTATGCCCATTCATTTCCATTTGAAAACTGTTTTCTTCAGGCTTCACAAAGGGGTGGCCTGAGGCAAAGACCTTCCTGACATTCAGGGCAACAGAACAATAGGTAAGCAAAAGGCCGAAAGCAGGGTTTCTCCTCTGAGACTTTTCTGGTCACACTGATATCTGAGTTTTCTGAGATGCTCGCCATCCCCTACAGCTATCCAGTACATGGCCATGTCACAGAGCTTGGAGGTGGTAGATATCTTGGACACAAAACCATGGGCCTATTCTTGAGATTGGCCGGAATTCAGGACGAAAATAGAAACTTAGGAAGGTAGCAGGTGTTGCTAATCGATAAGGCAAGCTACAGTCCATTCATAAACGGGGCAATATGAATGCTGAGAAGATTTCTACTAGACACGACACATCCATTGATGGATTCTCTTTTCTAATGTCTACAACCACCGCAACAGTGGAATACACAGACATAGAAACACTCGCCCTGTGAAAAGACTTACTAGAAACAGTCCACTTCAAATGAAACAAACCGACTGTCCTACCTATTCTCAGAAAATGAGACAAAACCACAAACCCACAACCACACCCACAAAGGCACCTCCTTCCCCTAAGTAGGTCTGTGACTATCCAGAGTGTCCTCTGACTTGTGGGCCATAATATGTTCCCCCAAAATGGCCTTTCCTGTCTCAGATCTTGTCTCCTTGGCCAACTCTGTGAACTTCTTAGGAGCCAACGGTGAGCTACTACCTGCTTTCTCATGAAAAGCCCTGCATCCGAGCTTTCCTGGCATTTGGCCTTCCTCACATCTGTAGGTACCAAAAAATACTGACCCTGTTCTTGGTAAATCCAAACAAGTGATACCACTGGGACTGGGACTGGGACAGGCTCTGTGTGCCTGGCTTCCTGGATCCCACGTTCAGAGAGTTCCATCACCAAGAAAGTGAGGTGAGGTCACTTCCTTCCTGAACTGAATGAGGGCACTGTCTTGGCAGCCACTTTGTCCTAACTGTTGCTTCCAAGGGTCCCAAGAAATTGAGGCCGCCCCTACTTCCTGTGACATTTTCACAAGTTAGAATGGTATATCAACCAAAGGCACCCAGGAATAGATCTCCACACAGGCCTGGTTTGGTCCATGATCTCTACATTAAAAAAAAATCTGATTCAGACACAACCTTTTATCCTGACCGGGTTATTTGCCATGGAAGATGACTTTTGGTCTCTCAGGTCCTTTATTGCTTCCTACATCTTCTCCAGGGATCATTTCTGCATGGACCTTTGAGGTTCTCAGCAGGGGGAAGTTTTTCTACATTTCTGTATTGTAATATCAACTCCTTCCCTGCTCTTCTGTAAAGTTAGATTGAGGGAACAGTGTCCGGTTATGGTTAAAAACATGCTCGATTTGGGTTAGAAATCATTTTCCTGGATGAATGATCGTATTGGGAACTTGCTATGTGTAGAAGAATATATAGGTGAAATATATGTATGAAAAAAGAAATTTAAGTCTGATTTGAAGCCCAGAAGGGCATTGGGCCCTTGATAGTGATACGTGGTGTTGAATTACGTTCTGCAGAGTTGTCTCAGATAAATCGATATACAATGGCATAGCACCTTGTACGTTGCATGAATTAATGTAGAAGGAACATCAAGTCAAAAAGGCATAGTCGGTAGTGAAAGGTTAATAAAATTAATAAAATAGGTACTTGTCACTTCCTGTTTTTCTGTATGCTTAACAAAACACTGTTGAAATCTTGAGAAATGTTTGCTAATCTTGTTCTAGAATGTACTGTTCCCAACAGCCGAACTGCAGAATGTACTCCCTCACTCGGTGTCATGCAAACCGCCCACTCGCCCTTACCCGTCACTGAACTTCCCTCTCTTCCCTCTCCAAGGAAAGTATATAAGCTCTGCTTAAGCTGTTCTCAGAGGTCTCTGCTCTATTTAATTTAGCTCTGAGCTCCAGCATGCTGGACCACAAATAAACCCTTTGCTGTTGCATGAGACAGTCTCTTGGTAGTATCTTCCTCTGACACTCGCCTGACCTTTACATATTGAGGTTCCACTGAGTTCCAGCAGTGGCGGATGAGAGACCCCAACGGGCTCCTCTCGGAGCAAGTAAGGCGCCTCTTTCTGGTTTCAGGTTTCTTGTTAGGGCTTGGCAAAATTGCTGGCGATGAAGAGCCTGGGCTCTCTCCGACGGTGGCTGAGAGACATGTCACAGAGACAAAGGGCACCTCTCTGGAGGACCCCGCAGAGAACTCGGGAAATCAAGGAACAATAGTCTTCTCGACTCAGTGATATTTTCTTTTAGATTCGTTATTGCCATACCATTGGGTTTTGCCGGCTACTCATTCCTGGTCTCAGTGTTGGACGTTCATTGCCTGTCTTTATGGTCTTGTCTTATCTGTGTCGTGTGTCCTTGCTTTTACTGTTTGTGGAACTTTCATTATGGAACAGAGCACGTCAATGCCTCTGTCCCTGACCCTTGATCACTGGACCAAAGTCCGCTTAAGGGCTCAGAATCTTTCTTTTTTTAGTAAAACGCTGGACCTGGCAGAATCTCTGTGCCTCAGAATGGACCATCTTTGGAGTCATATGGCCCCTAGACGGATCTTTCTACTTCCCACTAATTTAAATAGTCAGAGGTATTGTCTTTCAGCCAGCGCCACATAGCCATCCGGATCAACAGCCATATATCTTAACTTGGCAGGACCTCTGCAAATCTCCTCCTCCATGGGTGAAGCCTTTCCTTGCCCCTACCTCTGCTCCTACTCCTTCCCCCATGATCTCTCAAACCCTCTCAACCTCCTCCTCCTCCACCCTCTGTTCTCCCTGAGTCACAGATTTGACTCTACTGGACTCTTCTCCCCCTCCTTATCCCCTGCCCTCGTCCCCTAACACACAACACACTCTAAGTGATTCCGCTGCTGCTGACTAAGCCTCTCTACCATTGGAGGAAGCTAAGCCGGTAATAGGATCTGACAATGGACCGATGTTCATGACCCAGGTAAGTCAGGGGTTAGCCAGGAACCTGGGGATTAATTGGAAGTTAAATTGTGCTTATAGACCACAGAGTTCAAGACAAGTAGAAAGAATGAATAGAACCATTAAAGAGACCTTAACGAAATTAAGCTTAGAGACCAGCATAAGATTGGACTATGCTCCTGCCTTATGCAATGTTTCATGCAAGAAAAAATCCCTTTGTTTCTTTGAGTAACCTTACCACATGTGAAATTCTTTATGGTGGCCCTCCTCCAGTAGGGGACCTAAGCCCAACTGTAAGACCTAAAGATCCTTTCCACACCCCCTTGCTTGACAGACTTAAAGATCTTGAAAGAACTCAGTAATACCTGTGAAAACAGCTGGCCACTGCCTACCCAACTGGGAACCAGGGGATTCCACATCCATATCAAGTAAGAGATTTCATCTATGTAAGATGATATCAGGTGTCATCCCTGGTACCCCGCTGAAAAGGACCATACCAGGTGCTATTATAACACCTACAGTGGTAAACGTAAACAGAATCACTTCCTGGATCCATACCTCTCATCTCAAGCCTGCTGCCTATACAGAATCTTTCTGGAAACTGAAAAAGACTGGTAACAGTTTCAAATTGTGTATTCGCAATGTGAATAAGGTTATATACTCTCCCCTTGGCTACAAGTAGTCCTAACCCTCATCAGCCCATTAAGCAGTGATGGCTGATCACAAATCCTACTGGAAAAGAAGTATGGTCTATCTCGCATACAGCCCCCTTAGGGACCTGGTGGCCATCTCTCCACCCAGACATTTGTTAGCTGGCTATAGGTATTTCCTATTGTGATATCCCTGATGAAGAGGATCCCACTAAAATACCATTAAATCCCTTCTGTACCATAGATAATGGAAACAAACATTATGGATGTAGGGACACGCGAGCCAGATGCAGATTGGCTAGTCTAGATTACTAAGTTTGCCTGGCAGACTATCAAAGCCACAAAGAGTAATGGCTGTGTGGGGGAAAAGCCGACTTTTTCTGTATGTCATGGAAATGTGTGCATACAGGAGCTGCCTGATGAAACCCCAATTCTTCATCAAATTCAGTACACAGCATTGGCCACATTACCAATTAGACAACCAAAAACTATGGCACCCAGATGGGTCTCTAGCTCCTCAAATTTTGCGTGACCTTTTTAACTTCTGCAAGTGCTCAAAAGAGTGAAAGGAAATTCCCCTATGTGGAAGCCTTTTCCCTCCCTCACTCACATCCTGAACTATGCTTCTCCAATAGATCATTATCCTCAGCCTTCTGCTCCAGACCCTCTGATGTCACTCCCATCTCAGCAACTTGATTTCTCCCCTCCAATAACTAGATCAGAAACCCAAAGCTCCACCAGTTCTCAGACCATCGGACCCTTGCTGAGGTAGCAGGTACATAGGTACCGCTCCACCGACTCATTCCTCTCATCTCCTGTCAGTGCCCTCACCGGGTCCCACCAGGTCCTCTTACCAGCTAACCCAATGCTCAAACGAGCTGAGGAGAGCCCTGAGACCCTTATCCAAGATGTAATATAATTGGCCTTTAAAGTTGCTTTGTCATCACTGAAAACAGGTTACTAAAATTTAAAGTCCCTCACAGGATTTTGGGATCCTCACTCCCGTCTTTCACTCTGCTCTACCTGATCTACTGCTCAAGTTTGCTGCTAGGAAATTCCCAATACCCTTTCGCATTATTCTTTTACATCTCTCTTTTCCCTCATTCTCAGATCCTCGGAGGTGCTCTCAGCCCCACCTTCCCCGTCTTTCCCCCTCTGTACCAGGCCCACAGAAAAGTCTTAAATGACCTTCTTCAGAAGTCTTCACCATGGCTGAGTTTTGAACTTTCAGCAAAACAGTCCCAATAAAGACTTTAATGTAGATAAACTTTCTCTTTCGTATTGCCCTGTTCTACTTGGCCACTGGCTAAAAATCTCAGTACTTCTAAGCTAGACAACCCCTAACTAGTTTTTCACAAAATATGTGAACAAGTCCTCTGGCCTTCAGCTGGGGCTTCACAGAGATGGCTACATTTCTAAGATAAAGAAATTACCAACCGGGCTCCATGGTAACAGCTGGCAGGGGGAAAATAAGAAATGGAAGAAAAAGCTCTCCTCCTCCCAGGTGTCCTTGAAAAGTTAACTTGCCCAGAACAGAAGGAAAAACAGAAACAAATACTGCTTTTTTAAACTTCTGAAGACTGTGAACTTCTGAGCCCCATCCCTTATATGTTGGGTACAAAATTCTGAAACTACCTAAACTTGAGTTTCAGGGGATTAATTGATTACAATAGAAGCAATGCCCTCTGAATCCGGTTTCAACCAAATAGGACTGTTTCCCTCTCTTGAGTGCTATCTTAGGTGCCTTGCTTTGTCAGTGCCTACAAAAGCATAATTCTATATACTTAAACATCGTTTATGTTTTCATGAAATGATCAAGATATGTGATAAATTGTGTAATGGTGCAGATGTTTCCCAGAGTGCTCTATCATGACGCAGGTTCATTTGAAGATCAAATAGTGGGGGCATACAACCGGTTCCACTGGGAACATATATCCCTCACTTTAGCCATCCTATTAGGAATAGGAGTTGCTGCACGGGTGGGCAGAGGAACCAGTGGCATTGTCCATGGGACACAAAAGATGACCCAATTAGAAGCAGCAATAGAGCAAAAGTAAGATATTAGAAACCTGCTTCAGGGCTTTGCATGAAACTTTAACCTCTCTCTCTGAAGTTGTTTTACAGAACAGTTGAGGGTTGGACCTCCTCTTCATTAGAGAAGGGGGCCTTTGTGCTGCATTGAGGGAAGAATGTTGTTTTTATGCTGACTATACTGGAGTCGTAATAAAATCTATGAGTAAATTTAAAAGACACCTTGAAGAGCATCAACAAGTGAGAGAGGGCCCAAAAGGGTGGCTTGAGTCTTGGTTCACACAGTCCCCCCGGTTAACTACGTTTTTATCAACCCTGGCCGGTCCAATAATAATCCTCATATTATTGCTAACTATAAAACCCTGTTTGCTCAACCGTGTAATGTCTTTTCTCCAGGCTCAAATTGGAGGAGTTAAACTTATGGTAATACCCCACTAGCAGACATTGAATGTGACACCCTCCAATGATCATTTTTATGATTAAAATTAGCCAGAAGAAGAAGTGGGGAATGAAATATTAATAAAATAGGTACTTGTCACATCTTGTTTTTCTGTATGCTTAACAGAACACTGTTGAAATCTTGAGAAATGTTTGCAAAACTTGTTCCCAGAATGTTCAATCCCCAGCTGCCAAATTGCAGAATGTACTCTCTCTCCCAGTTGCATGCAAACCACCCACTCGCCCTGACACATCAATACAATTCCCTCCCTTCTCTCTCCAGGGAAAGTATATAAGCTCTACTTCAGCTATTCTCAGGGCTATCTGCACTATTCAGGTGAGCTCTGAACCCCAGCATTCTGGACACCCAATAAACCCTTTGATGTTGCATGAGATAGCCTGTTGGTAGTCTCCTCCTCTGAAGCTCGCACCACGTTTACTTGGATGATTGAATGTAGAAGAGAACATCCAGTCAAAAAGGGATAGTCTGTAGCATTAGGAAGATAGTCAGTAAGTTTAGGAAGAAGGGTGAGTATAAGATTTGGAACAAAAGTTTCTTAGCAATAGGATTTCGATTAGAGAGTGAATGTAAATGTCAGCACAAGTGAAGAGTCAGTCACAATGATGAAGTGGGGAAAATATGTAGGAAAGCATATATCAATAGAGACATTACAAAATCAGGCAGAGTATAAAGTGTGTGATAGGATTAGACATTTTGAACAGGGTTGAGTTAAATATATAATCTTAGGAAGAAACAAATATGTAGTCACAAATAGGATTGACATTTGAGAGCTTTGGGCAAATTTCAGGTGGATGAATATTTTGAGAATAATCTTGTGAATAGTTGATTATAAATCCACATACATGAACATGAATGAATTTAGGGAGTGAATATAAGACACATATATTTCATATTTTGAAAAATCTGGAGAGTGTATATATATATATATATATATATATATATATATATATATATATATATATATGTATATATATATATACATATATATATATATACATATATATACATATACATAAAACACACACACAGACAAAAAAGTAGCAATATATATGTCAATCAAAATTCATTATAAAATATATACCATCCACAGATCTAAAAATATTCATTTTACTGAACATGGATTTATGTATAATGCTGTTCAACTAGCAAGCTCACCCATAGGTTGAATATTCAGTTCCAACAGGGTTTAGTAAGAGTGATCTCTTCTAACAATTTGTATCTGCCAAGTCAGCCACCTCACAAGAATGTACGTGTGGTACCAGATAGGAATCTATATGTGCATATAAGAATACAGAGAAAGGGAGACAGGAATTTACATATTTGTTAACCTTAAAAATACTAGGACAACTATTTCAACAAACAATTGACTAGATTTATAACTCCAACTCTGTATCATGCAAAAGGCAAGTCCATCTATACACCATGCCTACTCTGTACTGCTTGTATTTCTATTCTTTATGGGTTATTTTTCTCCATCATATTAGGATTAGTAGTCAGAGTCTGGTAGGGTATGGGTTAGAGTCAGGTATTCAGTATTTTGAATTGAAAATAGGACACTGAATCCAATGTGTATGCAAATATATGCTACGGAAAAATCTTCCCACTCTCCTCCAGAACAATGCCTTGACATTACCTTCGCCCCAAGTAAGACACAATTAGAGGAGAAGAGTTAGAAAATCTGTGAATACATATCTAGAATGGAAAATGCTCCAGATTTCACATCTTTGGAGGTGGTAGAGGAGTTTCCAAAAGTAAGAGACAGGGTAAACACTCCACAAACATGGAGCTCTGCTGGCCAAAAGACTTTTTGAGAATCTGCCTCTGAGGTTGGGCACTTGAAATATATGTTGTTGTCAGGAGCTTTAGCTTTATTTGTAGTGAAACCATCAAAGCTGGATCTGCATCTATGTGACCTGGAGGAAATGGTTACTTATTTTAAAATAAAAATGAGGCAGCAGTGATGAATTCTCTTTTTGTAGTTAAACTTTGGCCACTGAGGGCTAAGGGTCTTCCCGTGTGGACTGTGAAACCAATGGTCATCCTCAAATTTTCGTGGTGTTTCTTGCTGCTGCACTGGGAGTTTGGTATTTGCTTCATGAAATACAACGAGTTCAAATGGGACACAGTGCTGAAGGGAGTTCTGTCAGGTGTGGTTGGCAGGGTCTCCAGGAGAATGCACCAACCAGGGTTCTATCTCAAGTAGCTTGCCCCCTTGACAATAGCAACATGATACTGAACATTGCCCTGAAACCTCTCCATATAAAAATATGCCTTTACATATATGGGTGTGATGGTTGCACCATGTCTGTCACAGCCATTTGGAAGCCAATGGAAGATCCACATGGCCCCACCACAGATGTTTTATCACACATTTGCATAACACAGCTCTAGGCCCACTACTTACCAGGCCCCAACTTACTGGCATCTCTGTTCTACACCATTTTCATGAAACCCAGTCAATCAAGGCCCTGTCTGTTATACTCATGATCATCAACAGGACATCAAAGGTCCTCCAGTGCCAGCTGGTCATCGGAATTTCTAAAATTTCATGGTAATTATCTAGCATTTTTTCACAGATGCATTTGGAGGCAATGTTGGTTTCAATTCATTCAGGAACCATTAAATGGTGAGGAAGCTAATTTCAGGGAAATCTCTGGAGCACTCTCACAGGCAAGTCTACCCAAAGAGTGGCCAAAAAGTCACATGAAGCCAGGCCCATGGAGGTCTACAAAGCAAGGTCCAAGTGTGTTTTGAATCTCAATTATGCCTGCCAAGTCTTTCAGAATAAAATCATGTAATATCCTGGCTGTGATTCCCAGTGTTCTGTGGAAAGCCACTCTGGGCCTTGATCCCAGGTTCCAATGGCAACTCTCATTCATGGCCTCCTAAAATCCCAACACAATTCATGTCAATACTTCTCTGAGGTCAGTTCCAGAACTCAGTCTCTAAGGGGAATCACAGCAGAATTCAAGCCCAGGTTTACCCAGTCATCTCTTCCAACTGCCACACAAATGACCACAATTATAACCAAAACACTCCTACATGGCCCTCATCTTCTACCATAAAGATACTCATCATAACATCTGGATGGAGGTTTTCATGAGAGGCACATCCCAAAACAGTGTCCAAAATAAGCTCCCTTGCCCCTCATTTGCCGAATGTCAGGGTGGCTTGGACACCCTTCCTGTGAACCAGGAGTGATCAAATAGGCCTGCCCTTAATACTGCTTCGCTTCTCCAATTTGAGGCTCTCTGACTGTTGGGTCTAGATTCTTTTTGTGAATTGGAGTCATGAGAAAAGCCAAGCCCCTCTGCAGAGATTTGAAGAACTCATTTCACCCAAAGAATCCCTATTCTGACATGATGGATTTCAGAAACCTAACAAAGGAAGGCAATATAATTCATGCACATTGATTGAACGTTTTTCCATTTTGGTTTAGATGCACATATGGGATCTTTCTTTACTTCCATCAGGTGCTGAGAATCTAAGTCACAGCCTAAAACAGGGCAAAGGGCCTGAATCAGACACATCCTTTTCCAATGAAATTAAGCAAAGAGCCAGAGGTGATGCACATTCATTTCCATTTGAAAACTGTTTTCTTCAGGCTTAACAAAGGGGTTGCATGAGACAAAGACCTTCCTGATATTCAGGGCAACAGAACAATAGGTAAGCAAAAGGCCCAAAGCAGGGTATCTCCACTGAGACTTTCCTGGTCACACTGATATCTGAGTTTTCTGAGATGCTGGCCATTCCATTCAGGTATCCAGTACATGGCCATGTCAAAGACCTTGGATTTGGTACATATCTTGGACACATAACCATGAGCCTATTCTAGAGAGTGGCCAGAATTCAGGAAGAAAACAGGGACTTAGGAAGGTATTAGGTGTTGCCCGTGCATAAGGCAAGCCACACTCCATTCATAAATTGGGCAGGATGAATGCTGGGAAGCTTTATACTAGACATGACACATCCATTGCTGCATTCTCTTTTCTCATGTCTACTACCACAGGCACAGTGGGATACACAGACATGGAAACACTCACCTCTTCAAACGACTTAACGGAAACAGTTCACTCCAAAACAAACAAACCACCATTCCTACCTATTTTCAGAACATGAGACAAACCACAAACCCACACCCACTCCCAAAAAGGCACCTCCTTCCCCATAGGTGTATGACTAACCAGAGTGTCCTCTGACTGGTGGCCATACTCTGTTCTTCCGAAATGGCCTGTCCTCTCTCAGATCTGTTTTCCTTGGCCAATTCTGTAAAGTTGTAAGGAAAAAGTGGAGAGCCACTACCTGCTTTCTCAGGAAAGCTCCCTATTCAGAGCTCTCCAGGCATTTGGTAATCCTCACTTCAGTAGGTACCAAGAATGACTGACTCTATCTTTGGTAAATCCAAACAAGTGAGCCCACTGGGACTGGGACTGGGACTGCCTCTGGGTGCCTGGCTCATTGGATACAAAGTTCAGAGAGTTCCATCACCAAGGAAATGAGGTATGTCACATTCTTTGGAACTGAATGAGGTCACTGCCTTGGCAAAGGTATATCTTATGATGTGCAAAAACTGAAGAAATAATAATGTACCAGTGTCGAATACAAATGAATGACAAATTACATATCATGTCCCATAGGAGTCTACTTGCATTGATGTTAGACTGGGTCAGTTACTGTAGAATAATTAGGATTTGTATGCACCATTCACTGAAGTTAGTTTTCAGTACTAGGAAACAAATATGTATTTCAGGTGGATGAATATTTCTGATTATCATCTTGTGAAAAGTGGATTATAAATCCACATACATGAACATGAATAAATTTAGAGAGTGTATATTAGACACATATATTTCATATTTTGAAAAATTTGGAGAGTATATCTATATCTATATCTATATCTATACACACACACACACACACACACACACACACACACACACAACTCACAGACATTAAAAAGTACCAATATTAATGCCAATCGAAATTCATCAGTAAATATGTATCATCCACAAATGCAAAAATATTTATTTTACTGAACATGAGTTAATGTATAATGTTGTTCTACTAGGACGCTCTCCTATAAGTTGAATTTTCATTTCCAACAGCATTTAGGAGGAGTGAACTCTTCTCACAATTTGTATCTGCCAAGACAGCCACCTCACAAAAATGTACGTGTGATACCTGGTAGGATTCTATATATGCATATAAATATACGTGTGTGAAGAGACTACAGAAAAAGGAAACAAGAATTCACATATTTGTTAAGTTTAAAACACATGGAGAATATTTCAAATAAATTTGACTAGATTTATAACTCCTACCTTATATAATGCAAATGTCAAGTCCAACTATACAACATGTCTCCTCTGAAGTACTTGTATTTCTAATGTGTTGGGTTAATTTTCTCCATTATATTAGGATGAATAGTCTGAGTCTACTAGGTATGGGTTAGTGTCAGGGATTCAGTATTTCGAATGGAAAATTGGAAAATGAATCCAATGTGTATGTAAATATATGCTGCACAAATATCCTCCCGCTGTCATCCAGAACAATGCCTTGACATTACCTTCACCCCAAGTAAGACACAATTAGAGGAGAAGAGTTACAAAATCAGTGAATACATATCTGGAATGGAAAATGCTCAGGAGTTCACAACCTTGGAGGTGGTAGAGCAGTTTCCAAAACTAAGGGACAGGGTAAACACTCCACAAACATGGAGCTCTGCTGGCCTAAAAATTTTTTGAAAAACTGCCACTGAGTTTTGCACTTGAAATATATGTTGTTTTCAGGAGATTTGGCTTCCTTTGTAGTGAGACCATCAAAGCTGGGTCTGAATCTATGTGACCTGGAGGACATGGTTTCTTATTTCCAATGAACTAGATGAAGCAGTGCTGAATCCTCTCTTTGTAGGTAAACTGAGGCCACTGGGGACTAAGTGTCTCCCCGTGTGGACTGTGAAGCCATTTGGTCCTTTTCCACTTTTTGTGGTGTTTTTGCTGCTGCACTGTGAGTTTGGTATTTGTTTCACGAAATACTAGGAGCTAAATTGGGACACAGTGCTGGAGGGAGTTCTGTCACGTGGGGTGGGTCAGGGTCTGCAAGAGAATGCACCAACTAGGCTCCTATCTCTCACAGCTTGCCCCATTGCCCCCTTGTCCATATCAACCTGATTCTTAATTTTCCTCTGAAAACTCTCCTTGTAACAAGATGCCTTTACATACAAGGGTCTGCTGGCTGCACCATGTCAGTTACAAGCCATTTGGAATCCAATGGTAGATCCACATGGCCCTACCACGGATGTTTTATCAAACACCTCCCCACCACTGCTCTAGACCCACTACTCAGCAGGCTCCAACTTACTGGCATCTCTGTTCTACACCATTTTCATGAAACTCAGTAAGTCAAGGCACTGTCTGGTATAATCATGATCAGCAACAGGACATGCAGTGTTTCTCCAGTGCCACCTGGTCATAGGAATTTCAAAAATTTCATGGTATTTATCTAGCCATTTTTCAAGCATGAAGTTGGAGGCACTGTGGATTTCAGTTCATTCAGCAAACATTAAATGGTGAGGAAGCTCATTTCAATGAAATCTCTGGAGAACTCTCACAGGCACGACGCCCCAAAGAGTGGACAAACTGTCACATTAGGCCAGGCCCATTGAGGTCTACAATGTGAGGTCCATGTGTGTTTTGACTCTCAACTATGGCTGCCATTTCTTTAAGAATAAAATCATGTGATATCCTTGCTGAGATTCCCAGGCCTCTGTGGAAATCCACCCGGGGCCTAGGTCTCAGTTTCCAAGAGCGACTTTCATGCGTGGCCTCTTAAAATCCCAACAAAATTCATGGCAATGCTTCTCTGAGTTCACTTCCAAAATCCAGTCTCTAAGGGGAATCACACCAGAGTTCAAGCCCACGTGGACCCAGTCATTTTTTCCAATGCCACACAAATGACCAAAATCAAAACCAAAACACTCCCACATGGCCCTCATCTTATTCCATATAGTCAATCATCTTAACCTCTGGCTGGAGGTTTCCATGAGGGGCACAGCCCAAGACAGAGTCCAAAATCAGCTCCTTTGCCCCTCATTTGCCTAAAGTCAGGGTAGCCTGGACACCGTTTCTGTGAACCAGGAGTGAACAAATAAGCCTGCCTTTAATACTTCTTTGTTTCTCCAATTTCAGGCCTACTGATTTTTGGTATCAATTCTTTAGGTGATTTAGAGTCATGTGAAAACACAAGCACCTCTGCAGGGCTTTGAAGAACTCATTTGACCCAAAGAATCCCTATTCTCATTTGATGGAGTGCAGGAACCTAACAGAGGAAGGCAAGAGACTTCATCCACAATGAATGATATTTTTTGGCATTTTGGTTTTGGAAGCTCACATAGGATCATTCTTAAGATCTATCAGGTGCTGAGAATCTAAGTCACAGCCACACACAGGTCCAAAGGCTGATAAAGACACATCTCTTTCCAAAGCAATTAAGCAAAGAGCCACAGGTGAGGCCCATTCATTTCCATTTGAAAACTGTTTTCTTCAGGCTTCACGAAGGGGTGGCATGAGGCAAAGACCTTCCTGACATTCAGTGCAACACAACAATAAGTAAGCAAAAGGCCCAAAGCAGGGTTTCTGCACTGAGATTTTTCTGGTCACACTGATATCTGAGTTTTCTGAGATGCTCGCCATTCTCTTCAGCTATCCAGTACATGGCCATGTCACAGAGCTTGGCAGTGGTACATATTTTGGACACAAATCCATGAGCCTATTCTGGAGAGTGGCCAGAATTCAGGAAGAAAACAACAACTTAGAAAGATAGCAGGTGTTGCACATCGATAAGACAAGCTGCAGTCCATTCATATATTGGGCAGGATGAATTATGGGAAGATTTATACTAGACAGGACACATCCATTAATGCATTCTCTTTTGTAATGTCTACAACAACAGACACAGTGGGATACACAGAAACAGAAACACTCGCCGTGTCAAATGACTTACTAGAAACTGTCCACTCCAAACCAAACAAACCGCCTATCCTATCTATTCTCAGAACATGAGACAAAACAACAAACCCACACCCATCCCACAAAGGCACCTCCTTGCCCCAAGTAGGTCTGTGACTATCCGGAGTGTCCTCTGACTGGTGGGCCATACTATGTTCCCCCGAAATGGCCTGTCTTCTCTCAGACATTCTTTCCTTGACCAACTCTGTGAAGATGTCAGGAAAAAGTGGTTAGCCACTACCTGTTTTCTCAGGAAAGGTCCATCTTCAGAGCTCTCCTGGCATTTGGCCATCCTCACATCATTAGGTACCAAGAAAACTGACTCTGTCCTTGGTAAATCAAAACAAGTGAGCCCACTGGGACTGGGACTGGGACTGCCTCTGGGTGCCTGGCTTCTTGGATACCAAGTTCAGAGAGTTCCATCACCAAGGAAATGAGGTATGTAACATTCTTTGGAACTGAATGAGGTCACTGCCTTGGCAACCACTTTGTCCTAACAGTTGCTTCCAAGGGTAACATAAGATGGAGGTTGCCCCTACTTCCTGTGACACTTTCATAAGGTAGAATGTATATCAACCATTGGCACCCGGGAACAGCTCTCCACTCAGGCCTGGTTAGGTCCATCTTCTCTACAATAAGAACAGAGAGATTCAGATTCAGACACATCCCTTCATCCTGACCAGGTTGTTTGCCATGGAAGATGACTTTTGCTCTCTCAGGTGCTTCATACCTGCCTACAACTTCTCCAGGTATCATTTGTGCATGGACATTTGAGGTTCTCATCAGGTGGAAGGTCCCCAACTTTCCTGTATTTTAAGAACCACTCTGACAGCTCTTTTGCCCATTTTGGTTTGGGATGCACACATGGGATTTTTCTTTAGACCCATCATGTGCTGTGAATCTAAGCCACAGCCTCACATAGGGCTGAGAGGCTGATTCAGAAACATCCATTTCCAAAGCAATTAAGCAAAGAGGCACAGGTAATGACCATTCTTTTCCATTTGAAAACTATTTTCTGCAGGCTTCACAAAGTGTGGCCTGAGGCAAAGACCTTCCTGACATTCAGGGCAACAGAATAGGTAAGCAAAAGGCCCAAAGCAGGGTTTCTCCACTGAGACTTTCTTGGGCATACTGATATCTGAGTTTTCTGAGATACTCGCCATTCCCTTCAGCTATCAAGTACATGGCCATGTCACAGAGATGGAGGTGGTACATATCTTGGACACAAAATCATGAGCGTATTCTGGAGAGTGTCCAGAATTCAGGAAGAAAACAGGAATTTAGAAAGATGGCAGGAGTTGCCCATCCATACGGCAACCTGCAGTCCATTCATTAATTGCACAGGATGAATGCTTTGAAGCTTTCTTGTAGACAGGACACATCCATTGATACATTCTCTTTTCTAATGTCTACAATCACGGACACAGTATGATATATAGACACAGAAACACTCACCTTGTCAAAGGACTTACTAGACACAGTCCACTCCAAAACAAACAAACCAGCTTTCCTAACTATTCTCAGAACATGAGACAAAACCACAAACTCACACTCACACCCAAAAAGTCACCTCCTTTCCCCAAGTAGGTCTGTGACTATCCGGAGTGTCCTCTGTCTTGTGGGCCATACTATGTTCCCCCCAAATGGCGTGTCCTGTCTCCAATCTGTTCTCTTTGGCCAACTCTGTGAAGTTGTCAGGAGCCCATGGTGAGAAACTACCTGCTTTCTCTGGAAAGGCCAGTCTTCATAGTTTCCAGGCATTTGGCTGTCCTCACATCAGTAGGTACAAAGAAAGAGTAACTCTGTCTTGTTAAATCCAAACAAGTTAGCCCACTGGGACATGGAGTGGGTTTGACTCTGTGTGCCTGGTTTCCTGGATCCCAAGATCACAGACTTTCATTACCAAAACTGTAAGGTGATGTCACTTTCTTCAAGATCTGAATGAAGTCACTGCCTTGGAAACCACTTTGTTTTAACAGTTGCTTACATGGTTCCCAAAAGATGGAGGCTGCCTCTACTTGCTGTGACTCATTCATATGTTAGAATGGTATATCAACCATAGGCACCGGGGAACAGCTCTCCACACAGGCATGGTTTGGTCCATCTTCTCTACATTAGGAAGAGAGAGGCTAATTCAGACACATCCCATCAACCTGACCAGGTTGTTTGCCATGGAAGATGACTTTTGCTCTCTCATGTCCTTCATAGATGCCTACATCTTCTCCAAGGATCATTTCAGCATGGACCTTTTAGGTTTTCAGCAGCTGGAAGATCGCCTATATTCCTGTATTGTAAGACCAACTCTGTCCCTGCTCTTCTGTAAAATTAGATTGAGGGAAAAGTGTATGGTTAGGGTTAATAACATGTTCAATTTGGGTTAGGAATCATTCTCTGGAATGAATATTTGTATTAGGAACCTGCGATATTTATAAGAATATATAGGTGAAATATAAGTATGAAAACAGAAATCTAGGTAAGTTTTGAAGCCCAGAAGGGCATTGGGCCCTTGATTGGGATACTTAGCATTGATTTATGTCCTGCACAGTTGTCTCAGTTAAATCAATATACTATGGCATAGGACCTTCTAATTTGGATGATTGAATGTGGAAGAGAACATCCAGTCAAAAAGGGATATTCGGTAGGATTAGGAAAATAGTCGGTAGGTTTAGATAAAAGAGTGAGTATAGGATTTGGACCAAAAGTTCTTTAGCAATAGGGTTTCAGGTAGAGAGTGAATGTAAATGTCAGCACATGTGAAGAGTCAGTCACAATGATGAACTGGGTAAAATATGTAGGAAAGCAATATTTTGAAGACGTATAAATTAATTGGGGGTACAAATAGGTGTACCTTGTGCCTATGAATATAGAGATAATGCATGAATAGACCATACTGTGAATAAATAATATAACTGGTTTGAACTTTAAATAATGGATTGAATTGATTTCTGAAAGTATAGAGGAAACCTAATATTGATATACAATCATCCATTCCAAACAGTTATGCATCTAATGGTGATATTAGATTTATGGTTTATCATGAAAAGTGTGTGAGTTTTGCTTCAAAACTGATTATGAAATTAAAAAAAAATGTGTTTGCAGAGAAGTCTCATGAAAAGACCAGTCAAGAAACCGGGAGGAATACATGTGTTCTGAAGCAGGAAATGATTAAAAGTGAAAAAATACCTATAAAGTTGTGAACTTGTGGATGAAATATATATCCTATGATGTGCAAAAACTGCAGAAATATTAATGTAGCAGTGTGGAATATAAATGAACGTCAAAATACACATCATGTCCCATAGGAATCTACTTGCATTGATGTTAAACTGGGTCAGATACTGTAGAATTATTAGGATTTGTATGCACCATTCACAGAAGTGAGTTGTCAGTACAAGGAAACAAATATGTATTTCAGGTGGATGAATATTTCCAATAATAATCTTGAGAAAAGTTGATTATATTTCCTCATGCATGAACATGAGTGAATGTATGAATGTAGAGAGTGTATATAAGACACATATATTTCATGTTTTGATAAATCAGGAGAATATATATATATATATATATATATATATATATATATATACCAAAAAAACACACAGAGAAACATAAAAAAGTAGCAATATATGCCAAATGAAATTTATAATGAAATATATAACATCTACTGATGCAAAAATATATACTTTACTGAACATGAAATTATGTATAATGTTGTTGTACTAGGAAGCTCACCCATAGGTTGAATTTTTAGTTCCAACAGCGTTTAAGAGGGGTAGTCTCTTCACACAATTTATATCTGCCGAGTCAGCAACCTCACAAAAATGTACGTGTGATACCAGGTAGGATTCTATATGTACATATAAAAATACATGTGCTGTATAGGCTAGAGAGAAAGGGAGGCAGGGATTCACATATTTGTTAATTTTAAAAACACATGAAAAACTATTCCAAATAAAAATTCACTAGATTTATAACACCTACCATTTATTATGCAAAAGAAAAGTTCAAAAATACACCATGCCTCCTCTGACCTGCTTGTATTTCTGTTCTATTTGGGTTATTTTTCTCCATCATATTAGGATTAGTAGTCAGAGTCTAGTAGGGTATGTGTTAGTGTCAGGGATTCAGTATTTTGAATGGAAAATAGGAAAAAGAATCCAATGTCTATCAAATATGTGCTACACAAAATATTTTCCCTCTCTCATCCAGAACAATGCCTTGACATTACCTTCACCCCAAGTAAGACACAATTAGTGAAGAAGAGTTATAAAATCTGTGAATATATAACTGGAATGGAAAATGCTCAGGAGTTCACAACCTTGGATGTGGTAGAGAAGTTTCCATAAGTAAGTGACAGGTTAAAAACTCCACAAACATGGAGCTCTGCTGGCCTAAAGGACTTCTTGATAAACTGCCTCTGAGGTTGGGCACTTGAAATATATGTTGTTTTCAGGAGCTTTAGCTTCCTTTGTCGTGAGACCATCAAAGCTGGGTCTGATTCTATGTGACCTGGAGGACATGGTTTCTTATTTTCTAATGAACATGAGGCAGCAGTAGTGAATTCTCTCTTTTAAGTAAAATGTGACCAGTGCGTGCTAAGTCTCTCCCCATCTGGGCTGTGAAGCCATTTGGTCATCCTCCACTTTTTCATGGTTTTTCTTTCTCCTGCATTGGTAGTTTGGTATTTGCTTCATGAAATACAAGGAGTTCAAAAGGGACACCGTGCTGGATGGAGTTCTGCCACATGTGGTGGGTCAGGGTCTGCAGGAGAATGCACCAACCAGGCTTCTATCCCACATAGCTTTTTCCCTTGTCTATTGCAACCTGATTCTTAACATTGCCATGAAACCTCTCCATATAACAAGACGCCCTTACATATTAGTGTCTGCTGGCCTCACCATGTCTGTCACAAGCCATTTGGAAGCCAATGGCAAATCCATATGGCCACATCAGAGATGTATTATGACACACATACACACCACTGCTCTAGGCACACTACTCAGCAGGCACCAACTTACTGGCATGTCTGTTCTAGATCATTTTCATGAAACACAGTCAATCAAGGCACTGTCTAGTATACTCATGATAAACAACAGGACATCCAAAGGTTCTCCGGAGACATGTTGTATAGTTGGACTTGACATTTCCATTACATAAGGTAGGAGTTATAAATCTAGTCAAATTTTAATTGAAATATTCTCATGTGTTTTTAAACTTAACAAATATGTGAATTCTTGTTTCCCTTTTCTGTAGCCGATTCACACATGTATATTTATATGCATATATAGAATCCTACCAGGTATCACACGTACATTTTTGTGAGATGGCTGTCTTGGCAGATACAAATTGTGAGAAGAGTTCACTCCTCCTAAATGCTGTTGGAAATGAAAATTCAACCTATAGGAGAGAGTCCTAGTAGAACAACATTATACATTAACTCATGTTCAGTAAAATAAATATTTTTGCATTTGTGGATGATACATATTTACTGATGAATTTCGATTGGCATTTATATTGGTACTTTTTAATGTCTGTGAGTGGTGTGTGTGTGTGTGTGTGTGTGTGTGTGTGTGTGTGTGTGTGTATAGATATAGATATAGATATAGATATACTCTGCAAATTTTTCAAAATATGAAATATATGTGTCTAATATACACACTCTAAATTCATTCATGTTCATGTATGTGGATTTATAATCAACTTTTCACAAGATGATAATCAGAAATATTCATCCACCTGAAATACATATTTGTTTCCTAGTACTGAAAACTAACTTCAGTAAATGGTGCATACAAATCCTAATTATTCTACAGTAACTGACCCAGTCTAACATCAATGCAAGTAGACTCCTATGGGACATGATATGTAATGTGTCATTCATTTGTATTCGACACTGGTACATTATTGTTTCTTCAGTTTTTGCACATCACAGGATATACATTTCATCCACAAGTTCACAAATTAATAAGCATTTGTTTCAACTTTAATCATCTTGCTTCAGAACACATGTATTGTCAGGGTTTCTTGACTGGTCTTTTCATGAGACTTCTTTCCAAACACATTATTTTGAATTTCCATAATCATTTTGAAGCAAAACTCACACACTCTTCATAATAAACCAAAACACTAATATTTCCATTAGATATATACCTGGTTGGAATGAATGATTGTATATCAATATATGATTTCCTTTAATTTTTCAGATATCAGTTAATTCATTATTTAAAGTTCAAAAAAGTTATATTATTTATTCACAGTATGGTCTATTCATGCTTTTTCTCTATGTTCCTAGAAACAGGGTACACCTCTTTGTACCCCCGATTCTCATTTTACATCTTCAATATATTGCTCACAGAAATGGTGAAAGAAATACTCATGTCACCTCATTATCACAGTAATATTCTGGACAAAAAATGGAAAGGTCACACTTATGATTGTACCAAAGCCTAAATGGAAAGTGAACATGGATTTCTAAAAACATCCATGTCCAGGTTGCCTAATGCTGTCAATTGTCAATCCTATTGGTGACTACATATTTGTTTTTTTCCTAATTTATATATTCAAACTCAACCCTGTTGAAAATGTCTAATTCTATCACTCACTTTATACTTTGCCTGATTTCGTAATGTTTCTATTGATATCTGCTTTTCTACATATTTTCCCCAGTTCAACATAGTGACTGACTCTTCATATGTGCTGACATTTACATTCACTCAACAACCGAAAGTCTATTGCTAAAGAACTTTTGGTCCAAATCCTATACTCACTCTTCTTCCTAAACCTACCGACTATCTTCCTAATCCTACTGAATATCCCTTTTTGACTGGATGTTCTCTTCTAAATTCAATCATCCAATGTACAAGGTCCTATGCCATTGTATATCGAATTATCTGAGGCATCTTTGCAGAACATCATTCAAAGCTAAGTATCCCAATCAAGGGCAAAACCCTTCTGGGCTTCAAATCATACCTAGATTTCTGTTTTCCTACTTATATTTCACCTCTATATTCTTGTAAATATTGCAGGTTCCCAATACCATTATTCATCACACAGAATAACTCGTAACCCAAATCAAACCTGTTTTTAACCCCAAGTATACACCGTTCCCTCAATCATTTTACAGAAGAGCAGGGACAGAGTGGTTCTTACAATACAGGAAAGTTGGGGACCTTCCACCTGATGAGAACCTCAAATGTCTATGCACAAATGATACTTGGAGAAGTTGTAGGCAGGTATGAAGCACCTGAGAGAGCAAAAGTCATCTTCCATTGCAAACAACCTGGTCAGGATGAAGGGATGTGTCTGAATCTGCCTCTCTCTCTTCTTATTGTAGAGAAGATGGACCAAACCAGGCCTGAGTGGAGAGCTGTTCCCGGGTGCCAATGGTTGATATACATTCTACCTTATGAAAGTGTCACAGGAAGTAGGGGCAACCTCCATCTTATGTTACCCTTGGAAGCAACTGTTAGGACAAAGTGGTTGCCAAGGCAGTGACCTCATTCAGTTCCAAAGAATGTGACATACCTCATTTCCTTGGTGATTGAACTCTCTGAACTTGGTATCCAAGAAGCCAGGCACCCAGAGGCAGTCCCAGTCCCAGTCCCAGTGGGCTCACTTGTTTGGATTTACCAAGGACAGAGTCAGTTTTCTTGGTACCTAATGATGTGAGGATGGCCAAATGCCAGGAGAGCTCTGAAGATGGACCGTTCCTGAGAAAACAGGTAGTGGCTAACCACTTTTTCCTGACATCTTCACAAAGTTGGTCAAGGAAACAAGATCTGAGAGAAGACAGGCCATTTCGGGGGAACATAGTATGGCCCACCAGTCAGAGGACACTCCGGATAGTCACAGACCTACTTGGGGGAAGAAGGTGCCTTTGTGGGAGTGGGTGTGGGTTTGTTGTTTTGTCTCATGTTCTGAGAATAGATAGGAAAGGTGGTTTGTTTGGTTTGGAATGGACAGTTTCTAGTAAGTCATTTGACACGGCGAGTGTTTCTGTGTATCCCACTGTGTCCGTTGTTGTAGACATTAGAAAAGAGAATGCATTAATGAATGTGTCCTGTCTAGTATAAATCATCCCATAATTCATCCTGCCCAATATATGAATGGACTGCAGCTTGTCTTATCAATGTGCAACACCTGCTATCATTCTAAGTTGTTGTTTTCTTCCTGAATTCTGGCCACTCTCCAGAATAGGTTCATGGATTTGTGTCCAAAATATGTACCACCTCCAAGATCTGTGACATGGCCATGTACTGGATAGCTGAAGAGAATGGCGAGCATCTCAGAAAACTCAGATATCAGTGTGACCAGGAAAGTCTCAGTGCAGAAACCCTGCTTTGGGCCATTTGCTTACTTATTGTTGTGTTGCACTGAATGTCAAGAAGGTCTTTGCCTCAGGCCACCCCTTTGTGAAGCCTGAAGAAAACAGTTTTCAAATGGAAATGAATGGGCCTCACCTGTGGCTCTTTGCTTAATTGCTTTGGAAAGGGATGTGTCTTTATCAGCCTCTTGGGCCTGTGTGTGGCTGTGACTTAGATTCTCAGCACCTGATGGATCTTAAGAATGATCCCATGTGAGCTTCCAAAACCAAAATGGCAAAAAATTTCATTCATTGTGGATGAAGTCTCTTGCCTTCCTCTGTTAGGTTCCTGCACTCCATCAAATGACAATAGGGATTCTTTGGGTCAAATGAGTTCTTCAAAGCCCTGCAGAGGTGCTTGTGTTTTCGCATGACTCTAAATCACCTAAAGAATCGATACCTAAAATCAGTAGGCCTCAAATTGGAGAAACACAGAAGTATTAACGGCAGGCTTATTTGTTCACTATGGGTTCACAGAAACGGTGTCCAGGCTACCCAGACTTTAGGGAAATGAGGGGCAAAGGAGCTGATTTTGGACACTGTCTTGGGCTGTGCCCCTCATGGAAACCTCCAGCCAGAGGTTAAGATGATTGACTATACGGAATAAGATGAGGGCCATGTGGGAGTGTTTTGGTTTTAATTTTGGTCATTTGTGTGGCATTGGAAAAAATGACTGGGTCCACGTGGACTTGAACTCTGGTGTGATTCCCCTTAGAGACTGGGTTTTTGGGACTGAACGCAGAGAAGCATTGCCATGAATTTTGTCGGGATTTTAAGAGGCCACGCATGAAAGTCGCTCTTGGAAACTGAGACTTAGGCCCCGGGTGGATTTCCACAGAGGCCTGGGAATCTCAGCAAGGATATCACATGATTTTATTCTTAAAGAAATGGCAGCCATAGTTGAGAGTCAAAACACACATGGACCTCACATTGTAGACCTCAATGGGCCTCGCCTAATGTGACCTTTTGTCCACTCTTTGGGAAGCCGTGCCTGTGAGAGTTCTCCAGAGATTTCATTGAAATGAGCTTCCTCACCATTTAATGTTTGCTGAATGAACTGAAACGCACAGTGCCTCCAACTTCATGCTTGAAAAATGGCTAGATAAATACCATGAAATTTTTGAAATTCCTATGACCAGGTGGCACTGGAGAAACATTGGATGTCCTGTTGCTGATCATGAGTATACCAGACAGTGCCTTGATTTACTGAGTTTCATGAAAATGTTGTAGAACAGAGATGCCAGTAAGTTGGAGCCTGCTGAGTAGTGGGTCTAGAGCAATGGTGGGGAGGTGTTTGATAAAACATCCATGGTAGGGCCATGTTTATCTACCATTGGATTCCAAATGCCTTGTAACTGACATGGTGCAGCCAGCAGACCCTTATATGTAAAGGCATCTTGTTATATGGAGAATTTTCAGAGGAAAATTAAGAAGCAGGTTGATATGGACAAGGGGGCAATGGGGCAAGCTGTGAGAGATAGGAGCCTAGTTGGTGCATTCTCTTGCAGACCCTGACCCACCACACGTGACAGAACTCCCTCCAGCACTGTGTCCCAGTTTAGCTCCTAGTATTTCGTGAAACAAATACCAAACTCACAGTGCAGCAGCAAAAACACCACAAAAAGTGGAGGAGGACCAAATGGCTTCACAGTCCACACGGGGAGACACTTAGTCCCCAGTGGCCTCAGTTTACCTACAAAGAGAGGATTCAGCACTGCTTCATCTTGTTCATTGGAAAATAAGAAACCATGTCCTCCAGGTCACATAGATGCAGACCCAGCTTTGATGGTCTCACTACAGAGGAAGCCAAATCTCCTGAAAACAACATATATTTCAAGTGTGGAAGCTCATAGGCAGTTTCTCAAAAAGTTTTTAGGCCAGCAGAGCTCCATGTTTGTCGAGGGTTTACTCTGTCCCTTAGTTTTGGAAACTCCTCTACCACCTCCAAGGTTGTGAACTCCTGAGCATTTTCCATTCCAGATATGTATTCACTGATTTTGTAACTCTTCTCCTCTAATTGTGTCTTACTTGGGGTGAAGGTAATGTCAAGGCTTTGTTCTGGATGAGAGCGGGAGGATATTTGTGCAGCATATATTTACATACACATTGGATTCATTTTCCAATTTTCCATTCGAAATACTGAATCCCTGACACTAACCCATACCTAGTAGACTCAGACTATTCATCCTAATATAATGGAGAAAATTAACCCAACACATTAGAAATACAAGTACTTCAGAGGAGACATGTTTTATAGTTGGACTTGATATTTGCATTATATAAGGTAGGAATTATAAATCTAGTCAAATTTATTTGAAATATTCTCCATGTGTTTTAAACTTAACAAATATGTGAATTCTTGTTTCCTTTTTCTGTAGTCTCTTCACAAACGTATATTTATATGCATATATAGAATCCTACCAGGTATCACACGTACATTTTTGTGAGGTGGCTGTCTTGGCAGATACAAATTGTGAGAAGAGTTCACTCCTCCTAAATGCTGTTGGAAATGAAAATTCAACATATAGGAGAGCGTCCTAGTAGAACAACATTATACATTAACTCATGTTCAGTAAAATAAATATTTTTGCATTTGTGGATGACACATATTTACTGATGAATTTCGATTGGCATTTATATTGGTACTTTTTAATATCTGTGAGTTGTGTGTGTGTGTGTGTGTGTGTGTGTGTGTGTATAGATATAGATATAGATATAGATATACTCTCCAAATTTTTCAAAATATGAAATATATGTGTCTAATATACACTCTCTAAATTCATTCATGTTCATGTATGTGGATTTATAATCCACTTTTCACAAGATGATAATCAGAAATATTCATCCACCTGAAATACATATTTGTTTCCTAGTACTGAAAACTAACTTCAGTGAATGGTGCATACAAATCCTAATTATTCTACAGTAACTGACCCAGTCTAACATCAATGCAAGTAGACTCCTATGGGACATGATCTGTAATTTGTCATTCATTTGTATTCGACACTGGTACATTATTGTTTCTTCAGTTTTTGCACATCACAGGATATACATTTCATCCACAAGTTCACAAATTAATAAGCATTTGTTTCAACTTTCACCACTTCTTGCTTCAGAACACATGTATTGTCAGGGTTTCTTGACTGGTCTTTTCGTGAGATTTCTTTCCAAACACATTATTTTGAATTTCCATAATCATTTTGAAGCAAACGTCACACACTCTTCATGATAAACCAAAACACAAATATTTCCATTACATATATATCTGGTTGGAATGAATGATTGTATATCAATATACGATTTCCTTTAATTTTTCAGATATCAGTTCAGTTCATTATTTAAAGTTCAAAAAAGTTATATTATTTATTCACAGTATGGTCTATTCATGCTTTTTCTCTATATTCCTAGAAACAGGGTACACCTCTTTGTAACCCCGATTCTCATTTTACATCTTCAATATATTGCTCCCAGAAATGGTGAAAGAAATACTCATGTCACCTCATTATCACAGTAATATTCTGGACAAAAAATGGAAAGGTCACACTTATGATTGTACCAAAGCCTAAATGGAAAGTGAACATGGATTTCTAAAAACATCCATGTCCAGGTTGCCTAATGCTGTCAATTGTCAATCCTATTGGTGACTACATATTTGTTTTTTTCCTAATTTATATATTCAAACTCAACCCTGTTGAAAATGTCTAATTCTATCACTCACTTTATACTTTGCCTGATTTCCTAATGTTTCTATTGATATCTGCTTTTCTACATATTTTCCCCAGTTCAACATAGTGACTGACTCTTCATATGTGCTGACATTTACATTCACTCAACAACCGAAAGTCTATTGCTAAAGAACTTTTGGTCCAAATTCTATACTCACTCTTCTTCCTAAACCTACCGACTATCTTCCTAATCCTATTGAATATCCCTTTTTGACTGGATGTTCTCTCTAAATTCAATCATCCAATGTACAAGGTCCTATGCCATTGTATATCGAATTATCTGAGGCATCTTTGCAGAACATCATTCAAAGCTAAGTATCCCAATCAAGGGCAAAACCCTTCTGGGCTTCAAATCATACCTAGATATCTGTTTTCCTACTTATATTTCACCTCTATATTCTTGTAAATATTGCAGGTTCCCAATACCATTATTCATCACACAGAATCACTCGTAACCCAAATCAAACCTGTTTTTAACCCCAAGTATACACTGTTCCCTCAATCATTTTACAGAAGAGCAGGGACAGAGTGGTTCTTACAATACAGGAAAGTTGGGGACCTTCCACCTGATGAGAACCTCAAATGTCCATGCACAAATGATACCTGGAGAAGTTGTAGGCAGGTATGAAGCACCTGAGAGAGCAAAAGTCATCTTCCATGGCAAACAACCTGGTCAGGATGAAGGGATGTGTCTGAATCTGAATCTCTCTCTTCTTATTGTAGAGAAGATGGACCAAACCAGGCCTGAGTGGAGAGCTGTTCCCGGGTGCCAATGGTGATATACATTCTACCTTATGAAAGTGTCACAGGAAGCGGGGGCAACCTCCATCTTATGTTACCCTTTGAAGCAACTGTTAGGACAAAATGGTTGCCAAGGCAGTGACCTCATTCAGTTCCAAAGAATGTTACATACCTCATTTCCTTGGTGATGGAACTCTCTGAACTTGGTATCCAAGAAGCCAGGCACCCAGAGGCAGTTGCAGTCCTAGTCCCAGTGGGCTCACTTGTTTGGATTTACCAAGGACAGAGTCAGTTTTCTTGGTACCTAATGATGTGAGGATGGCCAAATTCCAGGAGAGCTCTGAAGATGGACCTTTCCTGAGAAAACAGGTAGTGGCTAACCACTTTTTCCTGACATCTTCACAGAGTTGGTCAAGGAAACAAGATCTGAGAGAAGACAGGCCATTTCGGGGGAACATAGTATGGCCCACCAGTCAGAGGACACTCCGGATAGTCACAGACCTACTTGGGGGAAGGAGGTGCCTTTGTGGGAGTGGGTGTGGGTTTGTTGTTTTGTCTCATGTTCTCAGAATAGATAGGAAAGGCGGTTTGTTTGGTTTGGAGTGGACAGTTTCTAGTAAGTCATTTGACACGGCGAGTGTTTCTGTTTCTGTGTATCCCACTGTGTCCGTTGTTGTAGACATTAGAAAAGAGAATGCATTAATGGATGTGTCCTGTCTAGTATAAATCATACCAAAATTCATCCTGCCCAATATATGAATGGACTGCAGCTTGTCTTATCGATGTGCAACACCTGCTATCTTTCTAAGTTGTTGTTTTCTTCCTGAATTCTGGCCACTCTCCAGAATAGGCTCGTGGATTTGTGTCCAAAATATGTACCACCTCCAAGCTCTGTGACATGGCCATGTACTGGATAGCTGAAGAGAATGGCGAGCATCTCAGAAAACTCAGATATCAGTGTGACCAGGAAAGTCTCAGTGCAGAAACCCTGCTTTGGGCCTTTTGCTTACTTATTGTTGTGTTGCACTGAATGTCAGGAAGGTCTTTGCCTCAGGCCACCCCTTTGTGAACCCTGAAGAAAACAGTTTTCAAATGGAAATGAATGGGCCTCACCTGTGGCTCTTTGCTTAATTGCTTTGGAAAGGGATGTGTCTTTATCAGCCTCTTGGGCCTGTGTGTGGCTGTGACTTAGATTCTCAGCACTTGATGGATCTTAAGAATGATCCCATGTGAGCTTCCAAAACCAAAATGGCAAAAAATTTCATTCATTGTGGATGAAGTCTCTTGCCTTCCTCTGTTAGGTTCCTGCACTCCATCAAATGACAATAGGGATTCTTTCTGTTAAATGAGTTCTTCAAAGCCCTGCAGAGGTGCTTGTGTTTTCGCATGACTCTAAATCACCTAAAGAATCGATACCTAAAATCAGTAGGCCTCAAATTGGAGAAACACAGAAGTATTAACGGCAGGCTTATTTGTTCACTCCTGGTTCACAGAAACGGTGTCCAGGCTACCCTGACTTTAGACAAATGAGGGGCAAACGAGCTGATTTTGGACACTGTCTTGGGCTGCGCCCCTCATGGAAACCTCCAGCCAGAGGTTAAGATGATTGACTATATGAAATAAGATGAGGGCCATGTGGGAGTGTTTTGGTTTTAATTTTGGTCATTTGTGTGGCATTGGAAAAAATGACTGGGTCCACGTGGGCTTGAACTCTGGTGTGATTCCCCTTAGAGATTGGGTTTTGGAACTGAACTCAGAGAAGCATTGCCATGAATTTTGTTGGGATTTTAAGAGGCCACGCATGAAAGTCGCTCTTGGAAACTGAGACCTAGGCCCCGGGTGGATTTCCACAGAGGCCTGGGAATCTCAGCAAGGATATCACATGATTTTATTCTTAAAGAAATGGCAGCCATAGTTGAGAGTCAAAACACACATGGACCTCACATTGTAGACCTCAATGGGCCTGGCCTAATGTGACCTTTTGTCCACTCTTTGGGAAGCCATGCCTGTGAGAGTTCTCCAGAGATTTCATTGAAATGAGCTTCCTCACCATTTAATGTTTGCTGAATGAACTGAAACCCACAGTGCCTCCAACTTCATGCTTGAAAAATGGCTAGATAAATACCATGAAATTTTTGAAATTCCTATGACCAGGTGGCACTGGAGAAACATTGGATGTCCTGTTGCTGATCATGAGTATACCAGACAGTGCCTTGATTTACTGAGTTTCATGAAAATGGTGTAGAACAGAGATGCCTGAAATTTGGAGCCTGCTGAGTAGTGGGTCTAGAGCAGTGGTGGGGAGGTGTTTGATAAAACATCCGTGGTAGGGCCATGTGGATCTACCATTGGATTCCAAATGGCTTGTAACTGACATGGTGCAGCCAACAGACCCTTATATGTAAAGGCATCTTGTTATATGGAGAGTTTTCAGAGAAAAATTAAGAATCAGGTTGATATGGACAAGGGGTCAATGGGGCAAGCTGTGAGAGATAGGAGCCTAGTTGGTGCATTCTCTTGCAGACCCTTACCCACCACACGTGACAGAACTCCCTCCAGCACTGTGTCCCAGTTTAGCTCCTTGTATTTTGTGAAACAAATACCAAACTCACAGTGCAGCAGCAAAAACACCACAAAAAGTGGAAGAGGACCAAATGGCTTCACAGTCCACATGGGGAGACACTTAGTCCCCAGTGGCCTCAGTTTACCTACAAAGAGAGGATTCAGCACTGCTTCATCTTGTTCATTGGAAAATAAGAAACCATGTCCTCCAGGTCACATAGATGCAGACCCAGCTTTGATGTTCTCACTACAGAGGAAGGGAAATCTCCTGAAAACAACATATATTTCAAGTGTGGAAGCTCAGAGGCAGTTTCTCAAAAAGTTTTTAGGCCAGCAGAGCTCCATGTTTGTGGAGTGTTTACCTGGTCCCTTAGTTTTGGAAACTCCTCTACCACCTCCAAGGTTGTGAACTCCTGAGCATTTTCCATTCCAGATATGTATTCACTGATTTTGTAACTCTTCTCCTCTAATTGTTTCTTACTTGGGGTGAAGGTAATGTCAAGGCATTGTTCTGGATGAGAGCGGGAGGATATTTGTGCAGCATATATTTACATACACATTGGATTCATTTTCCAATTTTCCATTCGAAATACTGAATCCGTGACACTAACCCATACCTAGTAGACTCAGACTATTCATCCTAATATAATGGAGAAAATTAACCCAACACATTAGAAATACAAGTACTTCAGAGGAGACATGTTGTATTGTTGGACTTGACATTTTCATTATATAAGGTAGGAGTTATAAATCTAGTCAAATTTATTTGAAATATTCTCCATGTGTTTTAAACTTAACAAATATGTGAATTCTTGTTTCCTTTTTCTGTAGTCTATTCACACACGTATATTTATATGCATATATAGAATCCTACCAGGTATCACACGTACATTTTTGTGAGGTGGCTGTCTTGGCAGATACAAATTGTGAGAAGAGTTCACTCCTCCTAAATGCTGTTGGAAATGAAAATTCAACTTATAGGAGAGCGTCCTAGTAGAACAACATTATACATTAACTCATGTTCAGTAAAATAAATATTTTTGCATTTGTGGATGATACATATTTACTGATGAATTTCGATTGGCATTTATATTGGTACTTTTTAATGTCTGTGAGTTGTGTGTGTGTGTGTGTGTGTGTGTGTGTGTGTGTGTGTGTATAGATATAGATATAGATATAGATATACTCTCCAAATTTTTCAAAATATGAAATATATGTGTCTAATATACACTCTCTAAATTCATTCATGTTCATGTATGTGGATTTATAATCCACTTTTCAAAAGATGATAATCAGAAATATTCATCCACCTGAAATACATATTTGTTTCCTAGTACTGAAAACTAACTTCAGTGAATGGTGCATACAAATCCTTATTATTCTACAGTAACTGACCCAGTCTAACATCAATGCAAGTAGACTCCTATGGGACATGATATGTAATTTGTCATTCATTTGTATTCGACACTGGTACATTATTGTTTCTTCAGTTTTTGCACATCACAGGATATACATTTCATCCACAAATTCACAAATTAATAAGCATTTGTTTCAACTTTCACCACTTCTTGCTTCAGAACACATGTATGGTCAGGGTTTCTTGACTGGTCTTTTCGTGAGACTTCTTTCCAAACACATTATTTTTTATTTCCATAATCATTTTGAAGCAAAACTCACACACTCTTCATGATAAACCAAAACACAAATATTTCCATTACATATATACCTGGTTGGAATGAATGATTGTATATCAATATACGATTTCCTTTAATTTTTCAGATATCAGTTCAATTCATTATTTAAAGTTCAAAAAAGTTATATTTTTTATTCACTGTATGGTCTATTCATGCTTTTTCTCTATGTTCCTAGAAACAGGGTACACCTCTTTGTACCCCCGATTCTCATTTTACATCTTCAATATATTGCTCCCAGAAATGGTGAAAGAAATACTCATGTCACCTCATTATCACAGTAATATTCTGGACAAAAAATGGAAAGGTCACACTTATGATTGTACCAAAGCCTAAATGGAAAGTGAACATGGATTTCTAAAAACATCCATGTCCAGGTTGCCTAATGCTGTCAATTGTCAATCCTATTGGTGACTACATATTTGTTTTTTTCCTAATTTATATATTCAAACTCAACCCTGTTGAAAATGTCTAATTCTATCACTCACTTTATACTTTGCCTGATTTCCTAATGTTTCTATTGATATCTGCTTTTCTACATATTTTCCCCAGTTCAACATAGTGACTGACTCTTCATATGTGCTGACATTTACATTCACTCAACAACCGAAAGTCTATTGCTAAAGAACTTTTGGTCCAAATTCTATACTCACTCTTCTTCCTAAACCTACCGACTATCTTCCTAATCCTATTGAATATCCCTTTTTGACTGGATGTTCTCTCTAAATTCAATCATCCAATGTACAAGGTCCTATGCCATTGTATATCGCATTATCTGAGGCATCTTTGCAGAACATCATTCAAAGCTAAGTATCCCAATCAAGGGCAAAACCCTTCTGGGCTTCAAATCATACCTAGATTTCTGTTTTCCTACTTATATTTCACCTCTATATTCTTGTAAATATTGCAGGTTCCCAATACCATTATTCATCACACAGAATCACTCGTAACCCAAATCAAACCTGTTTTTAACCCCAAGTATACACTGTTCCCTCAATCATTTTACAGAAGAGCAGGGACAGAGTGGTTCTTACAATACAGGAAAGTTGGGGACCTTCCACCTGATGAGAACCTCAAATGTCCATGCACAAATGATACCTGGAGAAGTTGTAGGCAGGTATGAAGCACCTGATAGAGCAAAAGTCATCTGTCATGGCAAACAACCTGGGCAGGATGAAGGGATGTGTCTGAATCTGCCTCTCTCTCTTCTTATTGTACAGTAGATGGACCGAACCAGGGCTGAGTGGAGAGCTGTTCCCGGGTGCCAATGGTGATATACATTCTACCTTATGAAAGTGTCACAGGAAGTAGGGGCAACCTCCATCTTATGTAACCCTTGGAAGCAACTGTTAGGACAAAGTGGTTGCCAAGGCAGTGACCTCATTCAGTTCCAAAGAATGTGACATACCACATTTCCTTGGTGATGGAACTCTCTGAACTTGGTATCCAAGAAGCCAGGCACCCAGAGGCAGTCCCAGTCCCAGTCCCAGTGGGCTCACTTGTTTGGATTTACCAAGGACAGAGTCAGTTTTCTTGGTACCTAATGATGTGAGGATGGCCAAATGCCAGGAGAGCTCTGAAGATGGACCTTTCCTGAGAAAACAGGTAGTGGCTAACCACTTTTTCCTGACATCTTCACAGAGTTGGTCAAGGAAACAAGATCTGAGAGAAGACAGGCCATTTCGGGGGAACATAGTATGGCCCACAAGTCCGAGGACACTCCGGATAGTCGCAGACCTACTTGGGGGAAGAAGGTGCCTTTGTGGGAGTGGGTGTGGGTTTGTTGTTTTGTCTCATGTTCTGAGAATAGATAGAAAAGGCGGTTTGTTTGGTTTGGAGTGGACAGTTTCTAGTAAGTCATTTGACACGGCGAGTGTTTCTGTTTCTGTGTATCCCACTGTGTCCGTTGTTGTAGACATTAGAAAAGAGAATGCATTAATGGATGTGTCCTGTCTAGTATAAATCTTCCTATGCCCAATATATGAATGGACTGCAGCTTGTCTTATCGATGTGCAACACCTGCTATCTTTCTAAGTTGTAGTTTTCTTCCTGAATTCTGGCCACTCTCCAGAATAGGCTCATGGATTTGTGTCCAAAATATGTACCACCTCCAACCTCTGTGACATGGCCATGTACTTGATAGCTGAAAAGAATGGCGAGCATCTCAGAAAACTCAGATATCAGTGTGACCAGGAAAGTCTCAGTGCAGAAACCCTGCTTTGGGCCTTTTGCTTACTTATTGTTGTGTTGCACTGAATGTCAGGAAGGTCTTTGCCTCAGGCCACCCCTTTGTGAAGCCTGAAGAAAATAGTTTTCAAATGGAAATGAATGGGCCTCACCTGTGGCTCTTTGCTTAATTGCTTTGGAAAGGGATGTGTCTTTATCAGCCTCTTGGGCCTGTGTGTGGCTGTGACTTAGATTCTCAGCACCTGATGGATCTTAAGAATGATCCCATGTGAACTTCCAAAACCAAAATGGCAAAAAATTTCATTCATTGTGGATGAAGTCTCTTGCCTTCCTCTGTTAGGTTCCTGCACTCCATCAAATGACAATAGGGATTCTTTGGGTCAAATGAGTTCTTCAAAGCCCTGCAGAGGTGCTTGTGTTTTCGCATGACTCTAAATCAACTAAAGAATGGATACCTAAAATCAGTAGGCCTCAAATTGGAGAAACACAGAAGTATTAACGGCAGGCTTATTTGTTCACTCCTGGTTCACAGAAACGGTGTCCAGGCTACCCTGACTTTAGACAAATGAGGGGCAAACGAGCTGATTTTGGACACTGTCTTGGGCTGCGCCCCTCATGGAAACCTCCAGCCAGAGGTTAAGATGATTGACTATATGAAATAAGATGAGGGCCATGTGGGAGTGTTTTGGTTTTAATTTTGGTCATTTGTGTGGCATTGGAAAAAATGACTGGGTCCACGTGGGCTTGAACTCTGGTGTGATTCCCCTTAGAGACTGGGTTTTGGAACTGAACTCAGAGAAGCATTGCCATGAATTTTGTTGGGATTTTAAGAGGCCACGCATGAAAGTCGCTCTTGGAAAACTGAACCTAGGCCCCGGGTGGATTTCCACAGAGGCCTGGGAATCTCAGCAAGGATATCACATGATTTTATTCTTAAAGAAATGGCAGCCATAGTTGAGAGTCAAAACACACATGGACCTCACATTGTAGACCTCAATGGGCCTGGCCTAATGTGACCTTTTGTCCACTCTTTGGGAAGCCATGCCTGTGAGAGTTCTCCAGAGATTTCATTGAAATGAGCTTCCTCACCATTTAATGTTTGCTGAATGAACTGAAACGCACAGTGCCTCCAACTTCATGCTTGAAAAATGGCTAGATAAATACCATGAAATTTTTGAAATTCCTATGACCAGGTGGCACTGGAGAAACATTGGATGTCCTGTTGCTGATCATGAGTATACCAGACAGTGCCTTGATTTACTGAGTTTCATGAAAATGGTGTAGAACAGAGATGCCAGAAATTTGGAGCCTGCTGAGTAGTGGGTCTAGAGCAGTGGTGGGGAGGTGTTTGATAAAACATCCGTGGTAGGGCCATGTGGATCTACCATTGGATTTCAAATGGCTTGTAACTGACATGGTGCAGCCAACAGACCCTTGCTAACGAACTTTTGGTCCAAATCCTATACTCACTCTTCTTCCTAAACCTACAGACTATCTTCCTAATCCTACTGAATATCCCTTTTTGACTGGATGTTCTCTTCTAAATTCAATCATCCAATATACAAGGTCCTATGCCATTGTATATCGAATTATCTGAGGCATCTTTGCAGAACATCATTCAAAGCTAAGTATCACAATCAAGGGCAAAACCATTCAGGGCTTCAAATCATACCTAGATTTCTGTTTTCCTACTTATATTTCCACCTCTATATTCTTGTAAATATTGCAGGTTCCCAATACCATTATTCATCACACAGTATCACTCGTAACCCAAATCAAACCTGTTTTAACCCCAAGTATACACTGTTCCCTCAATCATTTTACAGAAGAGCAGGGACAGAGTGGTTCTTACAATACAGGAAAGTTGGGGACCTTCCACCTGATGAGAACCTCAAATGTCCATGCACAAATGATACCTGGAGAAGTTGTAGGCAGGTATGAAGCACCTGAGAGAGCAAAAGTCATCTTCCATGGCAAACAACCTGGTCAGGATGAAGGGATGTGTCTGAATCTGAATCTCTCTCTTCTTATTGTAGAGAAGATGGACCAAACCAGGCCTGAGTGGAGAGCTGTTCCCGGGTGCCAATGGTGATATACATTCTACCTTATGAAAGTGTCACAGGAAGCGGGGGCAACCTCCATTTTATGTTACCCTTTGAAGCAACTGTTAGGACAAAGTGGTTGCCAAGGCAGTGACCTCATTCAGTTCCAAAGAATGTGACATACCTCATTTCCTTGGTGATGGAACTCTCTGAACTTGGTATCCAAGAAGCCAGGCACACAGAGGCAGTCGCAGTCCCAGTCCCAGTGGGCTCACTTGTTTGGATTTACCAAGGACAGAGTCAGTTTTCTTGGTACCTAATGATGTGAGGATGGCCAAATGCCAGGAGAGCTCTGAAGATGGACCTTTCCTGAGAAAACAGGTGTGGCTAACCACTTTTTCCTGACATCTTCACAGAGTTGGTCAAGGAAACAAGATCTGAGAGAAGACAGGCCATTTCGGGGGAACATAGTATGGCCCACCAGTCAGAGGACACTCCGGATAGTCACAGGACCTACTTGGGGGAAGGAGGTGCCTTTGTGGGAGTGGGTGTGGGTTTGTTGTTTTGTCTCATGTTCTCAGAATAGATAGGAAAGGCGGTTTGTTTGGTTTGGAGTGGACAGTTTCTAGTAAGTCATTAGACACGGCGAGTGTTTCTGTTTCTGTGTATCCCACTGTGTCCGTTGTTGTAGACATTAGAAAAGAGAATGCATTAATGGATGTGTCCTGTCTAGTATAAATCATACCAAAATTCATCCTGCCCAATATATGAATGGACTGCAGCTTGTCTTATCGATGTGCAACACCTGCTATCTTTCTAAGTTGTAGTTTTTTTCCTGAATTCTGGCCACTCTCCAGAATAGGCTCATGGATTTGTGTCCAAAATATGTACCACCTCCAAGCTCTGTGACATGGCCATGTACTGGATAGCTGAAGAGAATGGCGAGCATCTCAGAAAAACTCAGATATCAGTGTGACCAGGAAAGTCTCAGTGCAGAAACCCTGCTTTGGGCCTTTTGCTTACTTATTGTTGTGTTGCACTGAATGTCAGGAAGGTCTTTGCCTCAGGCCACCCCTTTGTGAACCCTGAAGAAAACAGTTTTCAAATGGAAATGAATGGGCCTCACCTGTTACTCTTTGCTTAATTGCTTTGGAAAGGGATGTGTCTTTATCAGCCTCTTGGGCCTGTGTGTGGCTGTGACTTAGATTCTCAGCACTTGATGGATCTTAAGAATGATCCCATGTGAGCTTCCAAAACCAAAATGGCAAAAAATTTCATTCATTGTGGATGAAGTCTCTTGCCTTCCTCTGTTAGGTTCCTGCACTCCATCAAAAGACAATAGGGATTCTTTCTGTTAAATGAGTTCTTCAAAGCCCTGCAGAGGTGCTTGTGTTTTCGCATGACTCTAAATCACCTAAAGAATCGATACCTAAAATCAGTAGGCCTCAAATTGGAGAAACACAGAAGTATTAACGGCAGGCTTATTTGTTCACTCCTGGTTCACAGAAACGGTGTCCAGGCTACCCTGACTTTAGACAAATGAGGGGCAAACGAGCTGATTTTGGACACTGTCTTGGGCTGCGCCCCTCATGGAAACCTCCAGCCAGAGGTTAAGATGATTGACTATATGAAATAAGATGAGGGCCATGTGGGAGTGTTTTGGTTTTAATTTTGGTCATTTGTGTGGCATTGGAAAAAATGACTGGGTCCACGTGGGCTTGAACTCTGGTGTGATTCCCCTTAGAGATTGGGTTTTGGAACTGAACTCAGAGAAGCATTGCCATGAATTTTGTTGGGATTTGAAGAGGCCACGCATGAAAGTCGCTCTTGGAAACTGAGACCTAGGCCCCGGGTGGATTTCCACAGAGGCCTGGGAATCTCAGCAAGGATATCACATGATTTTATTCTTAAAGAAATGGCAGCCATAGTTGAGAGTCAAAACACACATGGACCTCACATTGTAGACCTCAATGGGCCTGGCCTAATGTGACCTTTTGTCCACTCTTTGGGAAGCCATGCCTGTGAGAGTTCTCCAGAGATTTCATTGAAATGAGCTTCCTCACCATTTAATGTTTGCTGAATGAACTGAAACCCACAGTGCCTCCACTTCATGCTGAAAAATGGCTAGATAAATACCATGAAATTTTGAAATTCCTATGACCAGGTGGCACTGGAGAAACATTGGATGTCCTGTTGCTGATCATGAGTATACCCCCAGACAGTGCCTTGATTTACTGAGTTTCATGAAAATGGTGTAGAACAGAGATGCCTGAAATTTGGAGCCTGCTGAGTAGTGGGTCTAGAGCAGTGGTGGGGAGGTGTTTGATAAAACATCCGTGGTAGGGCCATGTGGATCTACCATTGGATTCCAAATGGCTTGTAACTGACATGGTGCAGCCAACAGACCCTTATATGTAAAGGCATCTTGTTATATGGAGAGTTTTCAGAGAAAAATTAAGAATCAGGTTGATATGGACAAGGGGTCAATGGGGCAAGCTGTGAGAGATAGGAGCCTAGTTGGTGCATTCTCTTGCAGACCCTTACCCACCACACGTGACAGAACTCCCTCCAGCACTGTGTCCCAGTTTAGCTCCTTGTATTTTGTGAAACAAATACCAAACTCACAGTGCAGCAGCAAAAACACCACAAAAAGTGGAAGAGGACCAAATGGCTTCACAGTCCACATGGGGAGACACTTAGTCCCCAGTGGCCTCAGTTTACCTACAAAGAGAGGATTCAGCACTGCTTCATCTTGTTCATTGGAAAATAAGAAACCATGTCCTCCAGGTCACATAGATGCAGACCCAGCTTTGATGTTCTCACTACAGAGGAAGGGAAATCTCCTGAAAACAACATATATTTCAAGTGTGGAAGCTCAGAGGCAGTTTCTCAAAAAGTTTTTAGGCCAGCAGAGCTCCATGTTTGTGGAGTGTTTACCTGGTCCCTTAGTTTTGGAAACTCCTCTACCACCTCCAAGGTTGTGAACTCCTGAGCATTTTCCATTCCAGATATGTATTCACTGATTTTGTAACTCTTCTCCTCTAATTGTTTCTTACTTGGGGTGAAGGTAATGTCAAGGCATTGTTCTGGATGAGAGCGGGAGGATATTTGTGCAGCATATATTTACATACACATTGGATTCATTTTCCAATTTTCCATTCGAAATACTGAATCCGTGACACTAACCCATACCTAGTAGACTCAGACTATTCATCCTAATATAATGGAGAAAATTAACCCAACACATTAGAAATACAAGTACTTCAGAGGAGACATGTTGTATAGTTGGACTTGACATTTTCATTATATAAGGTTGGAGTTATAAATCTAGTCAAATTTATTTGAAATATTCTCCATGTGTTTTAAACTTAACAAATATGTGAATTCTTGTTTCCTTTTTCTGTAGTCTATTCACACACGTATATTTATATGCATATATAGAATCCTACCAGGTATCACACGTACATTTTTGTGAGGTGGCTGTCTTGGCAGATACAAATTGTGAGAAGAGTTCACTCCTCCTAAATGCTGTTGGAAATGAAAATTCAACTTATAGGAGAGCGTCCTAGTAGAACAACATTATACATTAACTCATGTTCAGTAAAATAAATATTTTTGCATTTGTGGATGATACATATTTACTGATGAATTTCGATTGGCATTTATATTGGTACTTTTTAATGTCTGTGAGTTGTGTGTGTGTGTGTGTGTGTGTGTGTGTGTGTGTGTGTATAGATATAGATATAGATATAGATATACTCTCCAAATTTTTCAAAATATGAAATATATGTGTCTAATATACACTCTCTAAATTCATTCATGTTCATGTATGTGGATTTATAATCCACTTTTCAAAAGATGATAATCAGAAATATTCATCCACCTGAAATACATATTTGTTTCCTAGTACTGAAAACTAACTTCAGTGAATGGTGCATACAAATCCTTATTATTCTACAGTAACTGACCCAGTCTAACATCAATGCAAGTAGACTCCTATGGGACATGATATGTAATTTGTCATTCATTTGTATTCGACACTGGTACATTATTGTTTCTTCAGTTTTTGCACATCACAGGATATACATTTCATCCACAAATTCACAAATTAATAAGCATTTGTTTCAACTTTCACCACTTCTTGCTTCAGAACACATGTATTGTCAGGGTTTCTTGACTGGTCTTTTTGTGAGACTTCTTTCCAAACACATTATTTTTTATTTCCATAATCATTTTGAAGCAAAACTCACACACTCTTCATGATAAACCAAAACACAAATATTTCCATTACATATATACCTGGTTGGAATGAATGATTGTATATCAATATACGATTTCCTTTAATTTTTCAGATATCAGTTCAATTCATTATTTAAAGTTCAAAAAAGTTATATTTTTTATTCACTGTATGGTCTATTCATGCTTTTTCTCTATGTTCCTAGAAACAGGGTACACCTCTTTGTACCCCCGATTCTCATTTTACATCTTCAATATATTGCTCCCAGAAATGGTGAAAGAAATACTCATGTCACCTCATTATCACAGTAATATTCTGGACAAAAAATGGAAAGGTCACACTTATGATTGTACCAAAGCCTAAATGGAAAGTGAACATGGATTTCTAAAAACATCCATGTCCAGGTTGCCTAATGCTGTCAATTGTCAATCCTATTGGTGACTACATATTTGTTTTTTTCCTAATTTATATATTCAAACTCAACCCTGTTGAAAATGTCTAATTCTATCACTCACTTTATACTTTGCCTGATTTCCTAATGTTTCTATTGATATCTGCTTTTCTACATATTTTCCCCAGTTCAACATAGTGACTGACTCTTCATATGTGCTGACATTTACATTCACTCAACAACCGAAAGTCTATTGCTAAAGAACTTTTGGTCCAAATTCTATACTCACTCTTCTTCCTAAACCTACCGACTATCTTCCTAATCCTATTGAATATCCCTTTTTGACTGGATGTTCTCTCTAAATTCAATCATCCAATGTACAAGGTCCTATGCCATTGTATATCGCATTATCTGAGGCATCTTTGCAGAACATCATTCAAAGCTAAGTATCCCAATCAAGGGCAAAACCCTTCTGGGCTTCAAATCATACCTAGATTTCTGTTTTCCTACTTATATTTCACCTCTATATTCTTGTAAATATTGCAGGTTCCCAATACCATTATTCATCACACAGAATCACTCGTAACCCAAATCAAACCTGTTTTTAACCCCAAGTATACACTGTTCCCTCAATCATTTTACAGAAGAGCAGGGACAGAGTGGTTCTTACAATACAGGAAAGTTGGGGACCTTCCACCTGATGAGAACCTCAAATGTCCATGCACAAATGATACCTGGAGAAGTTGTAGGCAGGTATGAAGCACCTGATAGAGCAAAAGTCATCTGTCATGGCAAACAACCTGGGCAGGATGAAGGGATGTGTCTGAATCTGCCTCTCTCTCTTCTTATTGTACAGTAGATGGACCGAACCAGGGCTGAGTGGAGAGCTGTTCCCGGGTGCCAATGGTGATATACATTCTACCTTATGAAAGTGTCACAGGAAGTAGGGGCAACCTCCATCTTATGTAACCCTTGGAAGCAACTGTTAGGACAAAGTGGTTGCCAAGGCAGTGACCTCATTCAGTTCCAAAGAATGTGACATACCACATTTCCTTGGTGATGGAACTCTCTGAACTTGGTATCCAAGAAGCCAGGCACCCAGAGGCAGTCCCAGTCCCAGTCCCAGTGGGCTCACTTGTTTGGATTTACCAAGGACAGAGTCAGTTTTCTTGGTACCTAATGATGTGAGGATGGCCAAATGCCAGGAGAGCTCTGAAGATGGACCTTTCCTGAGAAAACAGGTAGTGGCTAACCACTTTTTCCTGACATCTTCACAGAGTTGGTCAAGGAAACAAGATCTGAGAGAAGACAGGCCATTTCGGGGGAACATAGTATGGCCCACCAGTCAGAGGACACTCCGGATAGTCGCAGACCTACTTGGGGGAAGAAGGTGCCTTTGTGGGAGTGGGTGTGGGTTTGTTGTTTTGTCTCATGTTCTGAGAATAGATAGAAAAGGCGGTTTTTTTGGTTTGGAGTGGACAGTTTCTAGTAAGTCATTTGACACGGCGAGTGTTTCTGTTTCTGTGTATCCCACTGTGTCCGTTGTTGTAGACATTAGAAAAGAGAATGCATTAATGGATGTGTCCTGTCTAGTATAAATCTTCCTATGCCCAATATATGAATGGACTGCAGCTTGTCTTATCGATGTGCAACACCTGCTATCTTTCTAAGTTGTAGTTTTCTTCCTGAATTCTGGCCACTCTCCAGAATAGGCTCATGGATTTGTGTCCAAAATATGTACCACCTCCAACCTCTGTGACATGGCCATGTACTTGATAGCTGAAAAGAATGGCGAGCATCTCAGAAAACTCAGATATCAGTGTGACCAGGAAAGTCTCAGTGCAGAAACCCTGCTTTGGGCCTTTTGCTTACTTATTGTTGTGTTGCACTGAATGTCAGGAAGGTCTTTGCCTCAGGCCACCCCTTTGTGAAGCCTGAAGAAAATAGTTTTCAAATGGAAATGAATGGGCCTCACCTGTGGCTCTTTGCTTAATTGCTTTGGAAAGGGATGTGTCTTTATCAGCCTCTTGGGCCTGTGTGTGGCTGTGACTTAGATTCTCAGCACCTGATGGATCTTAAGAATGATCCCATGTGAACTTCCAAAACCAAAATGGCAAAAAATTTCATTCATTGTGGATGAAGTCTCTTGCCTTCCTCTGTTAGGTTCCTGCACTCCATCAAATGACAATAGGGATTCTTTGGGTCAAATGAGTTCTTCAAAGCCCTGCAGAGGTGCTTGTGTTTTCGCATGACTCTAAATCAACTAAAGAATGGATACCTAAAATCAGTAGGCCTCAAATTGGAGAAACACAGAAGTATTAACGGCAGGCTTATTTGTTCACTCCTGGTTCACAGAAACGGTGTCCAGGCTACCCTGACTTTAGACAAATGAGGGGCAAACGAGCTGATTTTGGACACTGTCTTGGGCTGCGCCCCTCATGGAAACCTCCAGCCAGAGGTTAAGATGATTGACTATATGAAATAAGATGAGGGCCATGTGGGAGTGTTTTGGTTTTAATTTTGGTCATTTGTGTGGCATTGGAAAAAATGACTGGGTCCACGTGGGCTTGAACTCTGGTGTGATTCCCCTTAGAGACTGGGTTTTGGAACTGAACTCAGAGAAGCATTGCCATGAATTTTGTTGGGATTTTAAGAGGCCACGCATGAAAGTCGCTCTTGGAAACTGAGACCTAGGCCCCGGGTGGATTTCCACAGAGGCCTGGGAATCTCAGCAAGGATATCACATGATTTTATTCTTAAAGAAATGGCAGCCATAGTTGAGAGTCAAAACACACATGGACCTCACATTGTAGACCTCAATGGGCCTGGCCTAATGTGACCTTTTGTCCACTCTTTGGGAAGCCATGCCTGTGAGAGTTCTCCAGAGATTTCATTGAAATGAGCTTCCTCACCATTTAATGTTTGCTGAATGAACTGAAACCCACAGTGCCTCCAACTTCATGCTTGAAAAATGGCTAGATAAATACCATGAAATTTTTGAAATTCCTATGACCAGGTGGCACTGGAGAAACATTGGATGTCCTGTTGCTGATCATGAGTATACCAGACAGTGCCTTGATTTACTGAGTTTCATGAAAATGGTGTAGAACAGAGATGCCAGAAATTTGGAGCCTGCTGAGTAGTGGGTCTAGAGCAGTGGTGGGGAGGTGTTTGATAAAACATCCGTGGTAGGGCCATGTGGATCTACCATTGGATTTCAAATGGCTTGTAACTGACATGGTGCAGCCAACAGACCCTTGCTAACGAACTTTTGGTCCAAATCCTATACTCACTCTTCTTCCTAAACCTACAGACTATCTTCCTAATCCTACTGAATATCCCTTTTTGACTGGATGTTCTCTTCTAAATTCAATCATCCAATATACAAGGTCCTATGCCATTGTATATCGAATTATCTGAGGCATCTTTGCAGAACATCATTCAAAGCTAAGTATCCCAATCAAGGGCAAAACCATTCAGGGCTTCAAATCATACCTAGATTTCTGTTTTCCTACTTATATTTCACCTCTATATTCTTGTAAATATTGCAGGTTTCCAATACCATTATTCATCACACAGTATCACTCGTAACCCAAATCAAACCTGTTTTTAACCCCAAGTATACACTGTTCCCTCAATCATTTTACAGAAGAGCAGGGACAGAGTGGTTCTTACAATACAGGAAAGTTGGGGACCTTCCACCTGATGAGAACCTCAAATGTCCATGCACAAATGATACCTGGAGAAGTTGTAGGCAGGTATGAAGCACCTGAGAGAGCAAAAGTCATCTTCCATGGCAAACAACCTGGTCAGGATGAAGGGATGTGTCTGAATCTGCCTCTCTCTCTTCTTATTGTACAGAAGATGGACCAAACCAGGGCTGAGTGGAGAGCTGTTCCCGGGTGCCAATGGTGATATACATTCTACCTTATGAAAGTGTCACAGGAAGTAGGGGCAACCTCCATCTTATGTTACCCTTGGAAGCAACTGTTAGGACAAAGTGGTTGCCAAGGCAGTGACCTCATTCAGTTCCAAAGAATGTGACATACCTCATTTCCTTGGTGATGGAACTCTCTGAACTTGGTATCCAAGAAGCCAGGCACACAGAGGCAGTCGCAGTCCCAGTCCCAGTGGGCTCACTTGTTTGGATTTACTAAGGACAGAGTCAGTTTTCTTGGTACCTAATGATGTGAGGATGGCCAAATGCCAGGAGAGCTCTGAAGATGGACCTTTCCTGAGAAAACAGGTAGTGGCTAACCACTTTTTCCTGACATCTTCACAGAGTTGGTCAAGGAAACAAGATCTGAGAGAAGACAGGACATTTCGGGGGAACATAGTATGGCCCACCAGTCAGAGGACACTCCGGATAGTCACAGACCTACTTGGGGGAAGGAGGTGCCTTTGTGGGAGTGGGTGTGGGTTTGTTGTTTTGTCTCATGTTCTCAGAATTGATAGGAAAGGCGGTTTGTTTGGTTTGGAGTGGACAGTTTCTAGTAAGTCATTAGACACGGCGAGTGTTTCTGTTTCTGTGTATCCCACTGTGTCTGTTGTTGTAGACATTAGAAAAGAGAATGCATTAATGGATGTGTCCTGTCTAGTATAAATCGTACCAAAATTCATCCTGCCCAATATATGAATGGACTGCAGCTTGTCTTATCGATGTGCAACACCTGCTATCTTTCTAAGTTGTAGTTTTTTTCCTGAATTCTGGCCACTCTCCAGAATAGGCTCATGGATTTGTGTCCAAAATATGTACCACCTCCAAGCTCTGTGACATGGCCATGTACTGGATAGCTGAAGAGAATGGCGAGCATCTCAGAAAACTCAGATATCAGTGTGACCAGGAAAGTCTCAGTGCAGAAACCCTGCTTTGGGCCTTTTGCTTACTTATTGTTGTGTTGCACTGAATGTCAGGAAGGTCTTTGCCTCAGGCCACCCCTTTGTGAAGCCTGAAGAAAACAGTTTTCAAATGGAAATGAATGGGCCTCACCTGTGGCTCTTTGCTTAATTGCTTTGGAAAGGGATGTGTCTTTATCAGCCTCTTGGGCCTGTGTGTGGCTGTGACTTAGATTCTCAGCACCTGATGGATCTTAAGAATGATCCCATGTGAGCTTCCAAAACCAAAATGGCAAAAAATTTCATTCATTGTGGATGAAGTCTCTTGCCTTCCTCTGTTAGGTTCTTGCACTCCATCAAATGACAATAGGGATTCTTTGGGTCAAATGAGTTCTTCAAAGCCCTGCAGAGGTGCTTGTGTTTTCGCATGACTCTAAATCACCTAAAGAATCGATACCTAAAATCAGTAGGCCTCAAATTGGAGAAACACAGAAGTATTAACGGCAGGCTTATTTGTTCACTCCTGGTTCACAGAAACGGTGTCCAGGCTACCCTGACTTTAGACAAATGAGGGGCAAACGAGCTGATTTTGGACACTGTCTTGGGCTGCGCCCCTCATGGAAACCTCCAGCCAGAGGTTAAGATGATTGACTATATGGAATAAGTTGAGGGCCATGTGGGAGTGTTTTGGTTTTAATTTTGGTCATTTGTGTGGCATTGGAAAAAATGACTGGGTCCACGTGGGCTTGAACTCTGGTGTGATTCCCCTTAGAGACTGGGTTTTGGAACTGAACTCAGAGAAGCATTGCCATGAATTTTGTTGGGATTTTAAGAGGCCACGCATGAAAGTCGCTCTTGGAAACTGAGACCTAGGCCCCGGGTGGATTTCCACAGAGGCCTGAGAATCTCAGCAAGGATATCACATGATTTTATTCTTAAAGAAATGGCAGCCATAGTTGAGAGTCAAAACACACATGGACCTCACATTGTAGACCTCAATGGGCCTGGCCTAATGTGACCTTTTGTCCACTCTTTGGGAAGCCATGCCTGTGAGAGTTCTCCAGAGATTTCATTGAAATGAGCTTCCTCACCATTTAATGTTTGCTGAATGAACTGAAACCCACAGTGCCTCCAACTTCATGCTTGAAAAATGGCTAGATAAATACCATGAAATTTTTGAAATTCCTATGACCAGGTGGCACTGGAGAAACATTGGATGTCCTGTTGCTGATCATGAGTATACCAGACAGTGCCTTGATTTACTGAGTTTCATGAAAATGGTGTAGAACAGAGATGCCTGAAATTTGGAGCCTGCTGAGTAGTGGGTCTAGAGCAGTGGTGGGGAGGTGTTTGATAAAAACATCCGTGGTAGGGCCATGTGGATCTACCATTGGATTCCAAATGGCTTGTAACTGACATGGTGCAGCCAACAGACCCTTATATGTAAAGGCATCTTGTTATATGGAGAGTTTTCAGAGGAAAATTAAGAATCAGGTTGATATGGACAAGGGGGCAATGGGGCAAGCTGTGAGAGATAGGAGCCTAGTTGGTGCATTCTCTTGCAGACCCTGACCCACCACACGTGACAGAACTCCCTTCAGCACTGTGTCCCAGTTTAGCTCTTAGTATTTCGTGAAACAAATACCAAACTCAAAGTGCAGCAGCAAAAACACCACAAAAAGTGGAAGAGGACCAAATGGCTTCACAGTTTACACGGGGAGACACTTAGTCCCCAGTGGCCTCAGTTTACCTACAAAGAGATGATTCAGCACTGCTTCATCTTGTTCATTGGAAAATAAGAAACCATGTCCTCCAGGTCACATAGATGCAGACCCAGCTTTGATGTTCTCACTACAGAGGAAGCCAAATCTCCTGAAAACAACATATATTTCAAGTGTGGAAGCTCAGAGGCAGTTTCTCAAAAAGTTTTTAGGCCAGCAGAGCTCCATGTTTGTGGAGGGTTTACCCTGTCCCTTAGTTTTGGAAACTCCTCTACCACCTCCAAGGTTGTGAACTCCTGAGCATTTTCCATTCCAGATATGTATTCACTGATTTTGTAACTCTTCTCCTCTAATTGTGTCTTACTTGGGGTGAAGGTAATGTGAAGGCATTGTTCTGGATGAGAGCGGGAGGATATTTGTGCAGCATATTTTTACATACACATTGGATTCATTTTCCAATTTTCCATTCGAAATACTGAATCCCTGACACTAACCCATACCTAGTAGACTCAGACTATTCATCCTAATATAATGGAGAAAATTAACCCAACACATTAGAAATACAAGTACTTCAGAGGAGACATGTTGTATAGTTGGACTTGATATTTGCATTATATAAGGTAGGAGTTATAAATCTGGTCAAATTTATTTGAAATATTCTCCATGTGTTTTAAACTTAACAAATATGTGAATTCTTGTTTCCTTTTTCTGTAGTCTCTTCACAAACGTTTATTTATATGCATATATAGAATCCTACCAGGTATCACACGTACATTTTTGTGAGGTGGCTGTCTTGGCAGATACAAATTGTGAGAAGAGTTCACTCCTCCTAAATGCGGTTGGAAATGAAAATTCAACTTATAGGAGAGCGTCCTAGTAGAACAACATTATACATTAACTCATGTTCAGTAAAATAAATATTTTTGCATTTGTGGATGATACATATTTACTGATGAATTTCGATTGGCATTTATATTGGTACTTTTTAATATCTGTGAGTTGTGTGTGTGTGTGTGTGTGTGTGTGTGTATAGATATAGATATAGATATAGATATACTCTCCAAATTTTTCAAAATATGAAATATATGTGTCTAATATACACTCTCTAAATTCATTCATGTTCATGTATGTGGATTTATAATCCACTTTTCACAAGATGATAATCAGAAATATTCATCCACCTGAAATACATATTTGTTTCCTAGTACTGAAAACTAACTTCAGTGAATGGTGCATACAAATCCTAATTATTCTACAGTAACTGACCCAGTCTAACATCAATGCAAGTAGACTCCTATGGGACATGATCTGTAATTTGTCATTCATTTGTATTCGACACTGGTACATTATTGTTTCTTCAGTTTTTGCACATCACAGGATATACATTTCATCCACAAGTTCACAAATTAATAAGCATTTGTTTCAACTTTCACCACTTCTTGCTTCAGAACACATGTATTGTCAGGGTTTCTTGACTGGTCTTTTCGTGAGACTTCTTTCCAAACACATTATTTTGAATTTCCATAATCATTTTGAAGCAAACGTCACACACTCTTCATGATAAACCAAAACACAAATATTTCCATTACATATATACCTGGTTGGAATGAATGATTGTATATCAATATACGATTTCCTTTAATTTTTCAGATATCAGTTCAGTTCATTATTTAAAGTTCAAAAAAGTTATATTATTTATTCACAGTATGGTCTATTCATGCTTTTTCTCTATATTCCTAGAAACAGGGTACACCTCTTTGTAACCCCGATTCTCATTTTACATCTTCAATATATTGCTCCCAGAAATGGTGAAAGAAATACTCATGTCACCTCATTATCACAGTAATATTCTGGACAAAAAATGGAAAGGTCACACTTATGATTGTACCAAAGCCTAAATGGAAAGTGAACATGGATTTCTAAAAACATCCATGTCCAGGTTGCCTAATGCTGTCAATTGTCAATCCTATTGGTGACTACATATTTGTTTTTTTCCTAATTTATATATTCAAACTCAACCCTGTTGAAAATGTCTAATTCTATCACTCACTTTATACTTTGCCTGATTTCCTAATATTTCTATTGATATCTGCTTTTCTACATATTTTCCCCAGTTCAACATAGTGACTGACTCTTCATATGTGCTGACATTTACATTCACTCAACAACCGAAAGTCTATTGCTAAAGAACTTTTGGTCCAAATTCTATACTCACTCTTCTTCCTAAACCTACCGACTATCTTCCTAATCCTATTGAATATCCCTTTTTGACTGGATGTTCTCTCTAAATTCAATCATCCAATGTACAAGGTCGTATGCCATTGTATATCGAATTATCTGAGGCATCTTTGCAGAACATCATTCAAAGCTAAGTATCCCAATCAAGGGCAAAACCCTTCTGGGCTTCAAATCATACCTAGATTTCTGTTTTCCTACTTATATTTCACCTCTATATTCTTGTAAATATTGCAGGTTCCCAATACCATTATTCATCACACAGAATCACTCGTAACCCAAATCAAACCTGTTTTTAACCCCAAGTATACACTGTTCCCTCAATCATTTTACAGAAGAGCAGGGACAGAGTGGTTCTTACAATACAGGAAAGTTGGGGACCTTCCACCTGATGAGAACCTCAAATGTCCATGCACAAATGATACCTGGAGAAGTTGTAGGCAGGTATGAAGCACCTGAGAGAGCAAAAGTCATCTTCCATGGCAAACAACCTGGTCAGGATGAAGGGATGTGTCTGAATCTGCCTCTCTCTCTTCTTATTGTACAGAAGATGGACCAAACCAGGGCTGAGTGGAGAGCTGTTCCCGGGTGCCAATGGTGATATACATTCTACCTTATGAAAGTGTCACAGGAAGTAGGGGCAACCTCCATCTTATGTTACCCTTGGAAGCAACTGTTAGGACAAAGTGGTTGCCAAGGCAGTGACCTCATTCAGTTCCAAAGAATGTGACATACCTCATTTCCTTGGTGATGGAACTCTCTGAACTTGGTATCCAAGAAGCCAGGCACACAGAGGCAGTCGCAGTCCCAGTCCCAGTGGGCTCACTTGTTTGGATTTACTAAGGACAGAGTCAGTTTTCTTGGTACCTAATGATGTGAGGATGGCCAAATGCCAGGAGAGCTCTGAAGATGGACCTTTCCTGAGAAAACAGGTAGTGGCTAACCACTTTTTTCCTGACATCTTCACAGAGTTGGTCAAGGAAACAAGATCTGAGAGAAGACAGGCCATTTCGGGGGAACATAGTATGGCCCACCAGTCAGAGGACACTCCGGATAGTCACAGACCTACTTGGGGGAAGGAGGTGCCTTTGTGGGAGTGGGTGTGGGTTTGTTGTTTTGTCTGATGTTCTCAGAATAGATAGGAAAGGCGGTTTGTTTGGTTTGGAGTGAACAGTTTCTAGTAAGTCATTTGACACGGTGAGTGTTTCTGTTTCTGTGTATCCCACTGTGTCCGTTGTTGTAGACATTAGAAAAGAGAATGCATTAATGGATGTGTCCTGTCTAGTATAAATCTTCCCATGCCCAATATATGAATGGACTGCAGCTTGTCTTATCGATGTGCAACACCTGCTATCTTTCTAAGTTGTAGTTTTCTTCCTGAATTCTGGCCACTCTCCAGAATAGGCTCATGGATTTGTGTCCAAAATATGTACCACCTCCAAGCTCTGTGACATGGCCATGTACTGGATAGCTGAAGAGAATGGCGAGCATCTCAGAAAACTCAGATATCAGTGTGACCAGGAAAGTCTCAGTGCAGAAACCCTGCTTTGGGCCTTTTGCTTACTTATTGTTGTGTTGCACTGAATGTCAGGAAGGTCTTTGCCTCAGGCCATCCCTTTGTGAAGCCTGATGAAAACAGTTTTCAAATGGAAATGAATGGGCCTCACCTGTGGCTCTTTGCTTAATTGCTTTGGAAAGGGATGTGTCTTTATCAGCCTCTTGGGCCTGTGTGTGGCTGTGACTTAGATTCTCAGCACCTGATGGATCTTAAGAATGATCCCATGTGAGCTTCCAAAACCAAAATGGCAAAAAATTTCATTCATTGTGGATGAAGTCTCTTGCCTTCCTCTGTTAGGTTCCTGCACTCCATCAAATGACAATAGGGATTCTTTGGGTCAAATGAGTTCTTCAAAGCCCTGCAGAGGTGCTTGTGTTTTCGCATGACTCTAAATCAACTAAAGAATCGATACCTAAAATCAGTAGGCCTCAAATTGGAGAAACACAGAAGTATTAACGGCAGGCTTATTTGTTCACTCCTGGTTCACAGAAACGGTGTCCAGGCTACCCTGACTTTAGACAAATGAGGGGCAAACGAGCTGATTTTGGACACTGTCTTGGGCTGCGCCCCTCATGGAAACCTCCAGCCAGAGGTTAAGATGATTGACTATATGAAATAAGATGAGGGCCATGTGGGAGTGTTTTGGTTTTAATTTTGGTCATTTGTGTGGCATTGGAAAAAATGACTGGGTCCACGTGGGCTTGAACTCTGGTGTGATTCCCCTTAGAGACTGGGTTTTGGAACTGAACTCAGAGAAGCATTGCCATGAATTTTGTTGGGATTTTAAGAGGCCACGCATGAAAGTCGCTCTTGGAAACTGAGACCTAGGCCCCGGGTGGATTTCCACAGAGGCCTGGGAATCTCAGCAAGGATATCACATGATTTTATTCTTAAAGAAATGGCAGCCATAGTTGAGAGTCAAAACACACATGGACCTCACATTGTAGACCTCAATGGGCCTGGCCTAATGTGACCTTTTGTCCACTCTTTGGGAAGCCATGCCTGTGAGAGTTCTCCAGAGATTTCATTGAAATGAGCTTCCTCACCATTTAATGTTTGCTGAATGAACTGAAACCCACAGTGCCTCCAACTTCATGCTTGAAAAATGGCTAGATAAATACCATGAAATTTTTGAAATTCCTATGACCAGGTGGCACTGGAGAAACATTGGATGTCCTGTTGCTGATCATGAGTATACCAGACAGTGCCTTGATTTACTGAGTTTCATGAAAATGGTGTAGAACAGAGATGCCTGAAATTTGGAGCCTGCTGAGTAGTGGGTCTAGAGCAGTGGTGGGGAGGTGTTTGATAAAACATCCGTGGTAGGGCCATGTGGATCTACCATTGGATTCCAAATGGCTTGTAACTGACATGGTGCAGCCAAGAGACCCTTATATGTAAAGGCATCTTGTTATATGGAGAGTTTTCAGAGGAAAATTAAGAATCAGGTTGATATGGACAAGGGGGCAATGGGGCAAGCTGTGAGAGATAGGAGCCTAGTTGGTGCATTCTCTTGCAGACCCTTACCCACCACACGTGACAGAACTCCCTCCAGCACTGTGTCCCAGTTTAGCTCCTTGTATTTTGTGAAACAAATACCAAACTCACAGTGCAGCAGCAAAAACACCACAAAAAGTGGAAGAGGACCAAATGGCTTCACAGTCCACATGGGGAGACACTTAGTCCCCAGTGGCCTCAGTTTACCTACAAAGATAGGATTCAGCACTGCTTCATCTTGTTCATTGGAAAATAAGAAACCATGTCCTCCAGGTCACATAGATGCAGACCCAGCTTTGATGTTCTCACTACAGAGGAAGCCAAATCTCCTGAAAACAACATATATTTCAAGTGTGGAAGCTCAGAGGCAGTTTCTCAAAAAGTTTTTAGGCCAGCAGAGCTCCATGTTTGTGGAGTGTTTACCCGGTCCCTTAGTTTTGGAAACTCCTCTACCACCTCCAAGGTTGTGAACTCCTGAGCATTTTCCATTCCAGATATGTATTCACTGATTTTGTAACTCTTCTCCTCTAATTGTTTCTTACTTCGGGTGAAGGTAATGTCAAGGCATTGTTCTGGATGAGAGCGGGAGGATATTTGTGCAGCATATATTTACATACACATTGGATTCATTTTCCAATTTTCCATTCGAAATACTGAATCCGTGACACTAACCCATACCTAGTAGACTCAGACTATTCATCCTAATATAATGGAGAAAATTAACCCAACACATTAGAAATACAAGTACTTCAGAGGAGACATGTTGTATAGTTGGACTTGATATTTGCATTATATAAGGTAGGAGTTATAAATCTAGTCAAATTTATTTGAAATATTCTCCATGTGTTTTAAACTTAACAAATATGTGAATTCTTGTTTCCTTTTTCTGTAGTCTCTTCACAAACCTATATTTATATGCATATATAGAATCCTACCAGGTATCACACGTACATTTTTGTGAGGTGGCTGTCTTGGCAGATACAAATTGTGAGAAGAGTTCACTCCTCCTAAATGCTGTTGGAAATGAAAATTCAACTTATAGGAGAGCGTCCTAGTAGAACAACATTATACATTAACTCATGTTCAGTAAAATAAATATTTTTGCATTTGTGGATGATACATATTTACTGATGAATTTCGATTGGCATTTATATTGGTACTTTTTAATATCTGTGAGTTGTGTGTGTGTGTGTGTGTGTGTGTGTGTGTGTGTGTATAGATATAGATATAGATATAGATATACTCTCCAAATTTTTCAAAATATGAAATATATGTGTCTAATATACACTCTCTAAATTCATTCATGTTCATGTATGTGGATTTATAATCCACTTTTCACAAGATGATAATCAGAAATATTCATCCACCTGAAATACATATTTGTTTCCTAGTACTGAAAACTAACTTCAGTGAATGGTGCATACAAATCCTAATTATTCTACAGTAACTGACCCAGTCTAACATCAATGCAAGTAGACTCCTATGGGACATGATCTGTAATTTGTCATTCATTTGTATTCGACACTGGTACATTATTGTTTCTTCAGTTTTTGCACATCACAGGATATACATTTCATCCACAAGTTCACAAATTAATAAGCATTTGTTTCAACTTTCACCACTTCTTGCTTCAGAACACATGTATTGTCAGGGTTTCTTGACGGGTCTTTTCGTGAGACTTCTTTCCAAACACATTATTTTGAATTTCCATAATCATTTTGAAGCAAACGTCACACACTCTTCATGATAAACCAAAACACAAATATTTCCATTACATATATACCTGGTTGGAATGAATGATTGTATATCAATATACGATTTCCTTTAATTTTTCAGATATCAGTTCAGTTCATTATTTAAAGTTCAAAAAAGTTATATTATTTATTCACAGTATGGTCTATTCATGCTTTTTCTCTATATTCCTAGAAACAGGGTACACCTCTTTGTAACCCCGATTCTCATTTTACATCTTCAATATATTGCTCCCAGAAATGGTGAAAGAAATACTCATGTCACCTCATTATCACAGTAATATTCTGGACAAAAATGGAAAGGTCACACTTATGATTGTACCAAAGCCTAAATGGAAAGTGAACATGGATTTCTAAAAACATCCATGTCCAGGTTGCCTAATGCTGTCAATTGTCAATCCTAGTGACTACATATTTGTTTTTTTCCTAATTTATATATTCAAACTCAACCCTGTTGAAAATGTCTAATTCTATCACTCACTTTATACTTTGCCTGATTTCCTAATATTTCTATTGATATCTGCTTTTCTACATATTTTCCCCAGTTCAACATAGTGACTGACTCTTCATATGTGCTGACATTTACATTCACTCAACAACCGAAAGTCTATTGCTAAAGAACTTTTGGTCCAAATTCTATACTCACTCTTCTTCCTAAACCTACCGACTATCTTCCTAATCCTATTGAATATCCCTTTTTGACTGGATGTTCTCTCTAAATTCAATCATCCAATGTACAAGGTCCTATGCCATTGTATATCGAATTATCTGAGGCATCTTTGCAGAACATCATTCAAAGCTAAGTATCCCAATCAAGGGCAAAACCCTTCTGGGCTTCAAATCATACCTAGATTTCTGTTTTCCTACTTATATTTCACCTCTATATTCTTGTAAATATTGCAGGTTCCCAATACCATTATTCATCACACAGAATCACTCGTAACCCAAATCAAACCTGTTTTTAACCCCAAGTATACACTGTTCCCTCAATCATTTTACAGAAGAGCAGGGACAGAGTGGTTCTTACAATACAGGAAAGTTGGGGACCTTCCACCTGATGAGAACCTCAAATGTCCATGCACAAATGATACCTGGAGAAGTTGTAGGCAGGTATGAAGCACCTGAGAGAGCAAAAGTCATCTTCCATGGCAAACAACCTGGTCAGGATGAAGGGATGTGTCTGAATCTGCCTCTCTCTCTTCTTATTGTACAGAAGATGGACCAAACCAGGGCTGAGTGGAGAGCTGTTCCCGGGTGCCAATGGTGATATACATTCTACCTTATGAAAGTGTCACAGGAAGTAGGGGCAACCTCCATCTTATGTTACCCTTGGAAGCAACTGTTAGGACAAAGTGGTTGCCAAGGCAGTGACCTCATTCAGTTCCAAAGAATGTGACATACCTCATTTCCTTGGTGATGGAACTCTCTGAACTTGGTATCCAAGAAGCCAGGCACCCAGAGGCAGTCCCAGTCCCAGTCCCAGTGGGCTCACTTGTTTGGATTTACCAAGGACAGAGTCAGTTTTCTTGGTACCTAATGATGTGAGGATGGCCAAATGCCAGGAGAGCTCTGAAGATGGACCTTTCCTGAGAAAACAGGTAGTGGCTAACCACTTTTTCCTGACATCTTCACAGAGTTGGTCAAGGAAACAAGATCTGAGAGAAGACAGGCCATTTCGTGGGAACATAGTATGGCCCACCAGTCAGAGGACACTCCGGATAGTCACAGACCTACTTGGGGGAAGGAGGTGCCTTTGTGGGAGTGGGTGTGGGTTTGTTGTTTTGTCTCATGTTCTCAGAATAGATAGGAAAGGCGGTTTGTTTGGTTTGGAGTGGACAGTTTCTAGTAAGTCATTTGACACGGCGAGTGTTTCTGTTTCTGTGTATCCCACTGTGTCCGTTGTTGTAGACATTAGAAAAGAGAATGCATTAATGGATGTGTCCTGTCTAGTATAAATCTTCCCATAATTCATCCTGCCCAATATATGAATGGACTGCAGCTTGTCTTATCAATGTGCAACACCTGCTATCTTTCTAAGTTGTTGTTTTCTTCCTGAATTCTGGCCACTCTCCAGAATAGGCTCATGGATTTGTGTACAAAATATGTACCACCTCCAAGCTCTGTGACATGGCCATGTACTGGATAGCTGAAGAGAATGGCGAGCATCTCAAAAAACTCAGATATCAGTGTGACCAGGAAAGTCTCAGTGCAGAAAACCCTGCTTTGGGCCTTTTGCTTACTTATTGTTGTGTTGCACTGAATGTCAGGAAGGTCTTTGCCTCAGGCCACCCCTTTGTGAAGCCTGAAGAAAACAGTTTTCAAATGGAAATGAATGGGCCTCACCTGTGGCTCTTTATCAGCCTCTTGGACCTGTGTGTGGCTGTGACTTAGATTCTCAGCACCTGATGGATCTTAAGAATGATCCCACGTGAGCTTCCAAAACCAAAATGGCAAAAAATATCATTCATTGTGGATGAAGTCTCTTGCCTTCCTCTGTTAGGTTCCTGCACTCCATCAAATGACAATAGGGATTCTTTGGGTCAAATGAGTTCTTCAAAGCCCTGCAGAGGTGCTTGTGTTTTCGCATGACTCTAAATCACCTAAAGAATCGATACCTAAAATCAGTAGGCCTCAAATTGGAGAAACAAAGAAGTATTAACGGCAGGCTTATTTGTTCGCTCCTGTTTCAGAGAAACGGTGTCCAGGCTACCCTGACTTTAGGCAAATGAGGGGCAAACGAGCTGATTTTGGACACTGTCTTGGGCTGCGCCCCTCATGGAAACCTCCAGCCAGAGGTTAAGATGATTGACTATATGGAATAAGATGAAGGCCATGTGGGAGTGTTTTGGTTTTAATTTTGGTCATTTGTGTGGCATTGGAAAAAATGACTGGGTCCACGTGAGCTTGAACTCTGGTGTGATTCCCCTTAGAGACTGGGTTTTGGAACTGAACTCAGAGAAGCATTGCCATGAATTTTCTTGGGATTTTAAGAGGCCACGCATGAAAGTCGCTCTTGGAAACTGAGACCTAGGCCCCGGGTGGATTTCCTCAGAAGCCTGGGAATCTCAGCAAGGATATCACATGATTTTATTCTTAAAGAAATGGCAGCCATAGTTGAGAGTCAAAACACACATGGACCTCACATTGTAGACCTCAATGGGCCTGGCCTAATGTGACCTTTTGTCCACTCTTTGGGAAGCCGTGCCTGTGAGAGTTCTCCAGAGATTTCATTGAAATGAGCTTCCTCACCATTTAATGTTTGCTGAATGAACTGAAACCCACAGTGCCTCCAACTTCATGCTTGAAAAATGGCTAGATAAATACCATGAAATTTTTGAAATTCCTATGACCAGGTGGCACTGGAGAAACATTGGATGTCCTGTTGCTGATCATGAGTATACCAGACAGTGCCTTGATTTACTGAGTTTCATGAAAATGGTGTAGAACAGAGATGCCAGAAATTTGGAGCCTGCTGAGTAGTGGGTCTAGAGCAGTGGTGGGGAGGTGTTTGATAAAACATCCGTGGTAGGGCCATGTGGATCTACCATTGGATTCCAAATGGCTTGTAACTGACATGGTGCAGCCAAGAGACCCTTATATGTAAAGGCATCTTGTTATATGGAGAGTTTTCAGAGGAAAATTAAGAATCAGGTTGATATGGACAAGGGGGCAATGGGGCAAGCTGTGAGAGATAGGAGCCTAGTTGGTGCATTCTCTTGCAGACCCTGACCCACCACACGTGACAGAACTCCCTCCAGCACTGTGTCCCAGTTTAGCTCCTAGTATTTCGTGAAACAAATACCAAACTCACAGTGCAGCAGCAAAAACACCACAAAAAGTGGAAGAAGACCAAATGGCTTCACAGTACACACGGGGAGACACTTAGTCCCCAGTGGCCTCAGTTTACCTACAAAGAGAGGATTCAGCACTGCTTCATCTTGTTCATTGGAAAATAAGAAACCATGTCCTCCAGGTCACATAGATGCAGACCCAGCTTTGATGGTCTCACTACAGAGGAAGCCAAATCTCCTGAAAACTACATATATTTCAAGTGTGGAAGCTCAGAGGCAGTTTCTCAAAAAGGTTTTAGGCCAGCAGAGCTCCATGTTTGTGGAGTGTTTACCCTGTCCCTTAGTTTTGGAAACTCCTCTACCACCTCCAGGGTTGTGAACTCCTGAGCATTTCCATTCCAGATATGTATTCACTGATTTTGTAACTCTTCTCCTCTAATTGTGTCTTACTTGGGGTGAAGGTAATGTCAAGGCATTGTTCTGGATGAGAGCGTGAGGATATTTGTGCAGCATATATTTACATACACATTGGATTCATTTTCCAAATTTCCATTCGAAGTACTGAATCCCTGACACTAACCCATACCTAGTAGACTCAGACTATTCATCCTAATATAATGGAGAAAATTAGCCCAACACATTAGAAATACAAGTACTTCAGAGGAGACATGTTGTATAGTTGGACTTGACATATGCATTATATAAGGTAGGAGTTATAAATCTAGTCAAATTTATTTGAAATATTCTCCATGTGTTTTTAAGCTTAACAAATATGTGAATTCTTATTTCCCTTTTCTGTAGCCTATTCACACATGTATATTTATATGCATATATAGAATCCTACCAGGTATCACACGTACATTTTTGTGAGGTGGCTGTCTTGGCAGATACAAATTGTGAGAAGAGTTCACTCCTCCTAAATGCTGTTGGAAATGAAAATTCAACCTATAGGAGAGCGTCCTAGTAGAACAACATTATACATTAACTCACGTTCAGTAAAATAAATATTTTTGCATTTGTGCATGATACATATTTACTGATGAATTTCGATTGGCATTTATATTGGTACTTTTTAATGTCTGTGAGTGTTGTGTGTGTGTGTGTGTATATACAGATATAGATGAAGATATACTCTGCAAATTTTTCAAAATATGAAATATATGTGTCTAATATACACTCTCTAAATTCATTCATGTTCATGTATGTGGATTTATAATCCACTTTTCACAAGATTATAATCAGAAATATTCATCCCCCTGAAATACATATTTGTTTCCTAGTACTGAAAACTAACTTCAGTGAATGGTGCATACAAATCCTAATTATTCTACAGTAACTGACCCAGTCTAACATCAATGCAAGTAGACTCCTATGGGACATGATCTGTAATTTGTCATTCATTTGTATTCGACACTGGTACATTATTGTTTCTTCAGTTTTTGCACATCACAGGATATACATTTCATCCACAAGTTCACAAATTAATAAGCATTTGTTTCAACTTTAACCACTTCTTGCTTCAGAACACATGTATTGTCAGGGTATTCTTGACTGGTCTTTTTATGAGACTTCTTTCCAAACACATTATTTTGAATTTCCATAATCATTTTGAAGCAAAACTCACACACTCTTTATGATAAACGTAAACACAAATATTTCCATTACATATATACCTGGTTGGAATGAATGATTGTATATCAATATACGATTTCCTTTAATTTTTCAGATATCAGTTCAATTCATTATTTAAAGTTCAAAAAAGTTATATTATTTATTCACAGTATGGTCTATTCATGCTTTTTCTCTATGTTCCTAGAAACAGGGTACACCTCTTTGTACCCCCAATTCTCATTTTACATCTTCAATATATTGCTCCCAGAAATGGTGAAAGAAATACTCATGTCACCTCATTATCACAGTAATATTCTGGACAAAAAATGGAAAGGTCACACTTATGATTGTACCAAAGCCTAAATGGAAAGTGAACATAGATTTCTAAAAACATCCATGTCCAGGTTGCCTAATGCTGTCAATTGTCAATCCTATTGGTGACTACATTTTTGTTTTTTTCCTAATTTATATATTCAAACTCACCCCTGTTGAAAATGTCTAATTCTATCACTCACTTTATACTTTGCCTGATTTCGTAATGTTTCTATTGATATCTGGTTTTCTACATATTTTCCCCAGTTCAACATAGTGACTGACTCTTCATATGTGCTGACATTTACATTCACTCAACAACCGAAAGTCTATTGCTAAAGAACTTTTGGTCCAAATCCTATACTCACTCTTCTTCCTAAACCTACCGACTATCTTCCTAATCCTACTGAATATCCCTTTTTGACTGGATGTTCTCTTCTAAATTCAATCATCCAATGTACAAGGTCCTATGCCATTGTATATCGAATTATCTGAGGCACCTTTGCAGAACATCATTCAAAGCTAAGTATCCCAATCAAGGGCAAAACCCTTCTGGGCTTCAAATCATACCTAGATTTCTGTTTTCCTACTTATATTTCACCTCTATATTCTTGTAAATATTGCAGGTTCCCAATACCATTATTCATCACACAGAATCACTCGTAATCCAAATCAAACCTGTTTTTAACCCCAAGTATACACTGTTCCCTCAATCATTTTACAGAAGAGCAGAGACAGAGTGGTTCTTACAATACAGGAAAGTTGGGGACCTTCCACCTGATGAGAACCACAAATGTCCATGCACAAATGGTACCTGGAGAAGTTGTAGGCAGGTATGGAGCACCTGAGAGAGCAAAAGTCATCTTCCATGGCAAACAACCTGGTCAGGATGAAGGGATGTGTCTGAATCTGCCTCTCTCTCTTCTTATTGTACAGAAGATGGACCAAACCAGGGCTGAGTGGAGAGCTGTTCCCGGGTGCCAATGGTGATATACATTCTACCTTATGAAAGTGTCACAGGAAGTTCTGGCAACCTCCATCTTATGTTACCCTTGGAAGCAACTGTTAGGACAAAGTGGTTGCCAAGGCAGTGACCTCATTCAGTTCCAAAGAATGTGAAATACCTCATTTCCTTGGTGATGGAACTCTCTGAACTTGGTATCCAAGAAGCCAGACACCCAGAGGCAGTCCCAGACCCAGTCCCAGTGGGCTCACTTGTTTGGATTTACCAAGGACAGAGTCAGTTTTCTTGGTACCTAATGATGTGAGGATGGCCAAATGCCAGGAGAGCTCTGAAGATGGACCTTTCCTGAGAAAACAGGTAGTGGCTAACCACTTTTTCCTGACATCTTCACAGAGTTGGTCAAGGAATCAAGATCTGAGAGAAGACAGGCCATTTCGGGGGAACATAGTATGGCCCACCAGTCAGAGGACACTCCGGATAGTCACAGACGTACTTGGGGGAAGGAGGTGCCTTTGTGGGAGTGGGTGTGGGTTTGTTGTTTTGTCTCATGTTCTGAGAATAGATAGAAAAGGCGGTTTGTTTGGTTTGGAGTGGACAGTTTCTAGTAAGTCATTTGACATGGCGAGTGTTTCTCTTTCTGTGTATCCCACTGTGTCCGTTGTTGTAGACATTAGAAAAGAGAATGCATTAATGGATGTGTCCTGTCTAGTATAAATCTTCCCATAATTCATCCTGCCCAATATATGAATGGACTGCAGCTTGTCTTATCAATGTCCAACACCTGCTATCTTTCTAAGTTGTTGTTTTCTTCCTGAATTCTGGCCACTCTCCAGAATAGGCTCATGGATTTGTGTCCAAAATATGTACCACCTCCAAGCTCTGTGACATGGCCATGTACTGGATAGCTGAAGAGAATGGCGAGCATCTCAAAAAACTCAGATATCAGTGTGACCAGGAAAGTCTCAGTGCAGAAACCCTGCTTTGGGCCTTTTGCTTACTTATTGTTGTGTTGCACTGAATGTCAGGAAGGTCTTTGCCTCAGGCCACCCCTTTGTGAAGCCTGAAGAAAACAGTTTTGAAATGGAAATGAATGGGCCTCACCTGTGGCTCTTTATCAGCCTCTTGGACCTGTCTGTGGCTGTGACTTAGATTCTCAGCACCTGATGGATCTTAAGAATGATCCCACGTGAGCTTCCAAAACCAAAATGGCAAAAAATATCATTCATTGTGGATGAAGTCTCTTGCCTTCCTCTGTTAGGTTCCTGCACTCCACAAATGACAATAGGGATTCTTTGGGTCAAATGAGTTCTTCAAAGCCCTGTAGAGGTGCTTGTGTTTTCGCATGACTCTAAATCACCTAAAGAATCGATACCTAAAATCAGTAGGCCTCAAATTGGAGAAACAAAGAAGTATTAAAGGCAGGCTTATTTGTTCTCTCCTGTTTCAGAGAAACGGTGTCCAGGCTACCCTGACTTTAGGCAAATGAGGGGCAAACGAGCTGATTTTGGACACTGTCTTGGGCTGCGCCCCTCATGGAAACCTCCAGCCAGAGGTTAAGATGATTGACTATATGGAATAAGATGAAGGCCATGTGGGAGTGTTTTGGTTTTAATTTTGGTCATTTGTGTTGCATTGGAAAAAATGACTGGGTCCACGTGAGCTTGAACTCTGGTGTGATTCCCCTTAGAGACTGGGTTTTGGAACTGAACTCAGAGAAGCATTGCCATGAATTTTGTTGGGATTTTAAGAGGCCACGCATGAAAGTCGCTCTTGGAAACTGAGACCTAGGCCCCGGGTGGATTTCCACAGAGGCCTGGGAATCTCAGCAAGGATATCACATGATTTTATTCTTAAAGAAATGGCAGCCATAGTTGAGAGTCAAAACACACATGGACCTCACATTGTAGACCTCAATGGGCCTGGCCTAATATGACCTTTTGTCCACTCTTTGGGAAGCCGTGCCTGTGAGAGTTCTCCAGAGATTTCATTGAAATGAGCTTCCTCACCATTTAATGTTTGCTGAATGAACTGAAACCCACAGTGCCTCCAACTTCATGCTTGAAAAATGGCTAGATAAATACCATGAAATTTTTGAAATTCCTATGACCAGGTGGCACTGGAGAAACATTGGATGTCCTGTTGCTGATCATGAGTATACCAGACAGTGCCTTGATTTACTGAGTTTCATGAAAATGGTGTAGAAAAGAGATGCCAGAAATTTGGAGCCTGCTGAGTAGTGGGTCTAGAGCAGTGGTGGGGAAGTGTTTGCTAAAACATCCGTGGTAGGGCCATGTGGATCTACCATTGGATTCCAAATGGCTTGTAACTGACATGGTGCAGCCAAGAGACCCTTATATGTAAAGGCATCTTGTTATATGGAGAGTTTTCAGAGGAAAATTAAGAATCAGGTTGATATGGACAAGGGGCAATGGGGCAAGCTGTGAGAGATAGGAGCCTAGTTGGTGCATTCTCTTGCAGACCCTGACCCACCACACGTGACAGAACTCCCTCCAGCACTGTGTCCCAGTTTAGCTCCTAGTATTTCGTGAAACAAATACCAAACTCACAGTGCAGCAGCAAAAACACCACAAAAAGTGGAAGAGGACCAAATGGCTTCACAGTCCACACGGGGAGACATTTAGTCCCCAGTGGCCTCAGTTTACCTACAAAGAGAAGATTCAGCACTGCTTCATCTTGTTCATTGGAAAATAAGAAACCATGTCCTCCAGGTCACATAGATGCAGACCCAGCTTTGATGGTCTCACTACAGAGGAAGCCAAATCTCCAGAAAACTACATATATTTCAAGTGTGGAAGCTCAGAGGCAGTTTCTCAAAAAGTTTTTAGGCCAGCAGAGCTCCATGTTTGTGGAGGGTTTACCCTTTCCCTTAGTTTTGGAAACTCCTCTACCACCTCCAAGGTTGTGAACTCCTGAGCATTTTCCATTCCAGATATGTATTCACTGATTTTGTAACTCTTCTCCTCTAATTGTGTCTTACTTGGGGTGAAGGTAATGTCAAGGCATTGTTCTGGATGAGAGAGGGAGGATATTTGTGCAGCATATTTTTACATACACATTGGATTCATTTTCCAAATTTCCATTTGAAGTACTGAATCCCTGACACTAACCCATACCTAGTAGACTCAGACTATTCATCCTAATATAATGGAGAAAATTAGTCCAACACATTAGAAATACAAGTACTTCAGAGGAGACATGTTGTATAGTTGGACTTGACATTTGCATTATATAAGGTAGGAGTTGTAAATCTAGTCAAATTTATTTGAAATATTCTCCATGTGTTTTTAAGCTTAACAAATATGTGAATTCTTATTTCCCTTTTATGTAGCCTATTCACACATGTATATTTATATGCATATATAGAATCCTACCAGGTATCACATGTACATTTTTGTGAGGTGGCTGTCTTGGCAGATACAAATTGTGAGAAGAGTTCACTCCTCCTAAATGCTGTTGGAAATGAAAATTCAACCTATAGGAGAGCGTCCTAGTAGAACAACATTATACATTAACTCATGTTCAGTAAAATAAATATTTTTGCATTTGTGCATGATACATATTTACTGATGAATTTCGATTGGCATTCATATTGGTACTTTTTAATGTCTGTGAGTGTTGTGTGTGTGTGTGTGTATATACAGATATAGATATAGATATACTCTGCAAATTTTTCAAAATATGAAATATATGTGTCTAATATACACTCTCTAAATTCATTCATGTTCATGTATGTGGATTTATAATCCACTTTTCACAAGATGATAATCAGAAATATTCATCCACCTGAAATACATATTTGTTTCCTAGTACTGAAAACTAACTTCAGTGAATGGTGCATACAAATCCTAATTATTCTACAGTAACTGACCCAGTCTAACATCAATGCAAGTAGACTCCTATGGGACATGATATGTAATTTGTCATTCATTTGTATTCGACACTGGTACATTATTGTTTCTTCAGTTTTTGCACATCACAGGATATACATTTCATCCACAAGTTCACAAATTAATAAGCATTTGTTTCAACTTTAATCATCTTGCTTCAGAACACATGTATTGTCAGGGTTTCTTGACTGGTCTTTTCATGAGACTTCTTTCCAAACACATTATTTTGAATTTCCATAATCATTTTGAAGCAAAACTCACACACTCTTTATGATAAACCTAAACACAAATATTTCCATTACATATATACCTGGTTGGAATGAATGATTGTATATCAATATACGATTTCCTTTAATTTTTCAGATATCAGTTCAATTCATTATTTAAAGTTCAAAAAAGTTATATTATTTATTCACAGTATGGTCTATTCATGCTTTTTCTCTATGTTCCTAGAAACAGGGTACACCTCTTTGTACCCCCGATTCTCATTTTACATCTTCAATATATTGCTCCCAGAAATGGTGAAAGAAATACTCATGTCACCTCATTATCACAGTAATATTCTGGACAAAAAATGGAAAGGTCACACTTATGATTGTACCAAAGCCTAAATGGAAAGTGAACATGGATTTCTAAAAACATCCATGTCCAGGTTGCCTAATGCTGTCAATTGTCAATCCTATTGGTGACTACATATTTGTTTTTTTCCTAATTTATATATTCAAACTCAACCCTGTTGAAAATGTCTAATTCTATCACTCACTTTATACTTTGCCTGATTTCGTAATGTTTCTATTGATATCTGCTTTTCTACATATTTTCCCCCAGTTCAACATAGTGACTGACTCTTCATATGTGCTGACATTTACATTCACTCAACAACCGAAAGTCTATTGCTAAAGAACTTTTGGTCCAAATCCTATACTCACTCTTCTTCCTAAACCTACCGACTATCTTCCTAATCCTACTGAATATCCCTTTTTGACTGGATGTTCTCTACTAAATTCAATCATCCAATGTACAAGGTCCTATGCCATTGTATATGGAATTATCTGAGGCATCTTTGCAGAACATCATTCAAAGCTAAGTATCCCAATCAAGGGCAAAACCATTCTGGGCTTCAAATCATACCTAGATTTCTGTTTTCCTACTTATATTTCACCTCTATATTCTTGTAAATATTGCAGGTTCCCATTACCATTATTCATCACACAGAATCACTCGTAATCCAAATCAAACCTGTTTTTAACCCCAAGTATACACTGTTCCCTCAATCATTTTACAGAAGAGCAGAGACAGAGTGGTTCTTACAATACAGGAAAGTTGGGGACCTTCCCCCTGATGAGAACCTCAAATGTCCATGCACAAATGGTACCTGGAGAAGTTGTAGGCAGGTATGAAGCACCTGAGAGAGCAAAAGTCATCTTCCATGGCAAACAACCTGGTCAGGATGAAGGGATGTGTCTGAATCTGCCTCTCTCTCTTCTTATTGTACAGAAGATGGACCAAACCAGGGCTGAGTGGAGAGCTGTTCCCGGGTGCCAATGGTGATATACATTCTACCTTATGAAAGTGTCACAGGAAGTTCTGGCAACCTCCATCTTATGTTACCCTTGGAAGCAACTGTTAGGACAAAGTGGTTGCCAAGGCAGTGACCTCATTCAGTTCCAAAGAATGTGAAATACCTCATTTCCTTGGTGATGGAACTCTCTGAACTTGGTATCCAAGAAGCCAGACACCCAGAGGCAGTCCCAGTCCCAGTCCCAGTGGGCTCACTTGTTTGGATTTACCAAGGACAGAGTCAGTTTTCTTGGTACCTAATGATGTGAGGATGGCCAAATGCCAGGAGAGCTCTGAAGATGGAACTTTCCTGAGAAAACAGGTAGTGGCTAACCACTTTTTCCTGACATCTTCACAGAGTTGGTCAAGGAATCAAGATCTGAGAGAAGACAGGCCATTTCGGGGGAACATAGTATGGCCCACCAGTCAGAGGACACTCCGGATAGTCACAGACGTACTTGGGGGAAGGAGGTGCCTTTGTGGGAGTGGGTGTGGGTTTGTTGTTTTGTCTCATGTTCTGAGAATAGATAGAAAAGGCGGTTTGTTTGGTTTGGAGTGGACAGTTTCTAGTAAGTCATTTGACATGGCGAGTGTTTCTCTTTCTGTGTATCCCACTGTGTCCGTTGTTGTAGACTTTAGAAAAGAGAATGCATTAATGGATGTGTCCTGTCTAGTATAAATCTTCCCATAATTCATCCTGCCCAATATATGAATGGACTGCAGCTTGTCTTATCAATGTGCAACACCTGCTATCTTTCTAAGTTGTTGTTTTCTTCCTGAATTCTGGCCACTCTCCAGAATAGGCTCATGGATTTGTGTCCAAAATATGTACCACCTCCAAGCTCTGTGACATGGCCATGTACTGGATAGCTGAAGAGAATGGCGAGCATCTCAAAAAACTCAGATATCAGTGTGACCAGGAAAGTCTCAGTGCAGAAACCCTGCTTTGGGCCTTTTGCTTACTTATTGTTGTGTTGCACTGAATGTCAGGAAGGTCTTTGCCTCAGGCCACCCCTTTGTGAAGCCTGATGAAAACAGTTTTCAAATGGAAATGAATGGGCCTCACCTGTGGCTCTTTATCAGCCTCTTGGACATGTGTGTGGCTGTGACTTAGATTCTCAGCACCTGACGGATCATGTTGTATAGTTGGACTTGACATATGCATTATATAAGGTAGGAGTTATAAATCTAGTCAAATTTTAATTAAAATATTCTCCATGTGTTTTTAAACTTAACAAATATGTGAATTCTTGTTTCCCTTTTCTGTAGCCTATTCACACATGTATATTTATATGCATATATAGAATCCTACCAGGTATCACATGTACATTTTTGTGAGGTGGCTGTCTTGGCAGATACAAATTGTGAGAAGTGTTCACTCCTCCTTAATGCTGTTGGAAATGAAAATTCAACCTATAGGAGAGCGTCCTAGTAGAACAACATTATACATTAACTCATGTTCAGTAAAATAAATATTTTTGCATTTGTGGATGATATATATTTACTGATGAATTTCGATTGGCATTTATATTGGTACTTTTTAATGTCTGTGAGTGTTGTGTGTGTGTGTGTGTGTGTATGTGTGTGTGTATAGATGTAGATATAGATATAGATATACTCTCCAAATTTTTCAAAATATGAAATATATGTGTCTAATATACACTCTCTAAATTCATTCATGTTCATGTATGTGGATTTATAATCCACTTTTCACAAGATTATAATCAGAAATATTCATCCACCTGAAATACATATTTGTTTCCTAGTACTGAAAACTAACTTCAGTGAATGGTGCATACAAATCCTAATTTTTCTACAGTAAGTGACGCAGTCTAACATCAATGCAAGTAGAATCCTATGGGACATGATATGTAATTTATCATTCATTTGTATTTGACACTGGTACATTATTATTTCTTCAGTTTTTGCACATCATAAGATATACCTTTGCCAAGGCAGTGACCTCATTCAGTTCCAAAGAATGTGACATACCTCATTTCCTTGGTGATGGAACTCTCTGAACTTTGTATCCAAGGAGCCAGGCACCCAGAGGCAGTTTCAGTCCCAGTCCCAGTGGGCTCACTTGTTTGGATTTAGCAAGGATAAAGTCAGTCATTCTTGGTTCCTACTGAAGTGAGGATTACCAAATGCCTGGAGAGCTCTGAAGAGGGAACTTTCCTGAGAACGCAGGTAGTAGCTCTCCATTTTTTCCTTACAACTTTACAGAGTTCGCCAAGGAAAACAGATCTGAGAGAGGACAGGCCATTTCAGAAGAACAGAGTATGGCCACCAGTCAGAGGACACTCTGGTTAGTCACACAGCTACTTGGGGAAGGAGGTGCCTTTTTGGGAGTGGGTGTGGGTTTGTGGTTTGTCTCATGTTCTGAAAATAGGTAGGAATGGCGGTTTGTTTGTTTTGGAGTGAACTGTTTCTGGTAAGTCGTTTGACGAGGTGAGTGTTTCCATGTCTGTGTATCCCACTGTGCCTGTGGTAGTAGACATGAGAAAAGAGAATGCAGCAATGGATGTGTCATGTCTACTATAAAGCTTCCCAGCATTCATCCTGCCCAATTTATGAATGGAGTGTGGCTTGCCTTATGCACGGGCAACACCTAATACCTTCCTAAGTCCCTGTTTTCTTCCTGAATTCTGGCCACTCTCTAGAATAGGCTCATGGTTATGTGTCCAAGATACGTACCAAATCCAAGGTCTTTGACATGGCCATGTACTGGATACCTGAATGGAATGGCCCGCATCTCAGAAAACTCAGATATCAGTGTGACCAAGAAAGTCTCAGTGGAGATACCCTGCTTTGGGCCTTTTGCTTACCTATTGTTCTGTTGCCCTGAATATCAGAAAGGTCTATGTCTCATGCAACCCCTTTGTTAAGCCTGAAGAAAACAGTTTTCAAATGGAAATGAATGTGCATCACCTCTGGCTCTTTGCTTAATTTCATTGGAAAACGATGTGTCTGATTCAGGCCCTTTGCCCTGTTTTAGGCTGTGACTTAGATTCTCAGCACCTGATGGATGTAAAGAAAGATCCCATATGTGCATCTAAACCAAAATGGAAAAACGTTCAATCAATGTGCACGAAGTATATTGCCTTCCTTTGTTAGGTTTCTGAAATCCATCATGTCAGAATAGGGATCCTTTTGGTGAAATGAGTTCTTCAAATCTTTGCAGAGGTGCTTGGCTTTTCTCATGACTCCAATTCACAAAAAGAATCTAGACCCCACAGTCAGAGAGGCTCAAATTGGAGAAGCGAAGCAGTATTAAGGGCAGGCCTATTTGATCACTCCTGGTTCACAGGAAGGGTGTCCAAGCCACCCTGTCATTCGGCAAATGAGGGGCAAGGGAGCTTATTTTGGACACTGTCTTGGGATGTGCCTCTCATGAAAACCTCCATCCAGATGTTATGATGAGTATCTTTATGGTAGAAGATGAGGGCCATGTATGAGTGTTTTGGTTATAATTGTGGTCATTTGTGTGGCAGTTGGAAGAGATGACTGGGTCCAACTGGGCATGAATTCTGCTGTGATTCCCCTTAGAGACTGAGTTCTGGAACTGACCTCAGAGAAGTATTGACATGAATTGTGTGGGGATTTTAGGAGGCCAGGAATGAGAGTTGCCATTGGGAACCTGGGATCAAGGCCCAGAGTGGCTTTCCACAGAACACTGGGAATCACAGCCAGGATATTACATGATTTTATTCTGAAAGACTTGGCAGGCATAATTGAGATTCAAAACACACTTGGACCTCGCTTTGTAGACCTCAATGGGCCTGGCTTCATGTGACTTTTTGGCAACTCTTTGGGTAGACTTGCCTGTGAGAGTGCTCCAGAGATTTCCCTGAAATTAGCTTCCTCACCATTTAATGGTTCCTGAATGAATTGAAACCAACATTGCCTCCAAATGCATCTGTGAAAAAATGCTAGATAATTACCATGAAATTTTAGAAATTCCGATGACCAGCTGGCACTGGAGGACCTTTGATGTCCTGTTGATGATCATGAGTATAACAGACAGTGCCTTGATTGACTGGGTTTCATGAAAATGGTGTAGAACAGAGATGTCAGTAAGTTGGGGCCTGGTAAGTAGTGGGCCTAGAGCTGTGTTATGCAAATGTGTGATAAAACATCTGTGGTGGGGCCATGTGGATCTTCCATTGGCTTCCAAATGGCTGTGACTGACATGGTGCAACCATCACACCCATATATGTAAAGGCATATTTTTATATGGAGAGGTTTCAGAGCAATGTTCAGTATCATGTTGTAATTGTCAAGGGGGCAAGCTACTTGAGATAGAACCCTGGTTGGTGCATTCTCCTGGAGACCCTGCCAACCACACCTGACAGAACTCCCTTCAGCACTGTGTCCCATTTGAACTCGTTGTATTTCATGAAGCAAATACCAACTCCCAGTGCAGCAGCAAGAAACACCACGAAAATTGGAGGATGACCATTGGTTTCACAGTCCACACGGGAAGACCCTTAGCCCTCAGTGGCCAAAGTTTACCTACAAAAAGAGAATTCATCACTGCTGCCTCATTTTTATTTGAAAATAAGTAACCATTTCCTCCAGGTCACATAGATGCAGATCCAGCTTTGATGGTTTCACTACAAATAAAGCTAAAGCTCCTGACAACAACATATATTTCAAGTGCCCAACCTCAGAGGCAGATTCTCAAAAAGTCTTTTGGCCAGCAGAGCTCCATGTTTGTGGAGTGTTTACCCTGTCTCTTACTTTTGGAAACTCCTCTACCACCTCCAAAGATGTGAAATCTGGAGCATTTTCCATTCTAGATATGTATTCACAGATTTTCTAACTCTTCTCCTCTAATTGTGTCTTACTTGGGGCGAAGGTAATGTCAAGGCATTGTTCTGGAGGAGAGTGGGAAGATTTTTCCGTAGCATATATTTGCATACACATTGGATTCAGTGTCCTATTTTCAATTCAAAATACTGAATACCTGACTCTAACCCATACCCTACCAGACTCTGACTACTAATCCTAATATGATGGAGAAAAATAACCCATAAAGAATAGAAATACAAGCAGTACAGAGTAGGCATGGTGTATAGATGGACTTGCCTTTTGCATGATACAGAGTTGGAGTTATAAATCTAGTCAATTGTTTGTTGAAATAGTTGTCCTAGTATTTTTAAGGTTAACAAATATGTAAATTCCTGTCTCCCTTTCTCTGTATTCTTATATGCACATATAGATTCCTATCTGGTACCACACGTACATTCTTGTGAGGTGGCTGACTTGGCAGATACAAATTGTTAGAAGAGATCACTCTTACTAAACCCTGTTGGAACTGAATATTCAACCTATGGGTGAGCTTGCTAGTTGAACAGCATTATACATAAATCCATGTTCAGTAAAATGAATATTTTTAGATCTGTGGATGGTATATATTTTATAATGAATTTTGATTGACATATATATTGCTACTTTTTTGTCTGTGTGTGTGTTTTATGTATATGTATATATATGTATATATATATATATGTATATATATATATACATATATATATATATATATATATATATATATACACTCTCCAGATTTTTCAAAATATGAAATATATGTGTCTTATATTCACTCCCTAAATTCATTCATGTTCATGTATGTGGATTTATAATCAACTATTCACAAGATTATTCTCAAAATATTCATCCACCTGAAATTTGCCCAAAGCTCTCAAATGTCAATCCTATTTGTGACTACATATTTGTTTCTTCCTAAGATTATATATTTAACTCAACCCTGTTCAAAATGTCTAATCCTATCACACACTTTATACTCTGCCTGATTTTGTAATGTCTCTATTGATATATGCTTTCCTTCATATTTTCCCCACTTCATCATTGTGACTGACTCTTCACTTGTGCTGACATTTACATTCACTCTCTAATCGAAATCCTATTGCTAAGAAACTTTTGTTCCAAATCTTATACTCACCCTTCTTCCTAAACTTACTGACTATCTTCCTAATGCTACAGACTATCCCTTTTTGACTGGATGTTCTCTTCTACATTCAATCATCCAAGTAAACGTGGTGCGAGCTTCAGAGGAGGAGACTACCAACAGACTATCTCATGCAACATCAAACGGTTTATTGGGTGTCCAGCAGGCTGGGGTTCAGAGCTCACCTGAATAGAGCAGATAGCCCTGAGAATAGCTGAAGTAGAGCTTATATACTTTCCCTGGAGAGGGAAGGGATTGAATTGTATTGATGGGTCAGGGCGAGTGGGCGGTTTGCATGCAACTGGGAGAGGGAGTACATTCTGCAATTTGGCAGCTGGGGATAGAACATTCTGGGAACAAGATTTGCAAACATTTCTCAAGATTTCAACAGTGTTCTGTTAAGCATACAGAAAAACAAGATGTGACAAGTACCTATTTTATTAATATTTCATTCCCCACTTCTTCTTCTGGCTAATTTTAATCATAAAAATGATCATTGGAGGGTGTCACATTCAATGTCTGCTAGTGGGGTATTACCATAAGTTTAACTCGTCCAATTTGAGCCTGGAGAAAAGACATTACACGGTTGAGCAAACAGGGTTTTATAGTTAGCAATAATATGAGGATTATTATTGGACCGGCCAGGGTTGATAAAAACGTAGTTAACCAGGGGGACTGTGTGAACCAAGACTCAAGCCACCCTTTTTGGGCCTCTCTCACTTGTTGATGCTCTTCAAGGTGTCTTTTAAATTTACTCATAGATTTTATTACAACTCCAGTATAGTCAGCATAAAAACAACATTCTTCCCTCAATGCAGCACAAAGGCCCCCTTCTCTAATGAAGAGGAGGTCCAACCCTCAACTGTTCTGTAAAACAACTTCAGAGAGAGAGGTTAAAGTTTCATGCAAAGCCCTGAAGGAGGTTTCTAATATCTTACTTTTGCTCTATTGCTGCTTCTAATTGGGTCATCTTTTGTGTCCCATGGACAATGTCACTGGTTCCTCTGCCCACCCGTGCAGCAACTCCTATTCCTAATAGGATGGCTAAAGTGAGGGATATATGTTCCCAGTGGAACCGGTTGTATGCCCCCCCTATTTGATCCTCAAATGAACCTGCGTCATGATAGAGCACTCTGGGAAACATCTGCACCATTACACAAATTATCACATATCTTGATCTTTTCATGAAAACATAAACGATGTTTAAGTATATAGAATTATGCTGTTGTAGGCACTGACAAAGCAAGGCACCTAAGATAGCACTCAAGAGAGGGAAACAGTCCTATTTGGTTGCAACCGGATTCAGAGGGCATTGCTTCTATTGTAATCAATTAATCCCCTGAAACTCAAGTTTAGGTAGTTTCAGAAATTTGTACCCAACATATAAGGCATGGGGCTCAGAAGTTCACAGTCTTCAGAAGTTTAAAAAAGCAGTATTTGTTTCTGTTTTTCCTTCTGTTCTGGGCAAGTTAACTTTTCAAGGACACCTGGGAGGAGGACAGCTTTTTCTTCCCTTTCTTATTTTCCCCCTCCCAGCTGTTACCATGGAGCCCGGTTGGTAATTTCTTTATCTTAGAAATGTAGCCATCTCTGTGAAGCCCCAGCTGAAGGCCAGAGGACTTGTTCACATATTTTGTGAAAAACTAGTTAGAGGTTGTCTAGCTTAGAAGTACTGAGATTTTTAGCCAGTGGCCAAGTAGAACAGGGCAATACAAAAGAGAATGTTTATCTACATTAAAGTCTTTATTGGGACTCTTTGGCTGAAAGTTCAAAACTCAGCCATGGTGAAGACTTCTGAAGAAGGTCATTTAAGACTTTTCTGTGGACCTGGTACAGAGGGGGAAAGACGGGGAAGTTGGGGCTGAGAGCACCTCCGAGGATCTGAGAATGAGGGAAAAGAGAGATGTAAAAGAATAATGCGAAAGGGTATTTGGAATTTCCTAGCAGCAAACTTGAGCAGTAGATCAGGTAGAGCAGAGTGAAAGACGGGAGTGAGGATCCCAAAATCCTGTGAGGGACTTTAAATTTTAGTAACCTGTTTTCAGTGATGACAAAGCAACTTTAAAGGCCAATTATATTACATCTTGGATAAGGGTCTCAGGGCTCTCCTCAGCTCGTTTGAGCATTGGGTTAGCTGGTAAGAGGACCTGGTGGGACCCGGTGAGGGCACTGACAGGAGATGAGAGGAATGAGTCGGTGGAGCGGTACCTATGTACCTGCTACCTCAGCAAGGGGGCTATGGTCAGAGAACTGGTGGAGCTTTGGGTTTCTGATCTAGTTATTGGAGGGGAGAAATCAAGTTGCTGAGATGGGAGTGACAGCAGAGGGTCTGGAGCAGAAGGCTGAGGATAATGATCTATTGGAGAAGCATAGTTCAGGATGTGAGTGAAGGACGGAATAGGCTTCCACATAGGGGAATTTCCTTTCACTCTTTTGAGCACTTGCAGAAGTCAAAAAGGTCATGCAAAATTTGAGGATCTAGAGACCCCTCTGGGTGCCATAGTTTTTGGTTGTCTAATTGGTAATGTGGCCAATGCTGTGTACTGAATTTGATGAAGAATTGGGGTTCCATCAGGCAGCCCCTGTATGCACACATTCCCATGACATACAGAAAAAGTCGGCTTTTCCCCCACACAGCCGTTACTCTTTGTGGCTTTGATAGTCTGCCAGGCAAACTTAGTAATCTAGACTAGCCAACCTGCATCTGGCTTGCGTGTCCCTACATCCATAATGTTTGTTTCCATTATCTATGGTACAGAAGGGATTTAATGGTATTTTAGTGGGATCCTCTTCATCAGTGATATCACAATAGGAAATACCTATAGCCAGCTAACAAATGTCTGGGTGGAGAGATGGCCACCAGGTCCCTAAGGGGGCTGTATGCGAGATAGACCATACTTCTTTTCCAGTAGGATTTGTGATCAGCCATCACTGCTTAATGGGCTGATGAGGGTTAGAACTACTTGTAGCCAAGGGGAGAGTATATAACCTTATTCACATTGCGAATACACAATTTGAAACTGTTACCAGTCTTTTTCAGTTTCCAGAAAGATTCTGTACAGGGAGCAGGCTTGAGATGAGAGGCATGGATCCTGGAAGTGATTCTGTTTACGTTTACCACTGTAGGTGTTATAATAGCACCTGGTATGGTCCTTTTCAGCGGGGTACCAGGGATGACACCTGATATCATTTTACATTGATGAAATCTCTTACTTGATATGGATGTGGAATCCCCTGGTTCCCAGTTGGGTAGGCAGTGGCCAGCTGTTTTCACAGGTATTACTGAGTTCTTTCAAGATCTTTAAGTCTGTCAAGCAAGGGGGTGTGGAAAGGATCTTTAGGTCTTACAGTTGGGCTTAGGTCCCCTACTGGAGGAGGGCCACCATAAAGAATTTCACACGTGGTAAGGTTACTCAAAGAAACAAAGGGATTTTTTCTTGCATGAAACATTGCATAAGGCAGGAGCATAGTCCAATCCTATGCTGGTCTCTAAGCTTAATTTCGTTAAGGTCTCTTTAATGGTTCTATTCATTCTTTCTACTTGTCTTGAACTCTGTGGTCTATAAGCACAATTTAACTTCCAATTAATCCCCAGGTTCCTGGCTAACCCCTGACTTACCTGGGCCATGAACATCGGTCCATTGTCAGATCCTATTACCTGCTTAGCTTCCTCCAATGGTAGAGAGGCTTAGTCAGCAGCAGCGGAATCACTTAGAGTGTGTTGTGTGTTAGGGGACGAGGGCAGGGGATAAGGAGGGGGAGAAGAGTCCAGTAGAGTCAAATCTGTGACTCAGGGAGAACAGAGGGTGGAGGAGGAGGAGGTTGAGAGGGTTTGAGAGATCATGGGGGAAGGAGTAGGAGCAGAGGTAGGGGCAAGGAAAGGCTTCACCCATGGAGGAGGAGATTTGCAGAGGTCCTGCCAAGTTAAGATATATGGCTGTTGATCCGGATGGCTATGTGGCGCTGGCTGAAAGACAATACCTCTGACTTTTTAAATTAGTGGGAAGTAGAAAGATCCTTCTAGGGGCCATACGACTCCAAAGATGGGCCATTCTGAGGCACAGAGATTCTGCCAGGTCCAGCATTTTACTAAAAAAAGAAAGATTCTGAGCCCTTAAGCGGACTTTGGTCCAGTGATCAAGGGTCAGGGACAGAGGCATTGACGTGCTCTGTTCCATAATGAAAGTTCCACAAACAGTAAAAGCAAGGACACACGACACAGATAAGACAAGACCATAAAGACAGGCAATGAACGTCCAACACTGAGACCAGGAATGAGTAGCCGGCAAAACCCAATGGTATGGCAACAACGAATCTAAAAGAAAATATCACTGAGTCGAGAAGACTATTGTTCCTTGATTTCCCGAGTTCTCTGCGGGGTCCTCCAGAGAGGTGCCCTTTGTCTCTGTGACACGTCTCTCAGCCACCGTCGGAGAGAGCCCAGGCTCTTCATCGCCAGCAATTTTGCCAAGCCCTACAAGAAACCTGAAACCGGAAAGAGGCGCCTTACTTGCTCCAAGAGGAGCCCATTGGGGTCTCTCCTCCGACACTGCTGGAACTCGGTGGAACCTCAATATGTAAAGGTCAGGCGAGTGTCAGAGGAAGATACTATCAAGAGACTGTCTCATGCAACAGCAAAGGGTTTATTTGTGGTCCAGCATGCTGGAGCTCAGAGCTAAATTAAATAGAGCAGAGACCTCTGAGAACAGCTTAAGCAGAGCTTATATACTTTCCTTGGAGAGGGAAGAGAGGGAAGTTTAGTGACGGGTAAGGGCGAGTGGGCGGTTTGCATGACACCGAGTGAGGGAGTACATTCTGCAGTTCGGCTATTGGGAACAGTACATTCTAGAACAAGATTAGCAAACATTTCTCAAGATTTCAAAAGTGTTTTGTTAAGCATACAGAAAAACAGGAAGTGACAAGTACCTATTTTATTAATTTTATTAACCTTTCACTACCGACTATGCCTTTTTGACTTGATGTTCCTTCTACATTAATTCATGCAACGTACAAGGTGCTATGCCATTGTATATCGATTTATCTGAGACAACTCTGCAGAACGTAATTCAACACCACGTATCCCTATCAAGGGCCCAATGCCCTTCTGGGCTTCAAATCAGACTTAGATTTCTTTTTTCATACATATATTTCACCTATATATTCTTCTACACATAGCAAGTTCTCAATACGATCATTCATCCAGCAAAATGATTTCTAACCCAAATCGATCATGTTTTTAACCATAAACGGACACTGTTCCCTCAATATAACTTTACAGAAGAGCAGGGAAGGAGTTGATATTACAATACAGAAATGTAGAAAAACTTCCACCTGCTGAGAACCTCAAAGGTCCATGCAGAAATGATCCCTGGAGAAGATGTAGGAAGCAATAAAGGACCTGAGAGACCAAAAGTCATCTTCCATGGCAAACAACCCGGTCAGGATAAAAGGTTGTGTCTGAATCAGATTTTTTTTAATGTAGAGATCATGGACCAAACCAGGCCTGTGTGGAGATCTATTCCTGGGTGCCTTTGGTTGATATACCATTCTAACTTGTGAAAATGTCACAGGAAGTAGGGGCAGCCTCAATCTCTTGGGACCCTTGGAAGCAACAGTTAGGACAAAGTGGCTGCCAAGACAGTGCCCTCATTCAGTTCAGGAAGGAAGTGACCTCACCTCACTTTCTTGGTGATGGAACTCTCTGAACGTGGGATCCAGGAAGCCAGGCACACAGAGCCAATCCAAGTCCCAGTCCCAGTGGTCTCACTTGTTTGGATTTACCAAGGACAGGGTCAGTATTTTTTGGTACCTACAGATGTGACGAAGGCCAAATGCCAGGAAAGCTCGGATGCAGGGTTTTCCATGAGAAAGCAGGTAGTTGCTCACCGTTGGCTCCTAAGAAGTTCACAGAGTTGGCCAAGGAGACAAGATCTGAGACAGGAAAGGCCATTTTGGGGGAACATATTATGGCCCACAAGTCAGAGGACACTCTGGATATTCACAGACCTACTTAGGGGAAGGAGGTGCCTTTGTGGGTGTGGTTGTGGGTTTGTGGTTTTGTCTCATTTTCTGAGAATAGGTAGGACAGTCGGTTGGTTTCATTTGAAGTGGACTGTTTCTAGTAAGTCTTTTCACAGGGCGAGTGTTTCTATGTCTGTGTATTCCACTGTTTCCGTGGTTGTAGACATTAGAAAAGAGAATTCATCAATGGATATGTCGTGTCTAGTAGAAAGCTTCTCAGCATTCATATTGCCCCGTTTTTGAATGGACTGTAGCTTGCCTTATCGATGAGCAACACCTGCTACCTTCCTAAGTTTCTATTTTCGTCCTGAATTCCAGCCAATCTCAAGAATAGGCCCATGGTTTTGTGTCCAAGATATGTACCACCTCCAAGCTCTGTGACATGGCCATGTACTGGATAGCTGTAGGTGATGGCGAGCATCTCAGAAAACTCAGATATCAGTGTGACCAGGAAAGTCTCAGAGGAGAAATCCTGCTTTGGGCCTTTTGCTTACCTATTGTTCTGTTGCCCTGAATGTCAGGAAGGTCTTTGCCTCAGGCCACCCCTTTGTGAAGCCTGAAGAAAACAGTTTTCAAATGGAAATGAATGGGCATACCTGTGGCACTTTCCTTAATTGCTTTGGAAAGGGATGTGTCTGAATCAGGCCCTTGGCCCTGTGTGTGGCTGTGGCTTAGATTCTCAGCACCTGATGGATCTAAAGAAAGTTACCATGTGTGCATCCAAAAGAAAATTCGCCAAAAGAGCAATTATTGGGATGAAGTCTCTCGACTTCCTCTGTAAGGTTCCTGACCTCCATCAAGTGAGAATGGGATCCTTTGGGTCAAAAGAGTTCTACAAAACCTGCAGAGGCTAGCCCATTGTGCTTGGGTTTTCTCATGACTGAAATTCACATAAAGAATCTAAACCCCACAGACAGTAGTCCTCAAATTGGAGCAGTATTAATGGCAGGCCTATTTGATCACTTTTGGTTCACAGGATGGGTGTCCAGGCCACCTTGACTTTAGGCAAATGAGGGGCAAAGGAGCTTATTTGGGACACTGTCTTGGTCTGCGCCCCTCATGGAAACCTCCAGCCAGATTATGATGAGTGTCTATATGAAAGAAGATGAGGGCCATATGGGAGGGTTCTTGTTTTAATTGTGGTAATTTGTGTGGTAGTTGGAAGAGATGACTGGGTCCACCAGGGCTTGAACTCTGGTGTGATTCCCCTTAGAGACTGAGTTCTGGAACTGACCTCAGAGAAGTATTGCCATGAATAGTGTTGGGATTTTAGGAGACCACGCATGAGAATCGGTTTTGGAAACTGAGATCTAGGCCCAGGATGGCTTTCCACAGAGCTCAGGGATTCTGAGCCAGGATATCACATGATTTAATTCTTAAAGACTTGGTAGCCATAGTTGAGAGTCCAAACACACATGGACCTCACATTGTATACCTCAATGGGCCTGGATTCATGTGTCCTTTTGGCCACTCTTTGGGAAGGCTTGCCTGTGAGTGTTCTCCAGAGCTTTCATTGAAATGAGCTTCCTCACCATTTAATGGTTCCTGAATTAAATGAAACACACAGTGCCTCCAACTTCATCCTTGAAAAATGACTAGATTAATACCATGAAATTTTTGAAATCCCCATGACCAGGTGGCACTGGATAACCTTTAGATATCCTGCTGCTGATCATGAGTATAACAAACAGTGCCTTGATTGACTGAGTTTCGTGAAAATGGTGTAGAACAAAAATGCCAGTAAGTTGGAGCCTGCTGGGTAGTGGGTGTAGAGCAGTGGACTGTAGGTGTGTAAATAAATATTTTTGGTAGGACCACCTGGATCTTCCATTGGCTTCCAAAACTTGCGACTGACATGGTGCAGGCAGCAGACCTTTATATGTAAAGTCATCTTGTTATATGTAGAGGTTTCAGGGCAATGTTCAGAATCAGGTTGCTATAGTCAAGGGGAAAGCTATGTGGGATAGAAGCCTGGTTCGTACATTCTCTTGCCGACCCTGACCAACCACACATGACAGAACTCCCTCCAGCATTGTGTCCCAGTTGAACATATTGTATTTCGTGAAGCAAATACCAAATTCCCAGTGCAGCAGTAAGAAACACCCTGAAAAGTGGAGGATGACCAAATGGCTTCACAGACCACACGGGAAGACACTTAGCTCCCAGTGGCAACAGTTTACCTACAAAGGGAGAATTCAGACCTGCTGCCTCATGTTCATTACAAAATAAACAACCATGTCCTCCAGGTTACATAGATGCAGACCCAGATTTTTGGTGTCACTATAAACGAAGCTAAATCTCCTGACAATTACATATATTTCTTTTTCTTTTTTTAATTAATTTTCATTGTAGGTTGTTCAAAACATTACATACTTCTTGATATATCATGTTTCACACTTTGATTCAAGTGGGATATGAGCTCCCATTTTTATTCCATATACAGATTGCAGAATCACATCAGTTGCAGAACCATTGATTTACATATTGCCATACATATATTTCTTGTGCCTAACCTCAGAGGAAGTTTCTCAATAAGTCTTTAGGTCAGCACAGCTCCATGTTTCTGGAGTGTTTACCCTCTCCCATACTTTTGTAAACTCTTTTACCACCTCCAGTGTTGTGAACTCCTGAGCATTTTTTATTCCACATATGTATTCACAGGTTTTCTAACTCCTCTCCTCTAATTGTGTCTTACTTTTAGCGATGGTTATGTCAAGGCATTGTTCTGGATAAGAGAGGGATGATTTTTGTGTATCACATGTTTGCATACACATTAGATTCATTTTCCTATTTTCCATTTGAAATACTGAATCCCTGACACTAACCCATACCCTACTAGACTCTGACTACTAATCCTAATATCATGGAGAAAAAAAACCTAACTGAATAGAAGTACAGTCCTTTCATAGGAAGCATGGTGTATATTTGTATTTGTCTTCCTCTTTATCAAGAGTATGTGTTTTAAATTTAGTAAACTTTTCATTTTAATATTTCTCCATGATTTTTTAAAGTTATCACATATGTAAATTCCTGTCTCCCTTTCTCTGTATCCTATTCAGCACATGTAATTTTTTTATGCATATACAATATCCTACCTGGTATCACACGTACATTCTTGAAAGATCACTGGCTTTGGAATATAAAAATTGTGAGAAGAGATGACTTTCCCTAAATAATGATGGAACTGAAAATTCCACCTATGGGTGAGCTTCCTAGTGAAAAACACTATACATAAATCCATGTTCAGTAAAATGAATATTTTTGGATTTGTGAATGAATTATATTTCATGATGAATATCGATTGGCATATATATTGCTAAATATTAATGTGTGTGTGTGTGTGCATGTGTGTGTGTGTGTGCGTGTGTGTGTGTGTGTGTGTATTCTCCAGATTTTAAAAAAATATGAAAAATATGTGTCTTATTATACACTCCCTAAATTCATTCATATTCATTTATGTTCATTTAAATTCAAATTTTCACAAGATTATTCTCAGTAATATTCATACACCTGAAATATATTTTGGTTTCCTACTACTGAAAACTAAGTTCAGTGGATGGTGCTTAAAAATCCTAATATTTCTACAGTAACTGACCCAGTTTAACATTAATGCAAGTAGATTGCTATGGGACATGATGTGTAATTTGAAGTTCATTTTTACTCAACACTGGTACATTACTATTTCTTCAGTTTATGGACATCATAGGATGTATTTTTTCATCCACAACTTCACAAATTTTTTTGGCATTTGGTTCACTTTCAATTACTTACTACTTCAGAACACATGTATTCCTCCATGTTTCTTTACTGGTCTTTTCACTAGACTTCTTTCTAAACACATTATTTTCAATTCCATAATCATTTTTGAAGCAAAACTCACTCTTCACGATAAACCGTAACCCTAATAATACCATTGCATATATAACTCGTTGGAATGATGGTATATATATCAATATAAGATTTCCAATATATTTTCAGATGCAAACTCAAACCATTATTTAATGTTGGATCCAGTTACATACTTTATTCACAATATGGTCTATTCATGCATCATCTCAATAATCATCAACACAAGGTACACCTATTTTTATCCCCAGTACTAATTTATAAGTTTCCAGAATATTACTCCCCTTTATAGTGCAAGAAATACTCATGTCACCTGATCTACATATACATTTTACCACAGTAGTATTCTGTACACAAAATGCAAAGGTCACACATATGATTGTACCAAAGCCTAAATGGGAAGTGACCATGGATTACTAAAAGCATCTATGTCCAGGGTGCCTACTGCTCTCAAATGTCAATCCTATTGGTTACTACATATTTGTTTCTTCCTAAGATTATATATTTAACCTCAAGCCTTTTGAAACTATCTAATCCTATCACTCACTTTATACGTTTCCTGATTTCCTAATGCCCCTATTGATATCTGCTTTCCTACATATTTTTCCCAGTTCATCATTGTGACTGTCTCTTCACAAGTGCTGACATTTACATTCACCCTCTAACTGAAAACCAATTGCTAAAGAACTTTTGGTCCAACTCCGAGACTCACTCTTCTTCCTAAACCTACTTACTATCTTCCTAATCCTACACACTATCCTTTTTGACTGGATGTTCTCTTCTACTTTCAATCATCCGAGGTATAGGGTCCTATGCCATTGTATATCGATTTATCTGAGACCTTGGTGCAGAACATGATTCAATCTAAGTATACCAATCAAGGGCCCAATGCCTTTCTGGGCTTCAAATCTTTCCTAGATCTCTGTTCTCATACATATATTTCACATTTATATTGTTATAAATATCACAGGTTCCCAATACCATAATTCATCCAGCAGAATGACTCCTAACCCAAATCGAACATGCTATTAACACTAACCATACACTGTTCCCTCAATCTCACTTTACAGAAGAGCAGGGACAGAGTTGGTCTTAAAATCCTGGAAGGTAGGGTATCATCCCCCAGCTGAGAACCTCAAAAGTCCCTGCAGAAATAATCCCTGGAGAAGGTGTAGGCAGGTATGAAGGATTTGAGAGAGCAAAAGTCATCTTCCATGGCAAACAACGTGGTCAGGTTGAAGGGATGTGTCTGAATTAGCCTCTCTCTTCCTAATGTAGAGAAGATGGACCAAACCATGCCTGTGTGGAGAGCTGTTCCCCGGTGCCTATGGTTGATATACCATTCTAACTTATGAATGAGTCACAGCAAGTAGAGGCAGACTCCATCTTTTGAGAACCTCGGAAGCAACTGTTAAAACAAAGTGGTTTCCAAGGCAGTGACTTCATTCAGTTCTTGAAGGAAGTGACCTCACCTTACATTATTGGTGATGAAAGTCTGTGATCTTGGGATCCAGGAAACCAGGCACACAGAGTCAAACCCACTCCATGTCCCAGTGGGCTCACTTGTTTGGATTTAACAAGACAGAGTCACTCTTTCTTGGTACCTACTGATGTGAGGACAGTCAAATGCCTGGAAACTATGAAGACTGGCCTTTCCAGAGAAAGCAGGTAGTTTCTCACCACGGGCTCCTGACAACTTCACAGAGTTGGCTAAAGAGACCAGATTGAAGACAGGACACGCCATTTTTGGGGAACATAGTATGGCCCACAAGTCAGAGGACACTCCGGATAGACACAGACCTACTTTGGGGAAAGAGGTACCATTTTGGGTGTGAGTGTGAGTTTGTGGTTTTGTCTCATGTTCTGAGAATAGTTAGGAAAGCTGGTTTGTTTGTTTTGGAGTGAACTGTTTCTAGTAAGTCCTTTGACAACGTGAGTGTTTCTGTGTCTATATATCATACTGTGTCCGTGATTGTAGACAGTAGAAAAGAGAATGCATCAATGGATGTGCCCTGTCTACGAGAAAGCTTCAAAGCATTCATCCTGTGCAATTTATGAATGGACTGCAGCTTGCCGTATGGATGGGCAATTCCTGCCATCTTTCTAAATTCCTGTTTTCTTCCTGAATTCTGGACACTCTCCAGAATACGCTCATGATTTTGTGTCCAAGATATGTACCACCTCCATCTCTGTGACATGGCCATGTACTGGATAGCTGATGGGAATGGTGAGTATCTCAGAAAACTCAGATATCAGTATGCCCAAGAAAGTCTCAGTGGAGAAACCCTGCTTTGGGCCTTTTGCTTACCTATTCTGTTGCCCTGAATGTCAGGAAGGTCTTTGCCTTAGGCCACACTTTGTGAAGCCTGAAGAAAATAGTTTTCAAATGGAATTGAATGGTCATTACCTGTGCCTCTTCGGTTAATTGCTTTGGAAATGGATGTGTCTGAATCAGCCTCTTGGCCCTATGTGAGGCTGTGGCTTAGATTCACAGTACATGATGGGTCTAAAGAAAAATCCCATGTGTGCATCCAAAACCAAAATGGACAAAAGAACTGTCATGGTGGATAGAGTCTCTCGCCTTCGTCTGTAAGGTTCCTGACCTCCATTAAGTGAGAATAGGGATCATTTGGGTCAAGTGAATTCTTTAAAGCCCTGCAGAGGCTATCCCATAGGTTCGTGGGTTTTCTCATGACTCCAATTCACATCTATGTTTACTGAAGAGCAGGGACAGTGTTGGTCTTACAATACAGGAATGCAGTGGATCTTCCATCTGTTGAGAACCTCAAAGCTCCATGCAGAAATGATCTCTGGAGAAGATGTAGGCAGCTATGTAAGACCTGAGAGAGCAAAAATCATCTTCCATGGCAAACAACCTGGTCAGGATTAAGGGTTGCGTCAGAATGAGCCTATCTCTTCTTAATGTAGAGAAGATGTACCAAACCCTGCCTGTGTGGAGAGCTGTTCCCTTTTGCCTACGGGTGATATACCATTTTAACTTGTGAAAGTGTCACAGGAAGTAGGGGCAGCCCTCATCTCATGGGACCGTTGGAAGCAATTGTTATGACAAAGTGGTTGCCAAGGCAGTGATCTCATTCAGTTCCTGAAGGAAGTGATCTTATCTCACTTCCTTGGTGATGGAACTCTCTGAACTTGGTATACAGAAAGCCAGGCACCCAGAGCCAGTCCCAGTCCTAGTCCCAGTGGTCTCACTTTTTTGGATTTACAAAGGACAGAGTCAGTATTTCTTGATACCTACTGATGTGAGGATGGCCAAATGCCAGGAAAGCTCGGAAGAGGGGCTCTTCCTGAGAAAGCAGATAGTGGCTCACTCCTGGCTTCTAACAACTTCACATTGTTGGCCAAGAAGATCAGATCTGAGACAGGTCAGGCCATTTCGGAGCATCATAGTATGGCCCATCAGTCAGAGCACACTCCGGAGAGTCACAGACCTATTTGGGGGAAGGAGGTGCCATTGCGGGTGTGGGTTTGTGGTTTTGTCTCATGTTCTGAGAATAGGTAGAAAAGGCAGTTTGTTTGGTTTGGAGTGAACTGTTTCTAGTAAGTCGTTTGACAATGCAAGTGTTTCTATGTCTGTGTATCCCACTGTGTCCGTGCTTGTAGACATTAGAAAAGAGAATGCATCAATGGATGTGTCCTGTCTCATAGAAAGCTTCCCAGCATTCACCCAGCACAATTTATGAATTGACTGTGGCTTGCCTTATTGATGGGCGATACCTGCTACCTTCCTAAGTTGCTGTTTTCTTCCTGAATTATGGCCAATCTCCAGAATAGGCTCATGGTTTTGTGTCCAAGATATGTACTACCTCCAAGCTCTGTGACATGGCCATGTACTGGATAGATGAATGGAATGTCGAGCATCTCAGAAAACTCAGATATCAGTGTGACCAGTAAAGTCTCAGTGGAGAATCCCTGCTTTGGGCCATTTGCTTACCTATTGTTCTGTTGCCCTGAGAGTCAGGAAGGTCTTTGTCTAAGGCCAACCCTTTGTGAATCCTGAAGGAAAGATTTTTCAAATGGAAATGAATATGCTTTACCTTTGGCTCTTTCCTTAATTGATTTGGAAAGAGATGTGTGTGAATCAGCCTCTTGGCCCAGTGTGATTCTTTGACTTAGATTCTCAGCACCTGATGGATCTAAAGAAAGATCCCATGGGTGCATAAAATCCAAAATGGCAAAAAGAGCAGTCATTGTTGATGAAGTATTTTGCCTTCCTCTGTAAGGTTCCTGAATTCCATCAAGTGAGAATAGGGATCTTTTGGGTCAAATGAGTTCTTCAAATCTATTCAGAGGCTATCCAATAGGTGCTTGAGTTTTCTCATCTTTCCAATTCACATAAAGAATCTGTACCCGACACTCAGTAGGACTCAAATTGGAGAAGCAGAGCAGTATTAAGGGCAGGCCTATTTGATCACTCCTGGTACACAGGAAGGGTGTACAGGCCACTGGGAATTTAGGCAAATGAGGGGCAACAGAGCTTATTTTGGACACTGTCTTGGGCTACGCTAATGCTATCAAATGTCAATCCTATTGTTGACTTCATATTTGTTTTATCCTAAGCTCACATATTCATCCTCAACCCTGTTGAAAATATCTAATCCCATCACTCACTTTATTCTTTTCCTGATTTCCTAATGTCTCTATTGATATCTGCTTTCCTACATATTTTGCCCTGTGCATCATTGTGACTGACTCTTCACTTGTGTTGACATTTACATTGACTCTCTAACCAAAACCCTATTGCTAAAAAACTTTTGTTCCAAATCCTATACTCACTTTTCTTCCTAAACTTACCGACTATCTTTCTAATCCAACTGACTATAACTTTTTGAATGGATGTTCTCTTCTACATTCAATGATCCAAGTACAGTTCAGGTTTCTATTCAACCGGGTGAGGGAGTAGATTCTGCAGTTTGGCAATTGGGGACAGCACATTCTGGCAACAAGATTAGCAAAGAGTTCTCAAGATTTCAACAGTGTTTTGTTAAGCGTACAGAAAAACAGGAAGTGACAAGTACATATTTTATTAACCTTTCATTCCCCACTTCTTTTTCTGGCTACTTTTAATCATAAAAGTGATCATTGTGGGGTGTCACATTCTATGTCTGCTAGTGGGGTATTACCATAATTTTAATTTGTCCAATTTGAGCTTGGAGAAAAGAAATTACATGATTGAGGAAACAGGGTTTTATAGTTAGTAATACTATGAGGATTATTATTGGACCAGCCAGGGTTGATGAAAACGTAATTAACCAGGGGGACTGTGTAAAAAAAGACTCAAACTACCGTTTTTGTGCCTCTCTCTCTCGTTGTTGCTCTTCAAGGCATCTTTTTAATTTACTCATAGATTTTTTTACAACTCCAGTATTGTCGACATAAAAACAACATTCTTCCCTCAATGAAGCACAAAGGCCCCCTTCTGTCATGAAAAGGAGGTCCAACCCTCGCCTTTTCTGTAAAACAACTTCAGAGAGAGAGGTTAAAGATTCCTGCAAAGCTGTGATGGAGGTTTCTAAAATCTTTAAGTTTTGAACTATTGCTTCTTCTAATTGGGTCACTTGTTGTGTCCCATGGACCAGAGCAGTGGTTCTTGTGCCCAACCCTGCAGCAACTCCTATTCGTAATAGAATGGCTAAGGTGAGGGACATATGTTCCCAGCGGAACCGGGTTGTATGTCCCCCTCTTTGATCTTCAGATGAACCTGTGTCATGATAGAGCACTCTGGGAAACATCTGCTCCATTTCACAATTAATCACATCTGTTGACCATTTCATGAAAACATAAACAATGTTTAAGTATATAGAATTATACTGTTGTAGGGACGGACAAGGCAAGGCACCTAAGATAGCACCAAAGACACAGAAACAGTCTTTTTTGGTTTCAACCAGATTCAGAGGGCATTGCTTCTGTTGTAATCAATTAATCCCCTGAAACCCAAGTTACGTAGTTTCAGAATTTTGTACCCAACACGTAAGGGAAGGGGCTCAGAAGTTCACAGTCTGCAGAAGTTCACAAAAAGCAGTTTTTGTTTCTCTTTTTTCCTCAGTTTGGGAAAGTTAACTTTTCAAGGACACCTGGATGTGGGTGTCTTCCCTTTCTTTTTTCCCCCTTCCAGCTGTTTCCATACAGCCCAGTTTGTAACTTCTTTATCTTAGAAATGTAGCCATCTCTGTGAAGCCCCAGCTCAAGGCCAGAGGACTTTTTTTCAAATATTTTGTGAAAAACTAGTAAGGGTGTGTCTAGATCAGGAGTGCTTAATTTTTTAGCCAGTTGCCAAGGAGACCAGGGCAACACAAAAATAGGAAGTTTATCTACAGTGAACTCTTTTATAGGGACTCTTTTGCTGAAAGTCCTAAATCAGCCATGGTGAAGACTTCTGGAGAAGGTCAGTTAAGACTTTTCTGTGGGCCTGGTACAGAGGGGGACAATTTGGAAGGCAGAAATAAGAGCAGCTCTGTGGATCTGAGAAAAAGGAAGGAGAGATGTAAAAGAATATTGGGAGAGGGCTTTGGGATCTTAATAGCAACAAAAACTTGAGCAGTAGAACAGATAGAACAGAGGGGGAGACGGGAGTGAGATACCAAAAAGCCTGTGAGGGACTTTAAATTCTTAGTAACCTGTTTTTAGTGATGACAAAGCAACATTAAAGGCCATTTTCATTACATCTTGTATTAGGGTCTGAGGATTCTTCTCAGCGGGTTTGAGCTTTGCATTAGGTGGTAAGAGGACTGGGTGGGACCCGGTGCGGGCACTGACAGGAGAGGAGAGGAGTGAGTGAATGGAGTGGTACCTCAGTACCTGCAACCTCAGCAAGGGAGCAATGGTCTGAGAACCAGTCGAGATTTGGGTTTTTGATCTAGATATTGGAGGGGAGAAATCAAGTTGCTGAGGTGGGAGTGACAGCAGAGAGTCTAGAGCACAAGGCTGAGGGTGAGCATCTATTGGAGAAGCATAGTTCAGGATGTGAGCAAAGGAGAGAGAAGGCCTCCACATAGCGGAATCTCCTTTCACCCTTTTGAGCACTTGCAGAAGTTAAAAAGGTCACACAGAATTTGAGGATCTAGAGACCCCTCTGGGGGCCATCGGTTTTGGTTATCTAATTCGTAATATGGCCAATGCTGTGTACAGAATTTGATGAGGAGTTTGGGTTCCATCTGACAGTCCCTGTATGCTCACATCCCTATGACTTACAATAGAAGTCTGCTCTCCCCCCCCACAGCCGTGACTGTTTGTGGCTTTGATAGTCTGCCGGGCAAACATAGTAATCTAGGCTAGCCAACCTGCATCTGGCTCACGTGTCCCTACATCTATAATGTTTGTTTCCATTATCAATGGTACGGAAGGGATTTAATGGAATTTTAGTGGGATCCTGTTAATCAGGGATATCCCAATAGGAAAGACCTATAGCCAGCTGACAAATGACTGGGTGGAGAGATGGCCACCAGGTTCGTAAGGGGGCTGTATTCGAGATAGGCCATACTTCGTGTACAGTAGGATTTGTGATCAGCCATCGCAGCTTAAGGGGCTGATGAGGGTTAAGACTACTGGTCGTCAAGGGGAGAATAAATATCTTCCAGGATCTTCTTTACAACCATTTGCGATGTTTCTTTTTTCTTCTTTTTTATTTCTTTTTTTTGTGTGTGTGGGGAAGGCTTCAATACATCCTGAAAATGTATGTTCAAAGACTAGGAGTTATTTAAGTCCATACCTTACTGGCTTAATTTCAGTAAAGTCCACTTCCCAGAATTGTCCTCGTCTGGTTCCTCATAGGTGCTTTCCTGCAGGAAGCTTGGAAGTGTAAGCTTTAACCAATTAATGGACCTACAGGCTTTTGTTACCCATTCAGTTATTTCCTTTTGCTGTGAGTAGGTTAGTGGAAAACTGTGTTCTTGATCCTTCACGAATGAATGCAGTTTCTTTGAACAAAGGTGAGTGAGTTGATGAACATTTGCTACTGACATAGTTAGAGCCATGATTATAGGAGTAGTTACTGAAGGATTAAAAAATTCCACTTGGGGGCCTTCAGGGTTAAAAGTTATTTTGGCCCAGAGCTTGGTGAGCAGAACTCTGCCCATCAATGGGGCCAGGCATTCTGGGATTACTAGGAAGGAGTGATGGATTTTTCCTTTTCCCTGGTCCATGGTCCTCTTAGTTGTCAAAGCCCGATATTTACTTCTGTTAGACTCTTGAATTAGAGACCTTTTATTCGGTAGAGGGCCCAATGGGCCTTATGGGCTGAGTATATTGCCCCTGTATCTACTTCAAAGTTTATTGTGTTCCCCTCCATTTCAAAACTTACCTTGAGGTCAGGGAGAGGATCTGAGCCCGGACTTTCTTAGTATTACTCCAGAGTCAGAATATCTGGCTGGCATGGCTGTCTCTTTCTAGGGCACTCTTTGGCCCAGTGTCCTTTTTCTTTAGAGTAGGCACATTGATCTGAGGCCAGGGGTGGCCTCTAGTGTGTGCCCAGGTATCCCTTCCTGTCTCTCTGTTTCTTAGTTTCTGGCCTATTTGTTGTTGTGACCAGGACCTTAGTCAATGCCTTAGTCTGTCTTTTGTTTCTTTTATCCTCACTCAGCTCCCTTCTCTTCCTCAGTTTCCCTCTTAAAGTATACCTTCTCGGGTTCTCTGACTAAATCCCTCAAAGTCATATCTTGTAATCCATCTAAGCATTGTAACTTTCTTTTAATATCCAGGGCAGCTTTCCCAATAAAGGCCATTGTGACAGATGCCTTTTGATCCTCTGCCTGAGGATCGAAAGGATTATGTCTCTTATATGCCTACATAATTATCTCTAGGAACATACAGGGAGATTCATCAGGCCCTTAAATAATCTCTCTTACCTTGGCCAAATTAGTTGGTCACCTAGCGGCCACTAAGATACCCACTATTAGAGCCCGGCGATAAGTGGACAGATGCTCCCTACCTTCAAAGGTGGTGGGGTCCCAGTTGGGTCGTTTCAAGAGAAAGCCGGCTTTCAATATGTTGGGAAGTTGTGTCGGTCACGCATTTGGTCCGAGGATACTTTTTTCTAGCCTCCAGGAGGATTCTCTTTTGTTCCTCTGTCATGAAGAGAGTGCCTAGGAGTTGTTTGCAGTCATCCCAAGTAGGTTGGTGTGAAAACATCAATGACTTCACCAGACCTGAGAGCCAGGTTGGGTCCTCGGTAAAAGGGGGATTGTTATTTTTCCATTTATATAGGTCTGAAGAGGAGAAGGCCAATACTGGTAGGCTTCCATTTTTTTCCCCATGGCCATCGTCAATCATTGGCCCTTAGGGATGGAGGGAAGCAACACGGGAGTTCCAGGGTTTTCAATCATTTGCCACCAGCGAGTTCCTTTAGCAAGTCCAGCTTCCTCCAAGGGAGGAGGGGCTGTGTGTGACGCAGGGGAGTTATCTGGAGGGCCCTGGGCTGGCTTAGCGTCCTCCAATTGCGGAGAGGCTGAGTCAGCAGCTGGAGAATCACTTAGAGGGTGTTGGGGGTTGTGGGACAAGGGTAGAAGATAAGGAAGGGGAGGAGAGTCCAGTAGAGTCAAATCTTGTGACTCAGGGAGAACAGAGGGTGGAGGAGGAGGAGGAGCAGAGGGGTTGAGAGATCGTGGGGGAAGGAGTAGGAACGGGGACACAGGAAGGAAAGGCTTCACCCACGGAAGAGGAGATTTGCAGAGGTCCTGCCAAGTTAAGGTATATTCCTGTTTATCAGTATGGCTATGTGGCCCTGGCTGTAAGACAATATCTCTGTCTTTTTAAATTAGTGGTAAGTAGAAAGATCCTTCTAGGGGCCATCCGAATCCAAAGGTGGGCCATTGTGAGGCACACAGAGTCTGCCAGGTCCAGCGTTTTACTGAAAAAGAAACATTCTGAGCCCTTAAGCGGACTTTGGTCCATAGATCAAGGGTCAGGGACGGAGGCATTGAAGTGATCTGTCCCATAATGAAAGATACACAAACAGTAAAAGCAACGACACAGGACACAGACAAGAGAAAACAATAAAGACAGGCAATGGACGTCCAACACTGAGACCAAGACTGAGCAGGCGGCAAAACCCGATGGGCTGGCAATACCGAATCTGAAACAAAGTATCACTGAGTCAAGGGGACTATTATTCCTCGATTCCCGAGTCCTCTGTGGCCTCCCCCAGGGACTTGGCTTGTGGCTCTGTGACACGTCTGCCAGCCACCATCAAAGAGAGCTCACACACTTCATCGACAGCCATTTTGCCAAGCCCTAACCTGAAACCTGAAACCAGAAAGAGGCGCCTTACTTACCCTGAGAGTAGCCCATTGGGGTCTCTCGTTCACCGCTGCTGGATTTCGGTGGAACCTCCATATATAAAGATCGGAAGAGCATTGGGGGAAGAGACCACTAAGAGACTCTCTCATGCAAAAACAAAGGGTTTATTGGGGGCCCAGCATGCTGGGGCTCAGAGCTCATTTGAATAGAGCAGAGAACCCTGAGAACAGCTTAAGCAGAGCTTATATACTTTCCTTGAAGAGGGCAGGGAGGAAAGTTTATTGATGGGCCTGGGCGGGTGAGCAGTTTGCGTGCAACTGGGTGAGGGAGTGCATTCTGAAGTTTGGCTGTTGGGGACAGCACATTCTGGGAAAAAGTTTAGAAAACACTTCTCAAGATTTCAACAGTGTTTTATTAAGCATACAGAAAAACAGGAAGTGACAAGAATCTATTTTATTAACATTTCACTACCGACTATACTTTGCCAGATTTCCTAAAGTCTCTATTGATATCTGCATTCCTACATATTTTCCCCAGTTCATCATTGTGATTAATTCTTCACATGTGCTGACATTTACATTCACTCAATACCCGAAACCCTATAGCTAAAGAACTTTTGGTCCAAATCCTATACTCACTCTCCTTTATAAACATACCGACTATCTTCCTAATACTCCTGACTATCCATTTTGACTGGAAGTTCTCTTTGAAAATCAATCATCCAAGTTACAAGGTCCTATGCTTAATACCGCAATCAAGGGCCCAATGCCCTTCTGGGCTTCAAATCTTACCTAGATTTCTGTTTTCAGATTCCTATATTTTACCTATATATTCTTGAAAATATTGCAGATTCCCAATACCATTATTCATCCAGCAGAATGATTTCTATTCCAAATCAAACCTGTTATTAACCCTAACCATACACTGTTCCTTCAATCTAACTTTAGAGAAGAGCAAGGACAGAGTTGGTCTTAAAATACAGGAATGTAGGGGATCTTCCAACTGCTGAGAAACTCAAAGGTCTATGCGCAAATGATCCCTAGAGAAGTTGTAGGCACCTATGAAGGAACTGAGAGAGCAAAAGTCATCTTTCATTGCAAACAACCTGGTCAGCATGAAGGGATGTGTCTGAATCAGCCCCTCTCTTCTTTATGTAGAGAAGAAGGACAAAACGAGGCCTCTGTGGAGAGCTGTTCCTGGTTACCAATATTTGATATACCATTCTAACTTGTGAAAGTGTCAAAAAAATTAGGGACAGCCTCCATTTCATGGGACCTTTGGAAGCAAATGTTAGGACAATGTGCTTGCCAAGGCATTGACCTCATTCAGTTCCTGAAGGAAGTGACCTCACCTCACATTCTTGGTGATGGAACTCTCTGAACTTGGGATCCAGGCATCCAGGCACACAAATCTAGTCCCAGGCCCAGTCCCAGTGGTCTCCCTTCTTTTGATTTACCAAGGACAGAGTCAGTCTTTCTTGGTATCTACTGATGTGAGGATGGCCAAATGCCAGGAAAGCTCTGAAGATTGGCCTTTCCTGAGTAAGCAGGAAGTGGCTCACCGCTGTCTCCTGACAACTTCACAGAGTTGGCCAAGGAAACCAGATCTGAGACAGAACAGGCCATTTGATGGGAACATAGTACGGCCCACCAGTCAGAGGTCACACCCGATAGTCAGAGACCTACTTTGGGAAAGGAGGTGACTTTGTGGGTGTGAGTGTGTGTTTGTGATTTTGTCTCATGTTTTGAGAATAGGTAGGAAAGGCAGTTTGTTTGGTTTGGAGTGGACGATTTCTAACAAGTGATTTGACAAGGCGAGTGTTTTTAAGTCTGTGTATCCCACTGTGTCCATGGTTGTAGACATTAGAAAAGAGAATGCATCAAAGGATGTGTCCAGGCTAGTAGAAAGCTTACCAGAATTTTTTCTGCCCAATGTATGAAAGGAATGCGGCTTGCCTTATGGATGGGTAACACCTGCTATCTTCCTAAGTTCCTGTTTTCTTCCTGAATTCTGGCCACTCTCCAGAATAGGCTCATGATTTTGTGACCAAGATAAGTACCACCTCTAAGCTCTGTGACATGGCCATGTACTGGATAGCTGAAGGGAATGGTGAGCATCTCAGAAAATTCAGATATCAGTGTGATCAGGAAAGTCTCAGTGGAGAAACACTGCTTTGGGCCATTTGCTAACCTATTGTTCTGTTCCCCTGAATGTCAGGAAGGTCTTTGCCTCAGGCCACCCCTTTGTGAAGCCTAAAGAAAACAGTTTTCAAATGGAAATGAATGAGCATCACCTGTGGCTCTTTGCTTAATTGCTTTGGAAAGGGATGTGTCTGAATCAGCCTCTTGGCCCTGTGTGAGGTTGTGGCTTAGATTCTCAGCACCTGGTGGATGTAAAGAGAGATCCCATGTGTGCATCCAAAACCAAAACGGCCAAAAAGCAGTCCTTGTGGATGAAGTCTGTCGCCTTCCTCTTTAAAGTTCTTGAACTCCATCAAGTGAGAATAGGGATCCTTTGGGTCAAATGGGTTCTTCAAAGACCTGCAGAGGTGCTTGTGATTTCTCATGACTGCAAATCACATAAAAATATATACCTGACACTCAGTTTTCCACAAATTGGAGAAGCATAGAAGTATTAACGTCTAGCATATTTGATCACTCCTGTTTCACATGAAGGGTGTCCAGACCACCCTGAATTTACGCCAATGAGGGGCAAGGGAGTTATTTTGGACACTCTCTTGGACTCCGCCACTCATGGAAACCTTCCGCCAGAGGTTGTGATTAGTGTCTATATGGAAGAAGATGAGGGCCATATGGGAGGGTTTTGGTTTTAAATTTGGTCATTTGTGTCCAGTATGAAGACATGACCTGGACCACCTGGGCTTGAACTCTGGTGTGATTCCCCTTAGAGACTGAATTCAGAGAAGTATTGCCATGAATTTTGTTGGGATTTTAGGAGTCCACCCATGAGAATCACCCTTGGAAACTGAGATCTAGGCCCAGGTTGGCTTTCCACAGAGCCCTGGGTATCTCAGCCAGGATATCACATGATTTAATTCTGAAAGACTTGGCAGCCATAGTTGAGAGTCACAACACCCATGGACGTCACATTGTAGACCTCAATGGGCCTGGCTTCATGTGACATTTTGGCCACTCTTTGGGAAGCCTTGCCTGTGAGAGTTCTACAGAGCATTCATTGAAATGAGCTTCCTCACCATTTAATGGTTCCTGAATGAATTGAAACCCACAGTGCCTGCAACGTCATCCTTGAAAAATGCCTAGATAAATACCATGAAATTTTTGAAATTCCCATGACCAGGTGGCACTGGAGAAACTTTGGATGTCCTGTTGCTGATCGTAAATATGCAAGACAGTGCCTTGATTGAGTGGGTTTCATGAAAATGGTGTAGAACAGAGATGCCAGTATGTTGGAACCTGCTGAGTAGTGGGCCTAGAGCAGTGGTAGGCAGATGTGTGATAATTTGTGGTGGGGCCATGTGGATCTGCCATTGGCTTCCAAATGGCTTGTGACTGACATGGTGCAGCCAGCAGACCCTTCCATGTAAAGGCTTCTTGTTATATGGAGATGTTTCCGGGCAATGTTCAGAATCAGGTTGCTATAGACATGTGGCCAAGCTATGTGGGATAGAAGCCTGGTTGGTGCATTCTCCTGCAGACCCTGACCAACCACACATGAAAGAATTGACTCCAGAACTGTGTCCCAGTTGAACTTCTTTTATTTCATGAAGCAAATGCCAAAGTCCCAGTGCAGCAGCAAGAAACACCACGAAAAGTGGAGGATGACCAAATGGCTTCCCAGTCCACTTGGGAATACCCTTAGCCCCCAGTGGCCACAGTTTACTTACAAAGAGAGAATTCAGCACTGCTGCCTCATGTTCATTGGAAAATAAGAAATCATGTCCTCCAGGTCACATAGATGCAGACACAGCTTTGATGGTCTCACTAGAAAGAAGCTAAAGCTCCTGACAAAAACATATATTTCAAGTGCCCAAACTCAGAGGCAGTTTCTCAAGAAGTATTTAGGCCAGCAGAGCTCCATATATATGGAGTTTTTATCCTGTCCCATACTAGGAAAACTCCTCTACCACTTCCAAGGTTGTAAACTCCTGAGCATATTATTCACAGATTTTATTACTCTACTCCTCTAATTGTGTCTTACTTTGGGGGAAGGAAATGTCAAGGAATTGTTCTGGATGAGAGTGGGAAGATTTTGTTTAGCACATATTTGCATACACATTGGTTTCATTTTTCTATTTTACATTTGATATACTGAATCCCTGACACTAACACATACCCTACTAGATTCTGAATACTAATCCTAATATGATGGAGAAAAATAACCGAAACAGAATAGAAATACAAGCAGTTCAGAGGAGGCACGTTGTATACTTGGACTTGCCTTTTGCATTATATAGGGTAGGAGTTATAAATCTAGTGAATTTTTTGTTGAAATAGTTTTCCATGTGCTTTTACAGTTAACAAATATGTGAATTCCTGTCTCCCTTTCTCTGTATTCTATTCAGCACATGTATTTTTATATGCACATTTAGAATCCTACCTGGTATCACACGTACATTCTTGTGAGTTACATAACTTGGCAGATACAAAGTGTGAGAAGAGATCACTCCTCCTAAACGCTGTTTGAACTGAAAATTCTAACTATGGGTGAGCTTCCTAGTTGAAAAAAGTTATACATAAATCCATATCCAGTAAAATGAATATTTTTGGATCTGTGGATGATATGTATTTCACGGTGTAATTTGATTGGCATATATATTGCTAATTTTTAAAATCTGTGTGTGGTTTTATATATATATATATATATATATATATATATATATATATATATATATATATATATATATATTTATATATATATATATATATATATATATATATATATATATTCTCTCCAGATATTTCAAAATATTTAATATATGTGTCTTATTATACACTCCCTAAATTCATTCATGAATATGTATGTGGATTTATAAAAAACTTTTCACAAGATTATTCTCAGAAATATTCATTCACCTGATATACGTATTTTTTTCCTAGTATTGAAAACTAACTTCAGTGAATGGTGCATATGAATCCTAATATTTCTACAGTAACTGATCCAGTTTCACATCAATGCAAGTAGATTCCTATGGGACATGATAAGTATTTTGAAGGTCATTTTTATTTCAACACTGGTACATTACTATTTCTTCAGTTTATGCACATTATAGGATATATATTTCATCCACAAGTTCACAAATTTATAGGCATATATTTCACTTTCAATCACTTTCTGCTTCAGAAAACACGTGTTCCGCCATGTTTCAAACTGGTCTTTTCATGAGACTTCTTTCAAAACACATTATTTTTGATTTCCATAATCACTTTTGAAGCAAAACTCACACACTCTTCATGATAAACCATAAGCCTAGGATTACAATTAGATGTATAACTAGTTGTTATGAATGATTCTATATCAATATATGATTTCTTGAGAGGCAAGATGGCCGCAAAGGGAGTGCAGTAACTCCGTGTACTGCGTCACTGTGAGGGAAAATGACGAGTTAGAACGGCTAAAATCTATCTTGTTAGGAATTTCCAGCAAAATTGGGGTGCTCCAAAACCTAGTGGAAGGATTTTCATCGCACGAGGATCAGCTTCAGGGGCTCAAATGCGAGCGATCTGTCCGTCTGTATGGAGCGCTGCTTGTTCGGCAGATCACCCGATGGCTGGAGTCTGCGGCGCGCGCTGGGAAATGATAGGCTGGTGGCGCAGAGATACAGCAATGCTGATTCTGTGGGCTCCTGCCAGCTAGGCATTTGCTGAGCTCGGAGCTGAATTCTGGGTTGGAGACAGGGAAAGGAAACGGTCCAGGTTGGTTCTCCACACCGGTCAGACCACGGAGGAAGCCAGCGGCCACCATCTTGGAGAGCTGACGTCACCATCCTTGTTTTCGACTGATTGCAGCTCTTTCAGCTATAGAACAGGTAATTTCAGGCTGACAATTGTCTGCATCTCGCAGACAAATTGCTCAGACTTAGTGCTAAATAACCCGCGGAAACTGCTTCTTGGAGCCTGCTCCTATCAGAACACGCACCGAGCCCGGAGTGTCGGAGTTCCGGCTCCCGGAGCTGCTCTGGCCCAGGGCTATAGAACCCGCTGAAACTGCTTCTTGGAGCCTGCTCCTGTCGGAGCATGCACCAAGTCCGGAGAGGCCGAATTCTGGCTCCCGGAACTGTTTTGGCCCGGTGATAAAGAACCCGCGGAAACTGTTTCTCGGTCCGGGTCCTGCTGAATACTGTGGAGGCCAGAGGGGCCGAACAGAGCCGCCGCCCGGGCCCGTAACAGGTCCAGCGACCTGCCGGCATGGTAGTCAAGAAAACCCGGAGGCAGCACTGGCACAGGAGCCGGCGGTAGCTGCGCGGCGCGGGTCTCCCAGCTACCGCTCCCACCAGTGCTGACAACTGAGGTCTCTTGCACCGACTCGCCTCGGCGTGGGACTCACGGCTACCGCTCCCACCAGTGCTGACAACTGAGGTCTCTTGCACCAGATACGGGGGCGTGGCTACCAGAAGGTAAGCAAATTGGCTGGGGTTTCTCAGCCCCAAGCTCTACAAACTTAGGGCCTGAGGGAGGCCAACAAGAAGAGTGTGCCCAGGCACTAATGAAACAGCTGCTCCACGCGTGTGCAAGGTAGGCAGAACTGTGAACACCGACAAAACAGGCCCAGTGAACCGCCAGACACAGCCCTCCGGTTGGGGGAGGGGCAGAGCCACCGGGCGCCTGCAAGGTAGGCGGACCCGCGACCCACCAGCAGAAAATGCACAGCAATCCACAAAGCGGCATAGCCACCCCCCGAGCCTACAAGGTAGGCAGACCTGTGACCTACCGGCAGGTCATGCCCAAAAACCTGCGGAGGGGCACAGCTGCCCCACGTGCCTGCTAGGTAGGCTGAACCGTGACCACCAACAGAACAGGCCCAGCGGCCGGCCAGACACATCGCCCCGCCCCGGTTGGGGGAGGGGCAGAGCCGCCGGGCGCCTGCAAGTTAGGCATACCTGCGAATCACCAGCAGATCAGGCCCAGCAACCGCGGAGCGGCAGAGCCACCCCCGGGCCTGCAAGGTAGGCACACTTGCCACCCACCGGCAGGTCAGGCCCAACAAACTGCGGAGGGGCACAGCTGCCCCACGAGCCTGCTAGGTAGGTAGAACCCTGACCACCGACAGAACAGGCCCAGAGGCCGGCCAGATACATCGCCCCGCCCCGGTTGGGGGAGGGGCAGAGCAGCCGGGCGCCTGCAAGGTAGGCAGACCTGCGACTCACCAGCAGATCAGGCCCAGCAACTGTGGAGCGGCAGAGCCACCCCCGGGCCTGCAAGATAGGCGCACTTGCCACCCACCGGCAGGTCAGGCCCAAGAAACTGCGGAGGGGCACAGCTGCCCCACGAGCCTGCTAGGTAGGCAGAACGCTGACCACCAACAGAACAGGCTCAGAGGCCGGCCAGACACATTGCCCCACCCCGGTTGGGGGAGGGGCAGAGCCGCCGGGCGCCTGCAAGTTAGGCAGACCTGCATCTCACCAGCATATCAGGCCCAGCAACCCGCGGAGCGGCAGAGCCACCCCCGGGCCTGCAAGGTAGGTGCACTTGCCACCCACCGACAGGTCAGGCCCAGCAACTCTCAGAGAGACCCAGCTGCTCCACGCGCGTGCAGGGTAGGCGGAACCGTGACCACCAACAAAAGAGGCCCAGTGGACCGCCAGACACATAGCTCCGGTTGGGGGAGGGGCAGAGGCGCCGGGTGCCTGCAAGGTAGGCGGACCCGCGACCCACCAGCAGAACAGGCACAGCAATCCACAGAGCGGCAGAGCCACCCCCCGAGCCTACAAGGTAGGCAGACCTGTGACCCACCGACAGGTCAGGCCCAAAAAACTGCGGAGGGACACAGCTGCCCCACGTGCCTGCTAGGTAGGCTGAACCATGACCACCAACGGAACAGGCCCAGCGGCCGGCCAGACACATCGCCCCGCCCCGGTTGGGGGAGGGGCAGAGCCGCCGGGCGCCTGCAAGTTAGGCAGACCTGCAACTCACCAGCAGATCAGGCCCAGTGACCCGCGGAGCGGCAGAGCCACCCCTGTGCCTGCAAGGTAGGCAGACTTGCCATCCACCGGCAGGTCAGGCTCAGCAACTCTCAGAGGGACACAGCTGCTCCACGCACGTGCAATGTAGGCGGAACCGTGACCACCGACAAAACAGGCCCAGTGGCCCGCCAGATACATCACCCCGGTTGGGGGAGGGGCAGAGCCGCCACCAGCGCCTTTTAGGTAGACATACCTGCAACCGACAGACAGAACAGGCCTAGTGGCCAGCGGAGGGGCAAAACCGCTGCTCACTCCTGCAAGGTAGGCGGACCTGTGACCACCGAAAGAACAGGCCCATCGAAAGTAGAGGCACAGCGGCCTCCCGGCGTGGTAGGCACATTGCCTCAATTGAAGGAGGGGCAGAACCACCGCCAAAGCCTGCAAGGGAGACGATGCAGCTATACAAAAGCAATATAAATATATAGGGGGAAAAATCAATAACACAACAATTTCACCAAGCAGAAAGAAACGCGATCAGTATGAAAAGACAAGGAAAAAAAGGACCACAAGCAATGCAGGTCAATTCAACTTTAGAAGAGGTAATATCTGCAGCAGATGGAATGTCAGATAAAGAATTCAGGATATACATGCTTCAGATGATCTGGAGTCTCAAGGAAGACATTAGACAGCAAAATCAGACAATGAAAGACCACTTCGACCACTTCGACAATGAATTACATAAACAAATCCAAGAAGCAAAAGATCAATTATTCAGGGAGATAGAGGTTATAAAAAACAAACAAACAGAAATCCTGGAAATTCAGGAAACAATAAACCAACATAAAAACTCAATTGAGAATACTACCAGCAGAGTAGAACACTTAGAAGATAGAACATCAGACAATGAAGACAAAGTATTTCAACTGGAGAAGAACATAGACAGCTCAGCAAAGCTGTTAAGAAACCATGAGCAGAACATTCAAGAAATATGGGATAACATAAAGAGACCAAACTTAAGAGTCATTGGGATACAGGAAGGTATTGAGGTCCAAACCAAAGGAATGAGCAATCTATTCAACGAAATAATACGAGAAAACTTCCCAGACTTGAAGAATGAGACAGAATCCCAAATCCTAGAAGCCTACAGGACGCCGAATGTGCAAAATCATAAGAGATCCACACCTAGACACATTATAATGAAGATGCCCAACATACAGAATAAGGAGAGAATTTTAAAAGCTACAAGAGAAAGGAAGCAGATTACATTTAGGGGTAAACCAATCAGGATAACAGCTGATCTTTTAACACAGACTCTGAAAGCTAGAAGATCCTGGAATAACATATTTCATACACTAAAAGAAAATGGGTTACAACCAAGAATTGTGTATCCCGTGAAATTAAGCTTCAGGATGGAAGATGAAATTAAAACCTTTCATGATAAACAAAAGTTAAAAGAATTTGCAGCTAGAAAACCATCTCTTCAAAACATCCTCGGCAAAATATTACAGGAAGAGGAAATGGAAAATGTCAATGAAAACCAACAGCGGGAGGTAGTACAGTGAAGGGGGGGGAATAATCAAAGAGGAAAACAAACCATGTTTAGTAACATAAATAAACCAATATGGCTGGAAGAACACCCATATCTCAATAATAACCCTAAATGTTAATGGCTTAAACTCACCAATTAAGAGACACAGGCTAGTAGAATGGATCACAAAACAAGACCCAACAATATGCTGCCTTCAGGAGACGCATTTGATAGGAAAAGACATACTTAGACTGAAGGTGAAAGGTTGGGAAAAATCATATCACTCATATGGACTTCGGAAACAAGCAGGAGTGTCCATATTCATATCAAATAAAATAGATTTCAAGCCAAAGTTAATCAAAAGGGATGAAGATGGACACTACATACTTCTCAAGGGAACCATACACCAACAAGACATAACAATCATAAATATATATGCCCCAAACAATGGTGCAGCTATGTTCATCAAACAAACACTTCTCAAGTTCAAGAGTCTAATAGACCACCATACAATAATCATGGGAGACTTCAACACACCTCTCTCACCACTGGACAGATCTTCCAAACAAAAGTTGAATAAGGAAACTATAGAGCTCAATAACACAATTAATAACCTAGACTTAATTGACATATATAGAATATACCACCCAACATCAAGCAGTTACACTTTTTTCTCAGCAGCACATGGATCCTTCTCAAAAATAGATCATATATTATGTCACAGGGCAACTCTTAGACAATATAAAGGAGTAGAGATAATACTATGCATCTTAACTGATCATAATGGAATGAAATTGAAAATTAACGATAAAAGAAATAAGGAAAAATCATGCATCACTTGGAGAATGAACAATAGGTTACTGAATGATCAATAGGTTATAGAAGACATCAAGGAGGAAATTAAAAAATTCTTAAAGATAAATGAAAACACAGACACAACATATTGGAATCTATGGGACACATTGAAAGCAGTTCTAAGAGGAAAATTTATTGCTTGGAGTTCATTCCTTAAAAAAAGAAAAAACCAACAAATAAATGATCTAATACTTCAACTCAAAATCCTAGAAAAAGAAGAGAAAAACAACAGCAAAAGAAGTAGAAGACAAGAAATAATTAAAATCAGAGCTGAAATTAATGAAATCGAAATGAAAGAAACAATAGAAAAAATTGACAAAACTAAAAGTTGGTTCTTTGAAAAAATAAAAAAAATCGACAGACCCTTAGCCACGCTAACGAAGAGAAGAAGAGAGAGAACTCATATTACCAGCATACGGGATGAAAAAGGCAATATCACAACAGACACTTCAGAAATACAGAAGATTATCAGAAATTATTTTGAATCCTTATACTCCAACAAAATAGAAGATAGTGAAGGCATCGATAAATTTCTTAAGTTATATGATTTGCCCAGATTGAGTCAGGAGGATATTGACAACCTTAACAGACCAATATCAATTGAGGAAATAGAAGATACCATCAAAAGACTACCAACTAAGAAAAGCCCAGGACCGGATGGGTATACAGCAGAGTTTTACAAAACCTTTAAAGAGGAACTAATACCAATACTTTTCAAGCTATTTCAGAAAATAGAAAAAGAGGGAGAACTTCCAAATTCATTCTATGAGGCCAACATCACCCTGATTCCTAAATCAGACAAAGACACTTCAAAGAAAGAAAACTACAGACCAATATCTCTAATGAACCTAGATGCAAAAATCCTCAATAAACTTCTGGCGAACCGGATACAAAAACATATCAAAAAAATTGTGCAACATGATCTGGTAGGATTTATCCCTGGGATGCAAGGTTGGTTCAATATACGGAAATCAATAAATGTTATTCACCACATCAATAGGCTTAAAAATAAGAACCATATGATCATCTCGATAGATGTGGAAAAAGCATTCGACAAAGTAGAGCATCCCTTTATATTCAAAACTCTAGAAAAACTAGGGATAACAGGAACATACCTCAATATTGTAAAAGCAATCTATGCTAAGCCTCAGGCTAGCATCATTCTGAATGGAGAAAAACTGAAGGCATTCCCTCTAAAATCTGGAACAAGACAGGGATGCCCTCTCTCACCACTTCTGTTCAACATAGTTCTCGAATCACTGGCCAGAGCAATTAGACAGACGAAAAAAAATAAAGGCATAAAAACAGAAAAGAAGAACTCAAATTATCACTATTTGCAGATGACATGATTCGATACCTAGCAGACCCAAAAGGGTCTACAAAGAAACTATTAGAGCTAATAAATGAATTCAGCAAAGTGGCAGGCTATAAAATCAACACGCATAAATCAAAGGCATTCCTGTATATCAGCGACAAATCCTCTGAAATGGAAATGAGGACAACCACCCCATTCACAATATCCTCAATAAAAGTAAAATACTTGGGAATCAACCTAACAAAAGAGGTGAAAGACTTATACAATGAAAACTACAGAACCCTAAAGAAAGAAATAGAAGAAGATCTTAGAAGATGGAAAAATATACCCTGTTCATGGATAGGTAGAAGTAACAACATCAAAATGGCGATAATACCAAAAGTTCTCTATAGGTTTAATCCAATGCCAATCAAAATCCCAACGGCATTTCTTGTAGAAATAGAGAAAGCAATCATGAAATTCATATGGAAAAATAAAAGACCCAGAATAGCAAAAACAATGCTAAGCAGGAAGTGTGAATCAGGCGGGATAGCTATACCAGACTTCAAACTATACTACAGAGCAATAGTAACAAAAACACCATGGTACTGGTAACAAAACCGGCGGGTGGACCAATGGTACAGAATAGAGGACACAGAAGCCAATCCACAAAACTACAACTATCTTATATTCGATAAAGGGGCTAAAAGCATGCAATGGAAGAAGGATAGCATCTTCAACAAATGGTGTTGGGAAAACTGGAAATCCATTTGCAACAAAATGAAACTGAATCCCTTTCTCTCGCCATGCACAAAATTAACTCAAAGTGGATCAAGGAACTTGATATCAAATCAGAGACATGGCATTTGATAGAAGAAAAAGTTGGCTATGATCTACATACTGTGGGGTCGGGCTCCAAATTCCTCAATAGGACACCCATAGCACAACAGTTAATAACTAGAATCAACAAATGGGACTTACTCAAACTAAAAAGTTTTTTCTCAGCAAAAGAAACAATAAGAGAGGTAAATAGGGAGCCTACGTCCTGGGAACAAATCTTTACTCCTCACACTTCAGACAGAGCCATAATATCCAGAATATACAAAGAACTAAAAAAATTAGACAATGAGATAACGAATAACCCAATCAACAAATGAGCCTAGGACCTGAACAGAAATTTCTCAGAGGAGGACATACAATCAATCAACAAGTATATGAAAAAATGCTCACCATCTCTAGCAGTCAGAGAAATGCAAATCAAAACCACCCTAAGATACCATCTCACTCCAGTAAGATTGGCAGCCATTAGGAAGTCAAACAGCATCAAGTGCTGGCGAGGATGTGGGGAAAAGGGTACTCTTGTACATTGCTGGTGGGACTGAAAATTTGTGCGGCCAATTTGGAAAGCAGTATGGAGATTTCTTGGAAAGCTCGGAATGGAACCACCATTTGATCCAGCTATTCCCCTACTCGGTCTATTCCCTAAAGACCTAAAAAGAGCACACTATAGGGACACTGCTACATCCATGTTCATAGCAGCACAATTCACAATAGCAAGACTGTGGAACCAACCTAGATGCCCTTCAATAGACGAATGGATAAAAAAAATGTGGCATTTATACACAATGGAGTATTACTCTGCATTAAGAAATGACAAAATCATAGAATTTGGAGGGAAATGGATGGCATTAGAGCAGATTATGCTAAGTGAAGCTAGCCAATCCCTTAAAAACAAATGCCAAATGTCTTCTTTGATATAAGGAGAGTAACTAAGAACAGAGTAGGGACGAAGAGCATGAGAAGAAGATTAACATTAAAGAGGGATGAGAGGTGGGAGGGAAAGGGAGAGAGAAGGGAAATTGCATGTAAATGGAAGGAGACCCTTAGGGGTATACAAAATTACATACAAGAGGATGTGAGGGGAAAGGAGGAAAATATAAGGGGGAGAAATGAACTACAGTAGAGGGGGTAGAGAGAGAAGAGGGGAGGGGAGGGGGGAGGGGGGATAGTAGAGGATAGAAAAGGCAGCAGAATACAACAGACACCAGAATGGCAATATGTAAATCAATGGTTCTGCAACTGATGTGATTCTGCAATCTGAATATGGGGTAAAAATGGGAGCTCATATCCCACTTGAATCAAAGTGTGAAATATGATATATCAAGAACTATGTAATGTTTTGAACAACCTACAATAAAAATTAATTAAAAAAATATATGATTTCTTATATATTTTCAGATATCAATTCAATACATTATTTAAAGGGGAACCAGTTATATTATTTATTAACTGTATGATCTATTCATGCATTATCTCTATATTCATAGACACAGGGTACACCTATTTTTACCCTCAATACTAATTTATACGTTTTCAAAATATTCCTCAAAAAATGGTGGAAGAAATACTCATGTCACCTGATCTATATATACATTTTATCACAGTAATATTCTGTACAAAAAAATCAAAGGTCACCCTTAAGTTTGTACCAAAGCCTAAATGGAAAGTGAGCATGGATTACTAAAACCTTCCATGTCCAGGTGGCCTAATGCTCTCAAATGTCAATCTTATTGGTGACTACATTTTTGTTTCTTCCTAAGATTATATATTCAACCTCAAGCCTGTTGAAAATGTCTAATCCTATCACTCACTTTATACTTTGCCTGATTTAGTAATGTCTCTATTTATATCTATTTTCCTACATATTTTCCCCTGTTCATCATTGTGACTGACTCTTCACTTGTGCTGACATTTACATTCACTGTCTACCTGAAACCCTATTGCTTAAGAACTTTTGGTCTAAATCCTATTCTCACTGTTCTTTGTAAACCTACTGACTATCTTCCTAATCCTACCGACTATCCCTTTTTGAGTGGATGTTCTCTTCGACATTCAATCATCCAAGGTACAAGCTCCTATGCCATTGTATATAGATTTATCTGAGGGTCTCCTTTCATTTCCAAGCAATTTCCCTTAAATAATTCAAAGCTAAGTGTACCAATTAAGGGCCCAATGCCCTTCTGGACTTCATATCTTCCATAGATTTCTGTTTTTATACTTATATTTCACCTATATATTCTTGTAAATATCATAGTTTCCCAATACCATTATTCGTCATGCAGAAGGATTCCTAACCCCAAATTGAACATGTTACTAACCCAAAACCATACATTGTTCTCTCAATCGAACTTTACAGAACAGCAGGGACAGGGTTGCTCTTAAAATACAGGAATGTAGGGCATGTTCCAGCTGTTGAGAACATCAAAGGTCCATGCAGAAATGATCCCTTGAGAAGATGTAGGCAGCTACGAAAGACCTGAGAGAGAAAAGTCATCTTCTATGGCAAACAACCTTGTCAGCATGAAGGGATGTGTATGAATCAGCCTCTCTCTTCTTAATGTAGAGAAGATGGACCAAAACAGTGCTAGGTGGAGAGCTGTTCCCGGGTGCCCATGGTTTATATACCATTCTAACTTGTGAAAGTGTCACAGGAAGTAGGGGCAGCCTCCATCTCATAGGACTCTTGAAAGCAACTGTTAGGACAAAGTGGTTGTCAAGGCAATGACCTCATTCAGTTCCTGAAGAAGTGATCTACCTCACTTCCTTGGTGATGGAACTCTCTTAACTTGGGATCCAGGAAGCCAGGCACCCGGAGCCAGTCCAGTCCCAGACCCAGTAGGCTCACTTGTTTGAATTTACCAAGGAGAGTGTCAGTCTTTCTTGGTACCTACAGATGTGAGGATGGCCAAATACCAGGAGAGCTCTGCATAGGGGCCTTTCCTGAGAAAGTAGGTAGTGGTTCACCGCAGGCTCCTGACAACTTCACAGAGTTGGCCAAGGAGACCAGATCTGAGATAGGACAGGCCATTTTGGGGGAACATAGTATGGCCCACCACTCAGAGAAAACTCCGGATAGTCACAGAGTTACATGGGGGAAGGAGGTGTCTTTGTGGGTGTGGGTGTGATTTTGTGGTTTTGTCTCATGATCTGAGAATAGGTAGGAAAGACGGTTTGTTTGATTTGGAGTGGTCTTCTTCTAGTAAGTCGTTGGACAAGGCAAGTGTTTCTATGTCTGTGTATCCCACTGTGTCCGTGGTTGTAGACATTAGAAAATAGAATGCAACAATTGATATGTCCTGTATAGTAGAAAGATTCCCGGCATTCATCCTGCCCAATTTATGAATGGACTGCAGCTTGCCTTATCCATGGGCAACACCTCCTACCTTTCTAAGTTCCTGTTTCTTCCAGAATTCTCACCACTCTCCAGAATATTCTCATGGTTTTGTGTCCAAAATATGTACCACCTCCAAGCTCTGTGACATTGCCATGTCCTGGATAGCTGAAGGGAATGGCGAGCATCTCAGAAAACACAGATATCAGTGTGACCAAGAAAGTCTCAGTTGAGAAACCATGCTTTCGGCCTTTTGCTTATCAATTGTTCTGTTTCCCTGAATGTCAGGAAGGTCTTTGCCTCAGGCCACCCCTTTGAGAAGCCTGAAGAAAACAGTTTTCAAATGAAAATGAATGGGCACCACCTGTGCCTCTTTGCTTAATTGCTTTGGAAAGGGATGTGTCTAAATCAGCCTCTTGGCCCTGTGTGAGGTTGTGGCTTAGATTCTCAGCACCTGATGGATATAAAGAGAGATCCCATGTGTGCATCCAAAACCAAAATGGCCAAAAGAGCAATTATTGTGAATGAAGTCTCTCGCATTCATTTGTAAGGTTCCTGACCACCATCAAGTGAGAATACGGATCCTTTGGGTCAAATGAGTTATGCACAGCCCTGCAGAGGCTAGCCCATAGGTTTTTGGGTTTTCTCATGGCTCCAAATCATATAAAGAATCTATACCTGACAGTCAGTAGGACTCAAATTGGAGATGCAGAGCAGTATTAACAGCTAGCCTATCTGATCACTCCTGGTTCACCGGATGGGTGTCCAGGCCACCTTGACTTTAGGCAAATGAGGGGCAAGGGAGCTTATTTTTGACACTGTCTTGGGCTGCACCCCTCATGAAAAACTCCAGCCAGAGGTTATGATAAGTGTCTATATGGAAGAAGATGAGGGCCATGTGGGAGTGTTTGGTTTTAATTGTGGTCATTTGTTTGGCGGTTGGAAGAGATAACTGGATCCACCTGGGCTTGAACTCTGGCATGATTCCTCTTAGAGACTGAGTTCTGGAATTTACCTCAAAGAAGTATTGCCATGAAATGTGTTGGGATTTTAGGAGGCCACGCATGAGAAGCCTCCCTTGAAAACTGAGATCGAGTGTCAGGGTGTCTTTCCACAGTGCAGTGAGAATCTCAGCCAGGATATCACATGATTTTATTCTGAAAGACTTGGCTGCCATAGTTGAGAATCTAAACACATATGGAACTCATATTGTAGACCTCAATGATCCTGGCTTCATGTGACCTTTTGGCCACTCTTTGGGAAGCCTTGCCTGTGAGATTTCTCCAGAGTTTTAATTTAAATGAGCTTCCTCACCACATAATGGTTCCTGCATTAATTGAAACGTACAGTGACTCCAACTTCATCCTTCAAAAATGGCTAAATAAATACCATCAAATTTCTGAAATTCCCATGACCAGGTTGCACTGGAGAACCTTTGGATATCCTGTTGCTGATCATGAGTGAAATAATTCCCCACGCAATGACACTTCACCGGGAGAATTCCAATTTTATTGCTCAAAGCTGTGTGCTTATATAGAACTAAGGGGGAGATGGTAGGGCTTAGATAAATGGCAGCAACCCGTTTATTGGCAAGTTCTTTCAGATATCAGCTCCAGAGCCCAGGAATTAGTTCTCATTGGGGCTAAGGTTCCCCACAAGTGAGATTTGAAATTGGCGCTGACGTGAGAGTTCACAAGGGTGGGAACTTTTTGCGCCACTTCAGAAATGAAGAAGGTAGGAAGAAGAAGTCCTTAGGCGCCATGTTGAGGTTTTTCTCTGGGGTATGTCTGCCATTTATTCTTTTCCCAACATTCCACCCTTTTTGTTTTCTTAGGAAGTGGGGCGTCATTTGTCAGATCCGGCTGCTTCCTGCTGTGTGGGGGTGGTGTGGGGCCTAGAAAGAGAAGTGGAGGAATGCTCATGGAGCAGGTTTGGGATTATCATGGCAGCCAGAAATAAAACCCAGTGGCTATAGACAGCTACTTTCGTAGGGGTGAAGTCAATGAATGTTCCCTGAAGCCAAAGTTGTCGATGGCATGGAACTAGTCCTGGATGGAAGAGATTGTTGGTATCAGCCACTGGTCCTGTAACAGAGACTCTAGGAAATACTGGAAGCGTTGCCTGGACATGGCGTCACCAGCACCTGAAGAAGATCAGAGCAAATAAAAACAGAATGAAGATAAAAATTAAAGGAAATGTCATTTTTTGGCAGAAGTTCCATGTTGGGGGACTGACATAGAAGAGGCCAAGGGCCATGAGAAATCTTAGAAGGTGGTAAAGACTCATTAATCCAGGATGGCAGATTAAGAGGTTCTCAGAGCTCGTTGTCTCCCGCTGTCTGATACCCATTGCATTCCATCATGCCTGGTAGTGAGCTTCATCACTGAGTTACTGTTCTCTTGGAGATGTTGGGGGTTCATCGGTCATCAGAGGCTGGTAGTGCCTAAGCAAAAGCTGGTTGAAAGTTTGATTAGGAATTTTTTGCAGTTGGGTTTGAAGGCACTTCATTTTGCAGGGCAAGAGAGCACAAAAAGGAGCATCCAAATAAGGGGCCCCAAGATATGTAGTAAGTACATGGCAAGATAGGATTGGAAGAACCCAATGATGGGATTGGAGGAGGTATGTTTGAGAAATTCGGTCGATAATTCCTGCAATTTAACAACATTTTTTTTATTAGCCCAGATTCATTAACATAATAGCAAAATTCCTCTCTGAGGAATAGGCATGTAACCCCTTTTTCTGCAGTGAGAAGATCAATTGCCCTTTGGTTCTGTAAAGCCACTTGTGCCAATGATGTAACCTGCAGCTGCAAGGAACCCAGAGACTCAGCCATGGTATTGAGTGTTTCCTGCAGTTTTTGTTGAAGGTCATTGGATGCCCATAGAGCATGACCTATAGCTCCACCAGAGAGTCCGAGACTCGTCACTGAGGTTGTTAAAATGAGGCCTACCAGAACCGGCAGAAAGACTACCTTACGGGTGCGGGAAGGTAGGGCCAACTGTCGGAATTCGGTGGGAGTATACAAAGATAGCTGAGGAACTACAGTAACCAAGAAACAGGTGCCAGAGACATTGATCGTTGAGGCACTTAAAGACCCATTACACCAGAGGAAATGTTCAGGTTGCCTAAACACAGGGCTCTATGGGGTGTTGTTGCTCAAGGAACAAACGGGTAAAGGATTCATTATTGGCAGGTGGAAACAGATGAAAGGAAATAAAGTATTGGTGGAATAACTTTCCCACAGTGGGTTACGTGTCACATGTAGGGTTTGTCCTTTTTAGAGAAATTGTAGGGTTTTGCTGGAATATTTTCTGCCGCTAATGGGACTGCTGCTAGAAGTGGACGACTAAGTGAAGCACAGAGAAAGCACTGAGAAGTAGGCAAAGAAAGACGGGTGGAGTTTAATAATCAAAACGTTTGGTGTAGCAAATTGAGCCATGTGGGAGAGGGACCTGAGGGGGTTGAAGGCTCTGAATCCTCTTTGGATGAGCTATGGATACGATCTCGAAGTTTTGATTCTGAGTCCTTAATGTGTTCGACTACCTGGATGGTTGCCTTAGGTGGCGTAATCAGGGTGCGGCCAATAGTCATCCACCCTGTGGGTCTGACTGAGGTTGTCTGAGCATAGACAGCAAACTCAACATAGCCCCAACGTTTGGCCTTGGGGTCAGGTTTATCTAAAGTATACCATCCATTGTTATTGGATGAAGAGCCTTTATGCCACTTTATGTAACTAGAAGTCCACCCTTCAGGGTAACCGAGTGAGTGGTAAGAATAGCTACCACGTTCATCATGGAACCTGCATGAAAAATAGGGGCACCCATTATATATCTCAGACCACCAATGACAATAATCTTTTGTTTGATCAAAAAGGAAGCAAATGAAAGGCCAGTTCCAGCTACCAGGGACGAAGGTCCTTGAAGGTGACAATTTTAGGGAAATAGAGGTGCAGTTCGGGATGAAGCAAGTAGTTGCATCCACTCCGCGGACCGTCTGCATGCCATGCTCTGAGTATGGTTCCCGAAGAGTGAATAAATGCATGGTAGGTGAGGAGGGTAAAGACCAGTCCTGACAGAGCACAGAAAATAAGCAGAGCACAAAAAACAAGCAGTTAGAGAAGACTAGGGTGTTGGGAGAGCTCATTGTGCCTTCTTTAAGAGGAATTGGGCTGCAAGGAAAACCGTGTGAGCCGCAACTTAAATGGGTGAGATGGGTGTGGAGAGCAGGAGTAAAGGGGAGGTTCAGGAGGTGATTCTTGGAGTTCCTCTGGGGTGGCCCTGTCGTCAGCATGTGGGGCCTCCTGGTGATGTGGCTTCAACCTAGACATGTGATTCCAGGGAGTGAGACGGTTGTCTGGTAAGGAGAGTTTGGCGGCGGTGGGGGTACAGAGAATGACAGGATAGGGGCCTTCCCATTTTGGGGCAAGAGTCCCTTTCTCCTCTGGGGTATTATAATTGACTAGACTAACAGGTGTTAAGGGAGGAGTGTTTGGAGAGGAGACTGGGTCCGGAAGAAGCCAGTCCTGATATTTCCAGAGTTCCGAGCGGAGATGAAGCAAGAGAGGCAAAGACAAATCTCGGGTGAGAGGTCCTTGTGAAATGACCAACGCAGGGGTTATAAGATGTCTTTCATACATTATCTCAAAAGGATACAGTAAAGATGGTTTCTTAGGGAGAGCTCTGATTCGAAGCAAAGCCAAGGGAAGGAGTTTGACCCAGTCTATGTTTAATTCCATTGTCAATTTGGTAAGGACTTCCTTTAGAGTACGATTTACCCTTTCCACATTCCCTGAAGCCTGGGGGAAATATGGACAGTTGAAATGCCACTTGAAGGAGAGGGCTTGAGAGACCTTTTGTGTGATCCTAGAAGTAAACTCAGGGCCATTGTCATATTGTAGGGAAGTGGGCATACCAAACCTGGGGATGATGTCTGTCAGTAAGATTGAAGCTAAAGTGGAAGCCTTTTTATTGGAAGTGGGAAATGCCTCAACCAAACCAGAGAAAGTGTCCACAAAGACAAGGAGGTATTTAGTGTGCCATACTGTGGGCATGTTGGTGAAGTCTACCTGCCAGTCAGCAGAGGGAATGTGTCCCCGGGCTTGTTGGGAAGGGAAACGTTTGGGCCTTAAAGGAGTATGAGGGTTGGTCCGCTGACAGATCTGACAATTAGAGGCTATATTCTGTAGCATGGCTTGTCAGAGGGAGTGAGGAAGAAGAAACTCTGTAAAAAGAGGGTCAAAGACTGAGAATTGGAAAGGAATAGAGTATGAAGGAACTTGAAAAGATGCTTGTTCTTACTGAAAGAAGTAGGGGCTTCAGATGAGCTGTCTAAAGTGGCCATTATATGTCCACCATGGGGGCCATGATTGGAAGTGGTAGCAGCCATTCGTGCCACCTGGTCAGCTTTGGCATTGCCCTCAGTGATAAGAGAGCCGTCCTTCTGATGGGACCTACAATGGACATCTCCCAACTGGGTGGGTAAGTGGGAGGCCTTTATCAGATTGGTTATAAGAGCTGAATTAGTGATCGCATTACCTTTGGTGGTAAGTAGGCCTCGCTTCTTTCAAATTGCAGCATGGGATAATAAGATATGGAAGACATATTTTGAATCATTTTAGAGGGTGAGGGATTTGCCTTGTGCTAGAAGGCAGGCACGAGTGGATGCTATAAAATCAGCCTGCTGGTCTGTAGTTCCTGAAGGCAAAACTTTGGCCTCTATAATCTCAGTGGCTGAAAATACAGCGTATCCAGAGTAATGAGTTCCATTCTGCCTAAAGGAACTGCTGTCAGTAAACCAGATAAGGTGAGGCTTGGTGAGTGGTCTCTCAAAAATGGAAGAATGACAGGGGAGGAAATCATCTAAGTTTTCCAAGCAATTTTGAGATGGTTTGTGAGACATGGGATTTATTGGGAGCAGTGAGGCAGGGTTCAGTGCAGAGAAGGGGAGGAAAATAATATTAGGGTTTTCCAGAAAGGAAGTGAGGAGCGACAGAACTCTGGATGTAGGGAGGGTTTGAAGACCCTTTTAAGGTAAAAGATCTTTCAAGTGATGTGGGGAGTAGATAGTTCAAGGGGCCCCAAAAGTCAGATTAGAGGCTTCTTTGTGTAAAATTTGTCCAGTAGCCAGAGCTCTTAAGCAAGGGGCCCACCCACGGATGGAAAATAAGAAACCATGTCCTCCAGGTCACATAGATGCAGACCCAGGTTGATGATTTCACTAGAAAGGAAGCTAAAGCACGTGACAACAACATATATTTCAAGTGCCCAACCTCACAGGCAGTATCTCAAGAAGTCTCTAGGACAACAGACCTCCATGTTTTTGAAGTGTTTACCCTGTCCCTTACTTTTGGAAACTCCTCTAACACTTCCAAGGTTGTGAACTTCTGATCGCATTCCATTCCAGATATGTATTCATGGATTTTCTAACTCTTCTCCTCTAATTGTGTCTTACATGGGGTGAAGGTGTTGTCAAGGTATTGTTCTGGATGAGAGTGGGAAGATTTTTGTGTAGCACATATTTACATACACATTGGATTCATTTTCCAATTTTCCATTCGAAATACTGAATCCCTGTCAGTAACCCATACCCTAATAGACTCTGACTACTAATCCTAATATGATGGAGACAAATAACCCAAACATAATATTAATACAAGCAGTTCAGAGGAGGCATGGTGTATAGTTGGTCTTGCCTTTTGCATGATATAGTGTAGGAGTTATAAATCTTGTCAATTGTTTGTTGAAATAGTACTCCATGTGTTTTTAAAGTTAACACATATGTGAATTTCTGTCTCCTTTTTTTCTGTAGCCAATTCAGCACATGTATTTTTATATGCACATATAAAATCATACCTGGTATCACACGTACATTTTTGTGAGGTGGCTAACTTGGCAGAAACAAAGTATGAGAAGAGATCACCCCTCCTAAACGCTTTTGGAACTGAAAATTCAAACTATGAGTGAGATTTTTAGTTGAACAACATTATACATAAATCCATGTTCAGTAAAATTAATATTTTTGGATCAGTGGATGATATATATTTCACGATGAATTTTGATTGGCATATATATTGCTACTTTCTAATGTTTCTCTGTGAGATATATATATATATATATTCTCTAGATTTTTCCAAATATAAAATATATGTGTCCTATTATACACTCCCTAAATAATTCACTCATGCTCATGTATGTGGTTTTATAATCAAATTTTCATACGATTATTTTCAGAAATATTCATCCACCTGAAATACATATTTGTTTTCTAGTACTGAAAACTCACTTCACTGAATGGTGCAAACAAATCCTTATATTTCTACTGTAACTGACCCAATTTAACATCAATGCAAGTAGATTCCAAAGGGGCATGATGTGTATTTTGACGTTCATTTTTATTTAACACTGGTACATTACTATTTCTTCAGTTTTTGTACATCATAGTATATACATTTCATCCACAAGTTCACAAATTTAAAGACATTTGAAACACATTCAATCACTTCCTGCTTCAGTACACATGTATTCCTCCTTGCTTTTGACTGGTTATTTATTGAGACTTCTTTCCAAACACATTATTTTCGATTTCCATAATCAATTTTGAAGCAAAACTCACACACACTTTATGATAAACCACAACCCTAATATTACCATTAGATGTATAACTGGTTGGAATGAATGTATGTATGTCAATATGACATTTCCTGTGTATTTTCAGATATCAATTTATTCCAATTTCTAAAGTTGGAATCTGTTATATTATATATTCACACATGGTACACCTATTTGTGCCCCCAATACTAATTTATATCTCTTCTAAATATTGCTCCCAGAAATGGTGCAAGAAAGACTCATGTCACCTGATCTACATATACATTTTATCACAGTAATATTCTGGCCACAAAATTCAAAGTCACACTTACAATTGTACCAAAGCCTAAATGGAATGTGAGTATGGATTATGAAAATCACCCATGTCCATGTTGCCTAATGCTCTCAAATGTCAATCCTATTGGTGACTACATATTTGTTTCTTCCTAAGATTATGTATTCAACCTCAAGCCTGTTGAAAATGTCTAATCCTATCAATCACTTCATCATTTGCCTGATTTCCTAATGTCTCTAATGATATCTGCTTTCCTACATATTTTCCCCAGTTCATCATTGTGACTGACTCTTCAAATGTGCTGACATTTACATTTTCTGTCTACCTGAAACCCTATTGCTAAGGAAGTTTTTGTCCAAATCCTATACTGACTCTTTTTTCTAATCCTATCAAGTATCTTCCTAATCCTACCAACTATCCTTTTTTGACTGGATGTTCTCTTCAACATTCAATTATCCAAGGTACAAGGACCTATGCCATTATGTATAGATTTATCTGAGACACATGTGCACAACATAATTCAGAGTAAAGTATCCCAAACAAGGATCCAATGCCCTTTTGGGCTTCAAATCTTACCTAGATTTGTGTTTTCATACATATATTTCACCTCTATATATCCTTATAAATATTGCAGGTTCCCAATACCATTATTCATGCAGCAGAATGATTCCTAACCCAAATCAATCATGTTATTAATCCTAACCATACTTTGTTTCCTCAACCTAACTTTACAGAAAAGCAAGGACAAAGTTGTTCTTATATAGAAATGTAAGAGATCTTCCACCTGCTGAGAACCTCAAAGGTCCATGCAGAAGTGAACCCTGGGGAAGATATAGAAAGCTATGAAGGACCTGAGAGAGCGAAAGTCATCTTTCATGACAAAAAAAAAAAAAAAAACAGGTCAGGATGAAGGGGTGTGTCTGAAGCAGTCTCTCTCTTCTTAATGTAGAGAAGATGGACCAAACCAGGCTTGTGTGGAGAGCTGTTTACGGGTGCCTATGTTTGATATACCATTCTTACTTGTGAAAGTGTCACAGGAAGTAGGGGCAGCCTCCATCTATTGGGACACTTGGAAGCAACTGTTAGGACAAAGATGTTGCCAAGGCAGTGACCTCATTCAGTTCCTGAAGGAAGTGACCTATATAACTTTCTTGGTGATGGAACTCTCTGAACTTGGGATCCAGGAAGCCAGGTACCCAGAGTCATTCCCAGTCCCAGTCCCAGTGGCCACACATGTTTGGATTTACCAAGGACAGAATCGGTCTTTCTGTGTAACTACTGATGTGAGGATAGCCAAATTCCAGGAGAGCTCTGAAGAGGGGCCTTTCCTGAGAAAGCAGGTAGTGTCTCACTACTGGCACCTGACAACTTCACAGTGTTGGCCAAGGAGACCAGATGTGACATAGGACAGCCCATTTCGGGGAAACGTAGTATGTCCCATCAGTCAGAGGACACTCCGGATAGTCACAGACCTACTTGGGGGAAGGAGTTGACTTTGTGGGTGTGCGTGTGAGTTTGTGGTTTTGTCTCATGATCTTAGAATATATAGGAAAGTCGGTTTGTTTGATTTGGAGTGGACTGTTTCTAGTAAGTCTTTTGACAATGCGAGTGTTTCTATGTCTGTTTATCCCACTGTGTCCGTGGTTGTAGACATTAGAAAAGAGAATGCATCAATGGATGTGTCCTGTCTAGTAGAAAACTTCACAGCATTCATCCTGCCCAATTTATGAATGGACTGTGGCTTTCCTAATGGATGGGAAACAACTACTATCTTCCTAAGTTCCTGTATGTCTTCTTGAATTCTGGCCACTCTCCAGAATAGGTTCAGGGTTTTGTGTCCACGATATGTACCACCTCCAAGCTCTGTGACATGGCCATGTACTGGATAGCTGAAGGGAATGGGATCATCTCAGAAAACTCAGATATCATTCCAGAAACCCTGCAATGGGCCATTTGCTTATCTATTGTTCTGTTGCCCTGAATGTCAGAAAGGTCTTTGCCTCAGGCCACTCCTTTGTGAAGCCTGAAGGAAACGGTTTTCAAGGGGAATTAATGGGCATCATCTGTTGCTCTTTGCTTAATTGCTTTGGAAAGGAATGTGTCTGCATCAGACTCTTGGCCATGTGTGAGGCTGTTGCATAGATTCTCAGCACCTGATGGATCTAAAGAAAGTTCCCACGTGTGGTTCCAAAACCAAAATGGCCAAAAAAGCAGTCATTGTGGACGAAGTCTCTCGCCTTCCTCTGTAACGTTCCTAACCTCCATCAAGTGAAAATAGGGATCCTTTGTGTCAAATGAGTTCTCAAAACACTGCAGATGATAGCCCATATGTGCTTGGGTTTTCTCATGATTCCAATTCACATAAAGAATCTATACCCGAGAGTCAGTAGGCCTCAAATTGGAGAAGCAGAGGAGTATTTATGGCAGGCTTATTTGATCACTCCTGGTTCTCAGGAAGGGTATCCAGGCAACCCTGACTTTAGGCAAATTATGGGCAAGGGAGTTTATTTTGTACACTGTCTTGGGCTGAGCCCCTCATGGAAACCTCCAGCCACAGGTTATGATGAGTGTCTACATGGAAGAAGATGAGGGCCTTGTGGGAGTGTTTTGGTTTTAATTGTGGTCATTTGTGTAGTGCTTGGAAGTGATGACAGAGTCTACCTGGGCTTGAACTCTGGTGTGATTCCCCTTAGAGTCTGAGTTCTGGAACTGATCTCAGAGAAATATTGCCATGAACTGTGTTCAGATTTTAGGAGGCCACACATTGGATTTCCCCTTGGAAACTGAGATCAAAAAAGAAGGGTGACTTTCCACAGAGCCTTGGAATCTCAGCTAAGATATCACATGATTTTATTCTGAAAGATGTGGCAGCCATAGTTGACAGTCAGAACACCCATGGACGTCACATTGAAGACCTCAATGGGCCTGGCTTCATGTGACCTTTTGACCACTCTATGGGATGACTTGCCTGTGAGATTTCTCCAGAGATTTCATTGAAATGAGTTTCCTCACCATTTAATGGTTCCTGAATGAACTGAAACCCACAATGCCTCCAACTTCATCCATGAAAAATGGCTAAATAAATACAATAAAATTTTTTAAATTCCCTTAACCAGGTGGCACTGGAGAACCTTTGGATGTCTTTTTCCTGATCATGAGTGTACAAGAGAATGCCATGATTGACGGGGTTTCATGAAAATGGTGTAGAACAAAGATGCCAGTAAGTTGGACCCTGCTGAGTAGTGGGCCTATTGCAGTGGTGGGCAGGTGTGTGATAATACATCTGTGGTGTGGCCAGGAGGATTTTCCATTGCCTTCAAAATGGCTTGTGACTGATATGGTGCAGCCAGCAGACCCTTCTTGTTACATGGAGAGGTTTCTGGGCAAAGTTCAGAGTCAGATTTCTATGGACAAATGGGCAAGCTTTGTGAGATAGAAGCCTGATTGGTGCATTCTCTGTCACCACAAGTGACAGAACTCCCTCCAATACTGGGTCCCAGTTGAACTCATTGTATTTCATGAAGCAAATACCAAACTCCCAGTGCAGCAGCAAGAAACACCACGAAAAGTGGAGGATGACCAAATGGCTTCACAGTTCACACGGGGAGACACTGAGCACCAAGTGGCCACAGTTTACCTATAAATACAAAATTCAGCACTGCTGCCTCATGTTCATTAGAATACAAAAATCCATGTCCTCCAGGTCACGTAGATGCAGACCCAGCTTTTATGGTGTCACTAGAAAGGAAGCTAAATCTCCTTACAACAACATATATTTCAAGTGCCCAACCTCAGAGGAAGTTTCTCAAGAAGTCTTTAGGCCGGCAGAGCTCCACGTCTTTGGAGTGTTTACCTGTTAGACCAGGACGCTAAAAAAGACCACTGACTCAAATTAAAATCAAATAAAATTAAGCTTATTATTTCCACCGGCCGTGCTGCCTCTCCCTCCCAAAATGGTGGGAACAAGACAGCATCCCCAGCTTTCCTACAGCCCAGTTTTATAGCCCAGAAAGTTACACAAAAGGGGGGTTACAGATAACAGAACTCTGATAAACATCACATTAAAGGTAGTTTACAATTTTTTTGCTGTCCCTACATCAGAATTCATGAGGACCATTAGAGCCTCAGAGAGGGTTGTTGTCTGGCCAGAGAAGGCAAATATTTATGATGTGTCACTAAAGTTTCAGAGAGGGCTGCTATCTGGTCAGAGAGCTGGGCATGCGTGAGTTCAAGACGTGGGCAGGCATTCCACGCAGGTTCAGAATTTGAAGTAATTTATGGTAAAGCCAAAATTATCTTTTCATGGCTTTGTGGCATGATGGCTCCCAATTTTAATAAAAGATCAGGTTGGGTCTACAATTTCCCCCTTTTCTCTGTGTCCCTTTCAAATCTTTGATAGATTATGGGAAGAACACTGAGGAAATTTTTATCCCTCAGATAAGAGTCTCCAAAATTTTGCAACTCACCCAAAACTGATCTCCCTGATTTTACCTGACTTAATTAATTATTTATATTGATAGTCTATTTATCTTTCTCTCCATTGTTCTAAAAAGAGTGGCATCACTAATTTTTTCTTCTTCTCTCCTGAGACAGGGTGACGTGAGTGGGCTCGTCGTGAGGGACATGAGTTGACTATTAGAAGTCAGTTGAGAGACATGAGTTGCCCTTTAGAAGTCAGTTCGGTTTGAAGTCAGGTTGGGGAAGAACAGGTTGTAAAGTCATCTGTGAATGGATTCTTCTATGAGTGAAACAAAAACCATGAGTACTGAATAAATGTTGCAGCAGCTGGAACATGTCACTGTATAGAAATTCCCTCACCAGTCTTTAATATCCCCAATTATCAGGACTGTCAACTTAATATTTAACTTTAAGTGTTACAGTTGGCCCTCCCAATAAGACACAGTTTAATAATTTAATGTCATCTGATCTTGTAAAAATCCTTTTACTAGTATGACCTCTGCGTCTAATAGAGAAACCTTTAATTCTGTTACTCAGGGCTGGATAATCGTACTAGCAAACACCAAGCCTACCTGTGTAGGTTAGGAATATCTGTAGGTCTTAAACTGAAAACTTCTGCCTGTGGCAGCTCTTCTTGATAGTCTCTTTTTATAAGTATTAGGCATTCCTGTGTGAGAATCCTTCTTTGTAGCCTCCAGTCTTACTTATTTTGGGAGGATAAGATAAAGTGCATACCTTAAAATTTTATTATTATTATTATTATTATTATTATTTAAAATGCCCAGGAGTGGCTGTATTTTGGTCTTAACTGTCTTTGCTAAGTGTTTAAGATGAAGCAGTCAAACTGACTTTTGTTTCTATCTATTGTTAACAGTCAGCTGAGCTTTTGTGGGAATCAATTCTGGGGAAACTTGAGAGGAGATTCTCAGTTCTGCTAGTGCCATTTGCGCTAGGTGGGTCCAGGTCTTGCTTGACCATTTGGCTTCCCTCAGAAGCATCAGGGATGTCTCCTTTCTCTGATGACTCTCCTCTTTGTAACAAATGCACTGATTGGCTTTCTGTTCTCCAGTGGTCTCATTAATCTCCCTGATCAGGAGGTTATGTGGCTCAGAGTTGCAAAGCTCTTTAGAGAAGTCCCCTGTTCCCTGGATTCAGACTGACTCAGAAAGCAAGAGCCAAATATTGGTTTTCTTGGCCCTTTTCATTTAACATTCATTTTAAATCCTAATCTTAAAAATCCAGCAAATAAATTTTAACAGCCTTACATTAAGAGTACTGGGCTTTAATGTCTATAACTTTATAATTACCTTTTTATTAATTGGGATCTGTATTATTCTGTCTGTATTGTAGTTGATGACTTATTATCTTGAATAAACCCATGTTGTGTTCTTATAGCAACGCATTTGTAAAACACTAACAGGGAATCTTTAGATCACTTATAAGAAAATTTCAAACTAAAATTAACAAAAGTAAAAATACTTAGTTCGTGTAATATCTTCCCTGAATTTTTTGGCTGAGTTATACATTATATCCCCTGTTTGAGATCCTAGGAATATTGACAATAAAAAAAAACTTTTTAACATAACTTTAAAGAAATATTATCTGACCTAATCGTTTCATAGTCATTCTCACATGTAGTAAGATGGGACACACATCCTTATCTCAGGAAAGGCAGGGCTCTTTATAAATCTTAACTATTTTAGTTCTAAAGCTGATCTTTATTTTTAAATATCATTTGACAATGTTTAAATAAATTGTTTGAGGTCACATGAACATTAGCTAACACCATATGATATCACATTTAAAACATGAATTAAAGAAAGGCTGAAAGTTTTTAACCTTTACAAAGATTAGGCTCTAATTAACTTAAAAATACATTTAAATTGTTCCCCAATGTAAAAAGTAACATAAAAATTTACATATCTTATTGATAACAGGTAAATAAATCCACAATATATTTTTTACCACACAACTTCAGAGCACCAGCTTGATATAATACTCTTTAAACGTTTCTACCTTACAGACTTCCATACCTGTAAGATATGTAAACATTAATAGCATAACAATTACATTTATGTTTCTACATTAATCAAGTTTGGCTTTTAAAGAAATGGCAGTACAGTGCTCTAAAATAACAATTTTTATTTAATCAGTTGTTTAATTTTTATGGTTGCTTGCTCTAGAAAACATAAATCTTAATAAACTCAATGTTATGGGTAAACTTATGTTTTAAGAAATTTTTGTCTCATTAACACATGACTGATTTTTACAATCTTATACAGAGTTTACTAAAAAAAATACAGATCTTAGTAAATCAATCAGATATCTAACAAAAGTACTCATGAATGAGTAATCCCATATCAAATTTACTTTACTTATTTATCAAAAAGTTAGAGAAATGTATTGAACAGTGTAAACCATTTTTATGTTGAAGGAAAGGTACTAGAGCCAAGGCATATTAGACATTTTGTAGATGTTAATATTTTGTTAGATGTTTGAACACCTAGAAAACTTTGTAAGCTTAAATTTAAAGACATTTGTTTTTATCTCTTTATCCAATTTAAATTGAAACATTTAAATCACGTGAATTAAAGATCTTTGGATCCACTTTTTTAAAATTTGTTTTTACGAGCGCTATTTTTTTATGAGCGCTCCTTATATATGTTAATTTGTGTATCATATATATGATATACGGATATATGTATATATAGACATACAACACATAACAATTTGTGCACACATAATAATAGTAAAGGCCTTGTAGCTTTTCGTAGTTGAAATCTTTATTGCAATGTTTCAAAAAGTCCACAGTTGGTCAAAGATAGAACTGATCAGAAAAACATTAACCTAGGTCTGTATGCTCAAAATCATGAGGTCAAAAAACATAAAGTATCTAAGAAAAAAAATAAGAGTCCTAGAAAAAATGACTTGCCAGTAATTAGTAAATAACATACAATTTACCTTTTTTTCCCTTAGACCTCAAATCACTCTCCTACAAAGCTTGCAGGCTTCTTTCATTTGCATTTCAACATAAGTCATGGCTGAGGTCTGGAAGGAGCAGCAAAAAAACTGCTATTCTGAACAGACATCTCAGGACTAAGGCATTTTAACCATAATTTTCAGGTTCAGATGTTGAAAATTATGATACAAGTTTAAGATACAATTCACAAAATTTTATATCTTTACATCTTGTTTTGTCAACAGACACCATACTATGATTTACTATTTATGTCCAAATTAATGCACTGGTACACACAGTGACATTTTCCCAGGCTACCCAATTCAAAATTGGTGAAAAAAAAAAAAAAGACCGTATGATTGGGAAGTTTCTTGCCAACTTGGAAGTAGAGTTCTTCAGTTATCCATCCTAAGTATTTAAGTTCTCTGGCATGAATTATCTGAAATCATAAACTAAACAATTACCTAAACCCGACTTTTTACTCCAAGATTGTGCAATGCTTCAAAAACCCATTCAGTTACCAGATTGTTAAAATAAAACATCATCATTTAGACACACATTCAGCTAAGATCATTCCCCAAAAACAATTTATAATATCAACACATTATTGCAGATGTCTTCAAGGGCCAGAAACTAAGACACAATACAGACAGAAAGGAGGTCCAGACTATGGCTGTCAGACAGAACCCTTTAAACCAGAGCAGATAAGAGAAAAATCTCCTACAGCAGTGGCACCATAGATGTCCCCACAAGGGGACCAGATGTTTTCACAGAAGGGCAACCTGAAATGTAAAATAAAGTGTCTCCATGGTGACTTTACTGCATTTAGTGTCACCTTTTTCTTTTTCTCTTTTTTTAACAAGACAGAGGTGGCATAATCCTTACAGTGCAGGGAAGGAAGGAGGTAATTCCCTGAATCAACAGGGCTTTGGCAGCTGCTGGGAGTCCCTCAGTTTCCCCTTTTACATACAGGATTAGCTCCTCTGATTCAGTTCCACATCAAGCATGCTCTATCTCCTAACATTTCAGTAGATAGCTCTCACAAAGTTCCGGGGCGGAGGGGGGGTACAAGATTTGTAACTTAAAGTTTGGTTCCTGACCTTGAAGCCAATTAATACAAATTTAATAATGAGGACTGGGTTTTGAGAAAAAGAAAAAAGGAGTTTTATTGCTTGGCTAACAAAGGAGAAACACAGGGGACTCTGCCAAAGTTGTGACTCTCTTTATCTGGAGGGACAAGGGGTTTTAAAGGAGTTTCACTTGTTAACCTGGGAGATACTCAGTTCTTAGGTCCCCAGCAGGCATAGCCCTCTGCAATGGGTGTGCTCCAGGCAGCCAGCTAGGGGCTTCTATCATCCTGCTTTACAATGGGGGATAAAGTTCATTGCAGTTCCTTAAAACACAGTCCAAAGGGGTGTCAGGCTTAATCTCTTTATTTCTGATTTTCATGTCCAATATACTTAAGTTTTTACCACCAATATCACACAACAAAACGAACAAAAACAAACAAACAAAAAACCAAAAAATAGAACACAGAACACAAAAAAACAGAAACCCAGCGCCTAAACACAGAAACAGGGCAAGAGTGCAACATCTTGCTAAAGCTCCAGGGTAGGAGCGCATGCGTGCCCGTCGGCACCTCTCTACAGTTCCAGAGGAATTCCCTACAGAACAGAACAGAGGACAGAAAGATTCTCGTTACTGTCCTGGACAGAAGTATATGTGAGCCTCCCCGTGCCACATCTCTGTCATAAGAAGAGATCTCCCTTAACCAGATATCAGATGTTATAAAGGAGCCACTTACCTATGGAGGCGTCCTCCATCAGGTGCTTGCTAATAGTTTTAGTGCAGAGGTTCACTGCAGTGCTCCCTGGACTAAAGGCTCTCTTCCAAATATAAAGAAGATGGACCAAATCAGGCCTGTGTGGAGAGCGGTTCCTTGGTGCCTATGGTTGATATACCATTCTAATTTGTGAAAGTGCTACAGAAAATAGGGTAAGCCTCCTTCTCATGGTACGCTTGAAAGCAACTGTTTGGACAAAGTGGTTGCCAAGGCAGTGACCTCATTCAGTTCCTGAAGGATGTGACCTCACTTCAATCCCTTGGTAATGGAACTCTCTGAACTTGGGATCCAGGAAGCCAGGCACACAGAGTCAGTCTCAGTCCCAGTCCCAGTGTCTCACTTGCTTCGATTTAGCAAGGACAGAGTCAGTCTTTCTTGGTACCTACTGATGTGAGGATGGCCAAATGCCAGGAGTTCTCTGAAGAGGGGCCTTTCCTGAAAAAGTAGGTAGTGGCTCACAGCTGGCTCCTGACCACTTCACAGAGTTGGACAAGGAGACCAGATCTGAGACAGGAAACGCCATATCGGGGGAACATAGTATGGCCCAGCAGTAAGAGGATACTCTGGAGAGTGAGAGACCTACTTGGGGAAGGAGGTGCCTTTGTGGGTGTGGATGTGTGTTTGTGGTTTTGTCTCATGTTCTGAGAATAGGCAGGAGAGTCGGTTTGTTTGGTTTGGAGTGAACTGATTCTAGTAAGTTGTTTCACAAGGCGAGTGTTTCTATGTCTGTGTATCCCACTGTGTCCGTGCTTGTAGACATTAGAAAAGAGAATGCATCAATGGATGTTTCCTGTCAAGTAGAAAGCTTCCCAGCATTCATCCTGCCCAATTTATGAATGCACTAGGGCTTGCCTTATCGATGGGCAACACCTGCTATTTTCCTAAGTTCCTGTTTTCTTCCTGAAATCTAGCCACTCTCCAGAATAGGTTCATGCATTTGCATCCACGATATGTACCACCTCCAAGCACTGTGACATGGACATGTACTGGATAGCTGAAGAGAATGGCAAGCATCTCAGAAAAGTCAGATATCACTGTGACCCAGAAAGTCTCAGTAGAGAAACCCTGTGAAGGGCCTTTTGATTACCTATTGTTCTGTTGCCCTGAATGTCAGGAAGGTCTTTGCCTCAGGCCACGCTTTTGTGAAGCCTGAAGAAAACAGTTTTCAAACGGAAATGAATGGGCATCACCTGTGGTTCTTTGCTTAAATGCATTGTAAAGGGATGTGTCTGAATCAGCCTCTTGGCTCTGTGTGAGCCTGTGGCTTAGATTATCAGCACCTGATGGATCTAAAGAAAGATCCCATGTGTGGATCCAAAATCAAAATGGCCAAAAAATCAGTCATTGTTGATGAAGTCTCTCGCATTCCTCTGTAAGGTTCCTGACCTCAATCAAGTGAGAAAAGGGATCCATTGGGTCAATTGAGTTCTTCAAAGCCTTGCAGATGCTAGCCCATAGGTTCTTGGGTTTTCTTATGAATGCAATTCAAATAAAGAATCTAAACCCCACCGTCAGTAGGCCTCAAATTGAAGAACAGAGCTGTATTAATGGCAGGCATATTTGATCACTCCTGGTTCACAGGAAGGGTGTCCAGGCCACTCTGACTTTTGGTAAATGAGGGGAAAGGGAGATTATTTGGGACACTGTCTTGTGCTGCGCCTCTCATGGAATCCTCCTGCCAGAAGTTATGATGAGTGTCTATTTGGAAGAAGATGAGTGCCATTTGGGAGTGTTTTGGTTTTAATTGTGGTCATTTGTGTGGTGGTTGGTAGAGATAATTGAGTCCATCTTGTCTTGAACTTTGGTGTGATTCCCCTTAGAGACTGTGTTTTGGAACTGACCTCTGAGAAGGTACAAGGTCCTGTGTCATTGTATATCCATATTTCTGGGACATCTCTACGGAACGTAATTCAAAGCTAAGTATACCAATCAAGGGCCAAATGAACTTCTGGGCTTCAAATCTAACCTAGATTTCTGTTTTCATACTTATATTGAAAGGTTAATAAAATAGGTACTTGTCACTTCCTGTTTTTCTGTATGCTTAATAAAACACTGTTGAAATCTTGAGAACTGTTTGCTCTTCTTGTTCCCAGAATGTGCTGTCCCCAACTGCCAAACTGCAGAATGTACTCCATCAACCATTTGCACGCAAACCGCCCACTCGCCCTTACCCATCAATAAACTTCCCTCCCTGCCCTCTCCAAGGAAAATATATAAGCACTTCTTAAGCTGTTCTCAGGGCTCTCTGCTCTGTTCAAGCGAGCTCTGAGCCCTTGCATGCCGGACTCCCAATAAACCCTTTGCTGTTGCATTAGACAGTCTCTTGGTGGTCTCTTTCATCGATGCTCACCCGACCTTTACTTCTGGTGGCCCCAGGGAGATCCGGCAGCTGCAGATGAAAGACCCCCAACGGGATGCTCTGGGGGTAAATAAGGCCCCTCTTTCTGGTTTCAGGATTCAGGTTAGGGTTTGACAAAATGGCTATTGGTAAAGAGCGTGAGCTCTCTCCCACGGTGGCTGACACACATGTCACAGAGCCACAGGCCATGTCCCTGGGGGATAGACTCGGGAAATCAAGGAACCATAGTCTCCTCGACTCAGTGATATTTTCTTTCAGATTCGGAATTGCCAGCCCATCAGGTTTTGCCGGCTACTCAGTCCTGGTCTCAGTATTGGACGTCCATTGCCTGTCTTTATTGTCTTGTCTTGTCTGTGTCATGTGTTGTTGCTTTCACTGTCTGTGTATATTTCATTATGGGACAGAGCACTTCAATGCCTCTGTCCCTGACCCTTAATCACTGGACCAAAGTCTGCTTAAGGGCTCACAATCTTTCTTTTTCATTAAAACACCAGACCTGGCAGATTCTGTGTCTCAGAATAACCCACCTTTGTAGTCGGATGGCCTCTAGAAGGATGTTTCTACTTCGCACTAATTTGAAAAGTCTGAGATATTGTCTTTCAGCCGGGGCCACATAGACATCCAGATCAATAGCCATATATCTTAACTTGTCAGGACCTCTGCAAATCTCCTCCTCCATGGGTGAAGCCTTTCCTTGTCCCTGCACCCACTCCTACTCCTTCCCCTATGATTCTATCTCTCAAACTCTCTGTTCCTCAACCTCCACCCTCTGTTCTCCCTGAGTCTCAAGACTCTACTCGTCCTTATCCTCTGCCCTTGTCCCCCAACCCCCAAAACCCTGTAAGTAATTCCCCTGCTGCTGACTCAGCCTTTCCACCATTCGAGGAAGCCAGAATGGCCCAGCGCCCTCCAGATGACTGTCCCATGACACACACAGCGCCTCCTTCCCTGGAGGAAGCTGGCCCGGCTAAAAAAACTCAGAGAACTCGCCAACGTTTTCACACCTGCCTACTTGGAATGACTGCCAACAACTCCTAGGGACTCTCTTCATGACAGAGGAATGAGAGAAAAACCTCCTGGAAGCTAGAAAAAAATATCCTCGGACCTGATGGGAGACCAACACAACTTCCCAACATAATAAAAGCTGCCTTCCCCTTTAACCAACCCAACTGGGACCCCAACACCTTTGAAGATAGGGAGCATCTGTCCAATTATTGCCAGGCTCTAATTGCGGGTATCCAAGGGGCCGCTAGGTGACCAACTAATTTGGCCATGGTAAGAGAAATTATTTAAAGGCCTGATGAATCTTCCTCTATGTTTCTAGAGAGAATTATGGAGGTATATAAGAGATATACTCCTTTCGATCCTCAGGCAGCAGATCAAAAGGCATCTGTCACGATGGCCTTAATTGTTGAAGCTGCCATGGATATTAAAAAAAAAAAAAGTTAAAAGAGAGATTTAGTCAGAGAAGCCGAAAAAGTATACTATAAGAGAGAAACAGGGAAAAAGAAAGGGAGCAGAGGGAGGATGAGAGAAGCAAAAGAAAGACTAAGGCATTGACTAAGATCCTGGTCACAATAAGAAAGAGGCCAGAAATTAAGACATAAGGTGACAGGAAGCGATACCTGGGCCCGTGCCACAGGCCACCCTGGCCTCAGATCAATGTGCCTACTGTAAAAAAAAAGGACACTGGGCCAAAGAGTGCCCTATAAAGAGACAGACATGCCAGCCAGCCATTCTGACTCTGGGGGATGACTAAGAAAGTTGGGGCTCAGATTCTTTCCCCTAGCTCAGGGTAAGATTTGAAGTGTAGGGGACCCCAGTAAACTTTGAAGTGAATACAGGAGCAGTATACTCAGCCCTTAAGGCCCCATTGGGCCGTCTATCAAATAAAAGGTCTGTAGTTCAAAGGGCTAACGGCAGTAAATATCGGGCTTAGATTTCTAAGAGGACCATGGACCTGGGGAAAGGAAAAATCCATCACTCCTTCCTAGTAATCCCAGAATGCCCGCACCCATTGATGGGCAGAGATCTGCTCACCAAGCTCTGGGCCAAAATAACTTTTAACCCTGAAGGCCCCCAAATGAAATTTCTAAATCCTTCAGTAAAAACTCCTATAGTCACGGCTTTCACTATATTAGTAGAAGATGAACGTCCACTCTTCACACCCCCCAAGACTGAACAAACAGGCAAGCTACCCCAGAAATGGATAACAGATTACCGAGATGCATGGGCAAAAACTGCTGTGTTAGGCCTGGCCGTGAAACAACCTCCAATAACAGTGGATTTAAAAACCTCAGCCTCCCCAATCAATGTCAAATAATATCTTCTAAGCATAAAAAGCTAAAGATGGGATAAGGCCCTATATTCAGAAATATCTGGCCTTAGGGGTCCTAAGGCCCTGTCAATTGGCCTGGAACACTCCCCTGCTATTAGAAGAAAAAGCCAGGAACCAGGGACTATCACCCTGTTAAAGACCTAAGAGAGATCAACAACAGAGTGCAGGACATTTACCCCACGGTACCTAATCTGTTCAATCTGCTTTGCACTCTGAACCCTGAGCAGAAATGGTATACTGTTCTGGACTTAAAACAAGCTTTCTTTTGCTTGCCTCTGCATAAAGATAGTCAGTTGCTGTTTGCTTTTGGGTGGGTAGACCCAGAAACCGGAAAGTCTAGTCAACTAACTTGGACTAGACTCGCAGAGGGGTTCAAAAACTCCCCCACTCTCTTTGATGAAGCCCTTCACAGAGATCTCAACAATTTCAGAACTACACACCCCGAATTCACCCAGCTTCAATATGTGGATCACCTGCTACTGGCATCCAACACCAAGGAAAACTGAACTGGGACCCAAGCACTATTATCCGAGCTTGCTCAACTCGGGTATAGAGCTTTGGCCAAAATTGCCCAATTTGCCAGCAAGAAGTAATCTTCCTCGACTATTTCCTTAGGGGCGGTAAACGATGGCTCACTGAGCCCAGAAAACAAACCATTGAGCAGATACCAAGCCCATCTTACAGCAGACAACTAAGAGTTTCTTGGGATTGCTGGGTTTTGCAGGTTATGGATAAATGGGTTTGAGTCCTTAGCTGCTCCTTTATACCCGCTGTTAAAGGGAGATGCCCAATTCCAATGGACCCCTAAGTACCAGTAAGTTTTAGATAACATCTAAGGACACTGACATTGAACGCCTCAACTTTACTGAGCTCAGCCTGCAATTGCAGAAAGCCCTACACTACGTTAAAAATGTACGTCAACTCACTCACCTTGGTTCAAAGAAACTGCAGGCATTCCTGTAGGATTAAGAACAGAGTTTTCCACTAACTGACGCACAGCGAAAGGAAATAATTGAACTGGTAACAAAAGCCTGTCGGGTCAGTCAATTGTTTAATGCTTACCCTTCCAAGTTTCTTAGACGAAAGCACCTACGAGGAACCAGACCAGGACAATTCTGGGAAGTGGACATTACTGAAATTAAGCCAGCAAGGTATGGACTTAAATATCTCCTAGTCTTTGTGGATACATTCTCAGGATGGATTGAAGCCTTACACACACACACACACACACACACACACACACACACACAGAAAAAAAAAAAAAAAACGGCGCAAATGGTTCTCAAGAAGATCCTGGAAGATATTTTTCCAAGATACGGTCTGTCTAAGATAATAGGGTCTAATAATGGACTTGTGTTCATGGCCCAGGTAAGTCAGGTGTGGATTAATTGTAAGTTACATTATGCTTATACACCCCAGAGCTCAGGAGAGGTACAAAAAATAAATAGAACCATTAAACAGACCTTAACAAAATTAAGCTTAGAGACCGGCATAAAAGATTGGACTATGCTCCTGCCTTATGCACTGTTTCATGCGAGAAATACTCCCTCAGTTTCTTTGTGTAACCTCACCCCCTATGAAATTCTCTATGATGCCCATCATCCAGTAAGGGACCTAATCCCCAACTCTAAGGCCTAACAATCCCTTCCACACCCCTTGCTTGACAGACTTAAAGCCATTGAAAGAACTCAGTGATAACTGTGGAAACAGCTGGCCACTGCCTACCAACCAGGGGACGAGGGGATTCCACATCAATATCAAGTAAGAGACTTCGTCAACATAAGACAACATCAGGTGTTATCCCTAGAACCCCGCTGGAAAGGAACATACCAGGTGCTACTTATAACACCTACAGGCATAAAAGTAGACAGAATCACTTTTTGGATCCATGCCTCTCATCTCAAGCCTTCGCTGTGTCCAGACTCTGGTTGGAAACTGGAAAAAACTGGTAACCATTTCAAATTGCGTATTCGCTATGTGGACAAGACTATAGACTCTCCCCTTGGCCACCAGTACTCCTAACCCTCATCAGCCTGTTCAGCAGTGAAGGCTGATCTGAAATCCTACTAGACAAGAAGTATGGTCTATCTCGCATACAGCCCCCTTAGGGACCTGGTGGCTATCTCTCCACCCAGATATTTTTCAGCTTGGTATAGGTCTTTCCTATTGAGATAACCCCAATGAAGAGGATCCCACTAAAGTTCCATTAAATCCCTTCCATACCATAGATAATTGAAACAAACATTATGGATGCACGGAAACGCGAGCCAGATTCAGGTTGGTTAGCCTAGATTACTATATATGCCCGACGGACTATCAAAGCCACAAACAGCCATGGCTGTGTGGGGGGAAAGCCAACTTCTTGTGTAATTCATGGGGATGTGAGCATACCGGGGCTGCCTGGTGGAACCCAAACTCCTCATCAAATTCAGTACACAGCATTGGCCATATAACCAATTAGACAACCAAAAACTATGGCCCCCAGAGGGTTCTCTAGATCCTCAAATTCTGCGTGACATTTTTAACTTTGGCAAGTGCTCAAAAGGGGAAAATTCCCCTATGTGGAATCCTTTTCCCTCCTTCACTCACATCCTGTACTATGCTTCTCCAATAGTTCCTCACCCTCAGCCTTCTGCTCTAGACTCTCTGCTGTCACTCCCACCTCAGCAACCTGATTTCTTCCCTCCAATTACTACATCAAAAACCCAAACCTCCGCCAGTTCTCAGACCATTGCCCCCTTGCTGAGGTAGCAGGTACCGAGGTACCCCTCCACTCACTCACTCCTCTCTTTTTCTGACTGTGCCTGCACTAGGTCCCACCAAGTCCTCTAAGAAGCTAAACCAAAGCTCAAACCAGCTGAGAAGAGCCCTCAGACCCCTATCCAAGATGTAATAAAAATAGCCTTTAAAGTTGCTTTGTCATCACTGAAAACAGGTTACTAAGAATTTAAAGTCCCTCACAGGCTTTTTGGAATACTCACTCCCATCTTCACCTCTGCTCTACCTGTTCTACTGCTCAAGTTTTGTTCTAGGAAAATCCCAAACCCCTTTTCCATTATTCTTTTACATCTCATCTTCCTCATTCTCAGATCCACGGAGCTGCTCTCAGCCTCGCTTTCCCCGTCTTCCCCCTCTGTACCAGGTCCATAGATATGTCTTAAATAACCTTCTCCAGAAGTCTTCACCGAGGCTTACATTAGGTCTTTCAGCAAAAGAGTCCCTCTGAAAGAGTTCAATGTAGATGAACTTCCACTTTTCGTGTTGCCCTGTTCTACTTGGCTACTCGCTGAAAAAATCACCACCCCTAAGCTTGACACCGCCTTACTAGATTTTCACAAAATATGTGAACAAGGCCTCTGGCCTTGAGCTGGGGATTCACAGAGATGGCTAGATTTCTAAGATAAAAAAGTTACCAATTGGGCTTCATGGTGACAGCTGGCAGGGAGAAAAAAAGAGACAAAAAAGCTCTCCCTTTCCAAGGTGTCTTTGAAAAGTTAACTTGCCCAGAACAGAGGAACAAAAACAAAAACAAAAACTGATTTCTGTGAATTTCTACAGACTGTGAACTTCTGAGCCACTTCCCTTACATGTTGGGTACAAATTCTAAAACTACCGAAACTTGGGCTTCAGGGGATTAATTGATTACAACAGAAGCAATGCCCTCTAAATCCGGATGCAACCAAATAAGACTTTTTTCCTGTGTTTGGTGCTATCTTAGGTCCCTTTCCTTGTCCGTCCCTACAACAGTATAATTCTATACACTTTAACATTATTTATGTTTTCATAAAATGGTCAATATATGTGATTAATTATGTAATGATGCAGATGTTTTCCAGAGTTCTCTATCACGACTTAGGTTCATTTAAAGATCAACTAGGGGGGCATACAACCCGGTTCCACTGGGAACCTGTATCCCTCACTTTAGCCATCCTATTAGAAATAATAGTTGCTGAAGGGGTGGGCTAGTCCATGAGACACAACAAAGACACAATTAGAAGCAGAAATATGCCAAAGTTTAAAGACATTAAAAACCGACATCACAGCTTTACAGGAATTTTAACCTCTCTCTTTCTGAAGTTGTTTTACAAAGCAGGCGAGTGTTGGACCTCCTCTTTATGAGAGAAAGGTGCCTTTTTGCTTGCATTGAGGGAAGAATGTTGTTTTTATGCCGACAATACTGGAGTTGTAAAAGAATCTATGAGTAAATTAAGAAAACGACTTGAAGAGCGTCAAAGAGAGACAGAGGCCCCAAAAGGGAGCTTTGAGTCTTGGTTCACATAGTGACCTGATTAACTACGCTTTTATCTGCCATGGCCGGTCCATTAAAAATCCTCATATTATTGCTAACGTTAGGACCCTGTTTGCTCAACCGTGTAGTTTCCTTTCTAAACCAAATCGAACCTGTTATTAATCCTAACCATACACTGTTCTCTCAATCTAATTTTACAGAAGAGCAGGGACAGAATTGGTATTAAAATACAGAATTATAGAGGATCTTCCACCTGCTGAAAACCTCAAAGGTCCACGCAAAAATGATCCCTGGAGAAGATGTAGGCAAGTACGAAGGACCTGAGAGAGCAAAAGTCTTCCATGGCAAACAACCTGCTCAGGATGAAGGGATGTGTCTGAATCAGCCACTCTCTTCTTAATGTAGAGAAGGTGTACCAAAGCAGGCATGTGTTGAGAGCTGCTCCTGCATGCCTATGGTTGACATACCACTCTGACCTGTGAAAGTGTCACAGGAAGTAGGAGCAGCATCCTTCTCATGGTGACCTTGGAAGCAACTGTTAAGACAAAGTTGTTGCCAAGGCAGTGACCTCATTCAGTTCCAAAAGGAAGTGACCACACCTAACTTCCTTGGTGATGGAACTCTCTGAACTTGGAATCCAGGAAGCCAGGCACCCAGAGCCAGTCCCAGTCCCAGTCCCAGTGGTCAAACTTATTTTGATTTACCAAGGACAGACTCAGTCTTTCTTGGGACCTACTGATGTAAGGATGGCCAAATGCAAGGAAAGCTATGAAGAGGGGCCTTTCCTGAGAAAGCAGGCAGTGGCTCACCGCTGGCTCCTGACAACTTCACAGAGTTGGCCAAAAAGACCAGATCTGAGACAGAACAGGCTATTTCCAGGGAACATAGTAAGGCCCACCAGTCAGAGGACACTCCGGATAGTCACAGACCTACTTGGGGAAAGGAGCTGCCTTTGTTGTGTGAGTGTGGGTTTGTGGTTTTGTCTCATGTTCTGAGAATAGGTATGAAAGGCAGTTTGTTTTGTTTGGAGTGAACTGTTTCTTGTAAGTCGTTTGACAAGGTGAGAATTTCTATGTCTGTGTATCCCACTGTGTCCGTGGTTGTAGACATTAGAAAAGAGAATGCATCAATGAATATGTCCTGTCTAGTAGAAAGCTTCACAGCATTCATCCTGCCCTATTTATGAATGGACTGCAGCTTGCCTTATTGATGTGCAACACCTGCTATCTTCCTTAGTTCCTGTTTTATTCCTGAATTCTGGCCACTCTCCAGAATAGGTTCATGGTTTTCTGTTTAAGATATGTACAACCTCGAAGCTCTGTGACATGACCATGTACTGAAGAGAATGGTGAGCATCTCAGAAAACTCAGATATCAGTGTGACCAGGAAAGTCTCAGTGGAGAAACCCTGCTTGGGGCCTTTTGTTTACCTATTCTTCTGTTGCCCTGAATGTCAGGAAGGTCTTTTCCTCAGTCCACCACTTTTTGAAGCCTGAAGAAAACAGTTTTCAAATGGAAATGAATGGGCATTACCTGTGGCTCTTTGCTTAATTGCTTTGGAAAGGATGTGTCTGAATCAGCCTATTTACCCTGTGTGAGGCTGTGACTTAGATTCTCAGCTCCTGATGGATCTAAAGAAAGATCCCATGTTTACATCCAAAAACAAAATGGCCAAAAGAGCAGTCCTTGTGGATGAAGTCTCTCGCCTTCCTCTGTAACTTTCCTGACCTCCATCAAGTCAGATTAGGGATCCTTTGGGTCAAATGAGTTCTTCAAAGCCCTGCAGAGGCTAGCCCATATTTGCTTGGGTTTTCTCAAGACTCCAATTCACATAAAGAATCCAAACCCCACAGTCATTTGGCCTCAAATTGAAGAAGCGGAGCAGTATTAACGGGAGGCCTACTTAATCTCTCCTGGTTCACAAAAGGGTGTCCAGGCCACCCTGAATTTAGGCAAATTAGGTGTAAGAGAGCTTATTTTGGACACGGTCTTGGGGTGTGCCCCTCATGGAAAACTCCAGCCATAGGTTATTGTGAGTGTCTATATGGAAGAAGATGAGCGCCACGTTGGAGTGTTTTGGTTTAAATTGTGGTCATTTGGGTGGCGGTTGGAAGAGATGACTTGGTCCACATGTTCTTGAACTCTGGTGTGATTCCCTTAGAGTCTGAGTTCTGGAACTGACCTCAGAGAAGTATTGACATAAATAGTGTTGAAATTTTAGGAAGCCAGGCATGAGCATTGCCCTTGGAAACTGAGTTCTAGGCCCAGGGTGGCTTTCCACAGAGCACTGAGCCTCTCAGCCAGGATACCACAAATTTTATTCTGAAAGACTTGGCACCCATAGTTGAGAGTCAAAACTCATATGGACCTCACATTGTAGACCTAAATGGGCATAACAACATATGATCTTTTGGCCACTCTTTGGGAAGCCTTACCTGTGAGTGTTCTCCAGAGATTTCATTGAAATGAGCTTCCTAACCATTTAATGGTTCCTGAAAGAATTGAAACTCACAGTGCCTCCAACTTCATCCTTGAAAAATGGCTAGATAAATACCATGAAATTTTTGAATTTCCCATCGCCAGGTGGCACTGGAAAACCTTTTGATGTCCTGTTGCTGATCATGAATATACCAGACAGTGCCTTGATTGACTGGGTTTCATGTAAATGGTGTAGAACAGAGATGCCAGTAAGTTGGACTCTGTTGAGTAGTAGGTTAGAGCAGTGGTGGGCAGGTATGTGATAAAACATCTGTGGTGGGGCCATGTGTATCTTCCATTGGTTTCAAATGCCTTGTGACTGACATGGTGCAGCCAGCAGAACCTTCCATGTAAAGGCAAGTTGTTATTTGGAGAGGTTTCAGGACATTGTTCAGAATCAGGGTGCTATGGTCAAGGGGGCAAGATATGTAGGATAGGATCCTAGTTCTTGGATCCTCCTGCAAAACCTGACCAACCATACATGACAGAACTTCCTCTTGCACTGTGACCCAGTTGAACTCTTTGTATTTCGTGAAGCAAATACCAAACACCCAGTGCAGCAGGAAGAAACACCACGAAAATGGAAGATGACCATATGGCTTCACAGTGCACACTGGCACACATTTATTCCCCAGTGGCCACAGTTTACCTAAAAAGAGAATTCAGCACTGCTGCCTCATGTACATTGGGAAATAAGAAACCATGTCCTCCAGGTCTCATAGATCCAGACCAAGCTTTTATGGTCTCCCTAGAAAGGAAGCTAAAGCTCCTGACAACAACATATTTTTCAAGTGCCCAAATTCACAGGCAGTTTCTCTAGAAATCTCTAGGCCAGCAGACCTCCATGTTTGTGGAGTTTTTACCCTGTCCCATACTTTTGGAAACTACTCTACCACTTCAAAGGTTGTGAGCTCCTGAGCATATTGCATTCCACAAATTTATTCACAGATTTTCTAAATCTTCTCCTCTAATTGTGTCTTACTTGGGGTGAAGGAATTGTCAAGGCATTGTTCTGGATGAGAGTGGGAATAATTTTGTGTAGCACATATTTACATACACATTGGATTCATTGTTCAATTTTCCATTCGAAATGCTGAATCTTTGACACTAACCCATACCCTACTAGACTCTGACTACTAATTCTAATATGATGGAGAAAAGTAACCCAAACAGAATAGAAATACTAGCACTTCAGAGGAGGCATGGTGGATAGTTGGTTTGCCTTTTGCATGATATAGGGTAGGAGTTATAAATCTTGTCAATTTTTTGTTGAAATAGTTCTGCATGTGTTTTTAAAGTTAACACATATGTGAATTCCTGTCTCCATTTTTCTGTAGCCTATTCAGCACATGTATTTTTATATGCACATATAGAATCCTACCTGGTATCACACGTATATTCTTGAGAGGTGGCTAACTTGGCAGATACAAAGTGTGAGAAGAGATCACTCCTCATTAATGCTTTTGGAACTGAAAATTCAGACTATGAGTGAGCTTCTTAGTTGAAAAACATTATACATAAATTCATGTTCAGTAAAATTAATATTTTGGATCTGTGGATGATATATATTTCACAATGAATTTTAATTGGCATATATATTGCTACTATTTAATGTCTCTGTGTGTGTTTTGTGTGTGTGTGTGTGTGTATATATATATATATATATATATATATATATATATATATATATACTCTCTAGATTTTTCAAAATATAAAATATATGTGTCCTATTATACACTCCCTAAATTCATTCTTGTTCATGTATGTGGTTTTATATTAAACTTTTCATAAGATTATTTTAAAAATATTCATCCACCTGAAATACATATTTGTTTTCTAGTACTAAAAAGTTACTTCAATGAATGGTGCAAACAAATCCTTATATTTTTACAGTAGCTGACCCACTTTAACATCAATGCAAGTAGATTCCTATGGAACATGATGTGTATTTTGACGTTCATTTTTATTAAACACTGGTACATTACTATTTCTGCAGTTTTTATACATTATAGAATATACATTTCATCCACAAGTTCACAAATTTAAAGAAATTTGTAACATATTCAATCACTTCCTGCTTCAGAACATATGTATTCCTCCTTGTTTTTGAGTGGTCATTTCATGAGATTTCTTTCCAAACACATTATTTTCGATTTCCATAATCAAATTTGAAGCAAAATTCACACACTCTTGGTGATAAACCACAACCGTAATATTAAAATTAGATGTATTACTGGTTGGAATGAATGTATGTATATCAATATATGATTCCTGTGTATTTTCAGATATCAATTCAATCCATTATTTAAAGTTGGAACAAGTTATATTATTTATTCGCAGTATGGTCTATTCATGCATTATCTCTATATTCATACATACATGGTACACCTATATGTACCCCCAATACTAATTTATACCCCTTCAAAATGTTGCTCCAAGAAATGGTGCAAGAAATACTCATGTCACCTGATCTACATATACGTTTTATCACAGTAATATTCTGGCCACAAAATGCAAAGTCACACTTACGATTGTACCAAAGCCTAAATGGAATGTGAGTATGGATTATGAAAATAACCCATGTCCAGGTTGCCTCATGCTCTCAAATGTCAATCCTATTGGTGACTACATATTTGTTACTTCCTAAGATTATATATTCAATCTCAAGCCTGTTGAAAATGTCTTTTGCTATCACTCACTTTATACTTTGCCTGATTTCCTAATGTCTCTATTGATATCTGCTTTCCTACATATTTTCCCCAGTTCATCACTGTGACTGACTCTTCACATATGCTGACATTTACATTTTCTGTCTACCTGAAAACCTATTGCTAAAGAACTATTTGTCCAAATGCTATACTCACACTTTTTTATAATCCTACCAACTATCTTCCTAATCCTACCGACTCTCCCTCTTTGAATGGTTGTTCTCCTCAACATTCAATCATCCAAGGTATCAGATCTTATGCCATTGTGTATAGATTTATCTGAGACATCTGTGCAGAACATAATTAAAAGCTAAGTATCCCAATCAAGGACCCAATGCCCTTCTGGGCTTCAAATGTTACCGAGATTTCTGTTTTCATTCATATATTTCACCTATATAATCTTATAAATATTGCAGGTTCCCAACACCATTATTCATCCAGCAGAATTATCCTAACCCAAATCAAACATGTTATTAACTGTAACCAAACACTGTTCCCTCAATCTAACTTTACAGAAGAGCAGGGACAGAGTTGGTCTTACAATACAGGAATGTAGGAGATCTTCAACTTCCGGAGAACTTCAAAGGTCCATGCAGAAATGATCCCTAAAGAAGATGTAGGCAGCTATGATGGACCTGAGAGTGCGAAAGTCATCTTTCATGACAAAAAAAAACAAACAGGTCAGGATGAAGGGGTGTGTCTGAAGCAGTCTCTCTCTTGTTAATGTAGAGAAGATGGACCAAACCAGGCTTGTGTGGAGAGCTGTTCCCGGGTGCCTATGGTTGATATTCCATTCTAACTTGTGAAAGTGTCATAGGAAGTAGGGGCAGGATCTATCTCATGGACCCTTGGAAGCAACTGTTAGGACAAAGTGGTTGCCAAGGCAGTGACCTCATTCAGTTCTAGACGAAGTGACCCATGTCACTTTCTTGTTGATGGAACACTCTGAACTTGGAATCCAGGAAGCCAGGCACTCTGAAGCAGTCCCAGTCTAAGTCCCAGTGGTCTCAAATTTTTGGATTTAAGAAGGATAGAGTAAGTCTTTCTTGGCAACTACTAAATTGAAGATGGACAAATGCCAGGAAAGCTCTGAATAGGGGCTTTACCTGAGAAAACAGGCAGTGGCTCACCGCTGGCTCCTGATAACTTCACAGTTTTGGCCAAGAAGACCAGATCTGACATAGGACAGCCCATTTCGGGGAAACATAGTATGGCCCACCAGTCAGAGGACGCTCCGGATAGTCACAGACCTATTTGGGGAAAGAAGGTGCCTTTGTGGGTGTGTGTGTGTGTGTTTGTGTGTTTGTGATTTTTGTCTCAAGTTTTGAGAAAATGTAGGAAAGTCGGTTTGTTTGGTTTGGAGTGGACTGTTTCTAGTAAGTCCTTTGAGAAGGTGAGTGTTTCTATGTCTGGGTATCCCACTGTATTTGTGGTTGTAGACAATAGAAAAGAGAATGCATCAATAGATGTGTCCTGTCTAGTAGAATTCTTCGCAGAATTCATCCTGTCCAATTTATGAATGGACTGCAGGTTACCTTATGGATGGGCAACACCTATTACCTTCCTACATTCCTGATATCTTCCTGAATCTGGTCACTCTCCCATAGGCTCATGGTTTTGTGTTCAAGATATGTATCTCCTCCACAATCTGGGACATGGCCATGTACTGGATAGCTGAAGAGAATGGTGAATATCTCAGAAAACTCAGATATCAGTGTGACCAGGACAGTCTCAGTGGAGAAAATCTGCTTTGGTATTTTGCTTACCTATTGTTATGTTGCCCTGAATGAAAGGAAGGACTTTGCCTAAAGCCACACATTTCCAAAGCCTGAAAAAAACAGTTTTCAAATGGAAATAAATGGGCATCACCTGTGGCTCCTGGCTTAATTGCTTTGCAAAGGGATATGTCTGAATCAGCCTCTTAGTGCAGTGTGAGATTATCGCTTAGATTCTCAGCACCTGATGGATCTAAAGAAAGATCCCATGTGTGCATCCAAATCCAAAATGGCCAAAAGAGAAGTCATTGTGATGAAGTCTCTTGCCTTCCTCTGTAAGGTTCCTGATCTCCATCAAGTGATAACAGGGATCTTTGGGTCAACTGAGTTCTTCAAGCCATGCAGAGGCTAGCCCATAGGTGCTTGGGTTTTCTCATGACTGCAAATCACATAAAGAAACTATACCCGACAGTCTGTATGCCTCAAATTGGAAAAGCAGAACAGTATTAATGGCAGACCTCTTTGATCAGTCCTGGTTCACAGGAACGTTGTCCAGGAAACACTGACTTTAGACAAATGAAGGGCAAGGGAACTTATTTTGACTTTGTCTTGGGCTGTGTGCCTCATAAAAACTTCCAGCCAAGGTTATGATGAGTGTCTATATGGAAGAAAATGAGGGCCATGTGGGAGTGTTTTGGTTTTAATTCTGGTCATTGGTGTGGCGGTTGGAAGAGATGACTGGGTCAACTGGGCTTGAACTCTGGTGTGTTTCCACTTAGAGACTGAGATCTGAAACTGATCTCAGAGAAGAATTGCCATGAATTGTGTTGGGATTTTAGGAGGCCACACATGAGAGTCGCCCTTGGAACCTGAGATCTAGGACCAGGGTGGCTTTCCACAAAGAACTGGGAATCTCAGCCTGGATATCACATGATTTTATTCTGAAAGACTTGGCAGCCATAGTTGAGAGTCAAAAGACATAGGACCTCACATTGTAGATCTCAATGGTCTTGGCTTCAAGTGACCTTTTGTCCACTCTTTGGAAAGCCTTGCCTGTGAGAGTTCTCTAGAATTTTCTTTGAAATGAACTTTCTCAACATTTAATGGTTCCTGAATAATTGTGCATCCAAAGTCATCCTTGAAAAATGGCTAGATAAATACCACGAAATTTTTGAATTTTCCATGACCAGGTGGAACTGCAGAAACTTTCGATGTCCTGTTGCTTACCATGAGTGTACCAGACAGTGCCTTGATTGACAGGGTTTCATGAAAATTGTTTAGAACAGAGATGCCAGTATTTTGGAGCCTGCTGAGTAGTGGGCCTAGAGCAGTGGTGGACAGGTGTGTAATAAAACATCATGGTGGGGCCATTTGGATCTGCCATTGGCTTCCAAATGGCTTGTAACTGACAGACTGCAGACATCAGACCCTTATATGTAAAGGCATCTTGTTATATGGCATAGTTTCAGGGCAATGTTCAGAATCAGGTTGCTATGGACAAGGGGGCAATCTTTGAGAGATAGAAGCCTGGTTGGTGAATTTTCTTGCAGACCCTGACCCACCACACGTGACAGAAATACCTCAAGCACTGTTTCCCAGTTGAACTCCTTGTATTTTGTGAAGCATGAACCAAACTCCAAGTGCAGCAGCAAGAAACACCACGAAAAGTGGAGGATGACCAAATTGTTTCACAGTCCACACAGGGAGACACAGTTTACCTACAAAGAGAGAATTGAGCACTGCTGCCTCGTGTTCATTGGAAAATAGGAAACGATGTCCTCCAGGTCACATAGATGAAGACCCAGCTTTGAGGGTCTCACTACAAAGGAAGCTTAACTCCTGACAACAACCTATATTTCAGTGCCCAACTTCACTGGCAGTTTCTCAAAAAGTTTTAGGCAAGCAGAGCTTCATGTTTGTGGAGTGTGTACCCTGTCCTTACTTTTGGAAACTCCTATACCACCTCCAAGTTTGTGCACTCCTGAGCATTTTCGATTCCAGAAATGTAATCACAGATTTTGTAACTCTTCTACTCTAATTGTGTCTTCCTTGGGGCGAAGGTAATGACAAGGCATTGTTCTGGATGAGAGTTGGAAGATTAATTTTCCTTTTTTCCATTTGAAATTCTGAATCCCTGACACTAACCCATATTCTACTAGACTCTGACTACTAATCCTAATATGATGGAAGAAAGTAACCCAAACAGTACATAAATACTTGCAGTTCAGAGTTGGACTTGCCTTTTGCATGATAAAGGGTAGGTGTTATAAATCTATTCAATATTTAATTGAAATAGTTCTCAATGTGTTTTAAAGTTAACAAATATGTGAATTACGGTCTCCCATTCTCTGGAGCCTATTCAGCACATGTATTTTTATATGCACAAATAGAATCCTACAAGGTATCACACGTACATCCTTGTAAGATATATGACTTAGCAGATACAAACTGTGAGAAGTGATCACTCCTCCTAAACGCTGTTGGAACTGAAAATTCAACCTATGGGTGAGCTTCCCAGTGGAACAACATTATACATAAACCCATGTTCACTAAAATGAATGTTTTTGCATCTTTATGATATATATTTCATGATGAATTTTGATTGGCATATATATTGCTACTTTTTAATGTCTGTGTTTGTGTGTGTGTGTGTGTGTATATATATATATATATATATATATATATATATATACTCTCCATATTTTTAAAAATATGAAATATATGTGTCTTATATACACTCCCTAAATTCATTCATGTTCATGTATGTGGATTAATAATCAACTTTTCACAAGATTATTCTTAGAAATATTCATCCACCCGAAATACATATTTGTTTCCTAGTACTGAAAACTAACTTCAGTAAAAGGTGCATACAAATCCTAATATGTGTACATTAACTGACCCAGTTTAACATTAATGCATGTAGGTTCCTATGGGACATGATGTGTATTTTGACGTTAATTTTTATTCCACACTGGTACATTACTATTTCATCAGTTTATGCACATCATAGTATATATATTTTATTCACTAGTTAGCAAATTTATAGGCATTTGTTTCACTTTCAATCACTTCCTGCTCCAGAACACATGTATTCCTCTATGTCTCTTGACTGGTCTATTCATGAGACTTTTTTCCAAATATATTATTTTCTATTTCCATAATCAATTTTGAACCAAAACTCACACACCCTTCATGATAAACCGTAACCCTAAGATGATCGTTAGATATATAACTGGTTGGAATGAATGATTGCATATCAATATAAAATTTCTTATAAATTTTCAGATATTTATTCAATTCATTATTTAAAGTGGATCCAGTTATATTATTTATTCACAGTATGGTCTATTCATGCATTATGTCTATATTCATAGAAACAGGGTACACCTATTTGTACCCCCATACTAATTTGTAAGTCTTCAAAATATTGCTCCCAGAATTGGTGGAAGAAATACGATTGTCACCTGATCTACATACACATTTTATTACAGAAATATTCTGGACACAAAAAGCATAGGTCACACTTACAATTGTACCAAAGCGTAAATGGAAAGTGAGCATGGATTACTAAAAACATCCATGTCCAGGTTGCCTAATGCTCTCAAATATCAATTCTATTTTTGACTACATATTTGTTTCTTCCTAAGATTATATATTCAACTTCAAACCTGTTGAAAATGTCTAACCCTATCACACAATTTATACTTTGCTTGATTTCCTAATGTCTCTATTGATATCTGCTTTCCTATATTTTTCCCCAGTTCATCATTGTGACTGACTCTTCACATGTGCTTACATTTACATACACTCTCTACCCGAAATCTTATTGCGAAAGAACTTTTGGTCCAAATCCTATACTCACTCTTCTTTCTAAACCTACCAACTACCTTCCTAATCCTACCGACTATCAGTTTTTGACTGGATGTTCTCTTCAACATTCAATATCCAAGGTACAAGGTACGATGCCAGTGTATATTGATTTATCTGAGACATCTGTGCTGCACATTACTCAAAGCTAAGTATCCCACTCAAGTCCCCAATGCCCTTCTGGGCTTCAAATCTTACCTAGATTTCTGCTTTCATACTTATGTTTCACATATATACTCTTGTAAATATCGCATTTTGCCAATACCATTATTCATCCCGCAGAATGATTTGTAACCCAAATTGAACATGTTATTAACCCTAACCATACACTGTTCCCTCAGTATAACTTACTTAAGAGCAGGGACAGTGTGGGTCTTACAATATAGGAATGTAGATGATCTTCCACCTGCTGAGAACATCAAAGATCCATGGAGAAATGATCCTTGCAGAAGATATAGGCAGCTATGTAGGACCTGAGAGAGCAATAGTCATCTTCCATGGCAAACACCCTGGTCAGGATTAATTGATGGTCTTAATCAGCCTCTCTCTTCTTAATAAAGAGAAGATGGACTGAACCAGGCCTCTGTGCAGAGCTGTTCCCTGGTGCCTATGGTTGATATACCATTCTAACTTCTGAATGTGTCACAGGATGTTGGGGCAGCCTCCATCTCATGGGAACCCTGGAAGCAACTGTTAGCACAAAGTGGTTACCAAGGCAGTGAGCATATTCTGTTCCTGAAAGAAGTGACCTCACTTCACTTCCTTGGTGATGGAATTCTCTGAACCTGGGATCCAGGAAGGAAGGCACCCAGAGCCAGTCCCACTCCCAGTTCCAGTGGGCTAACTTGTTTGCTTTTCCCAAAGACATAGTCAGTCTTTCTTGGTACCCACTGATGTGAGGATGGCCAAATGCCAGCAGAGCTCTGAAGAGGGGCCTTTCCTGAGTAAGCAGGTAGTGGCTCACCGTTGGCTCCTGACAACTTCACAGAGTTGGCCAAGGAGACCAGATCTGAAACAGGACAGGCCATTTTGGGGGAACATAATATGGCCCACCAGTGAGAAGACACTCCGGATAGTCACAGACCTATTTGGGGGAAGGAAGTGCCTTTGCCGTTGTAGGTGTGAGTTTGTGGTTTTTTCTCATGTTCTGAGAATAGGTAGGAAAGGTGGCTTGTTTGGTTTGGAGTGGACTGTTTCTAGTAAGGCGTTTGACATGGTGAGTGTTTCTAAGTCTGTGTATCCCACTGTATCCGTGGTTGTAGACATTAGAAAAGAGAATGCATCAATGGATGTGTTGTCTCTAGTTGAAAGCTTCCCCGCATTCATACTGCCCAATTAATGAATGGACTGCAGCTTGCCTTATGGATGGGCAACATCTATTATCTTCTAAAGTTCCTGTATTCTTCGTGAATTCTGGCCACTCTCCAGAATAGACTCATGGTTTTTTTTCCCAAATATGTAACACCACAAGGTTCTGTGACATGGCCATGTACTGGATAGCTGAAGGGAATGGGAGCATCTAAGAAAACTCAGATTTCAGTGTGACCAGTAAAGTCTCAGTGGAGAAACCCTTCTTTGGGCCATTTGCTTACTTCTATTTCTATTACCCTGAATGTCAGGAAGGTCTTTGCCTCAGGCCACCCCTTTGTGTAGCCTGAAGAAAACTGTTTTCATATGGAAATGTATGGACATCACCAGTGGCTCTTTGCTTAATTGATTTGGATTGGGATGTGTCTGAATCAGCCTCTTGTCCTTGTATGAGGTTGTGGCTTTGATTCTCAGCACCTGATGGATCTAAAGAAAGATCCCATGTGTTTCCAAAACTAAAATGGCCAAAAGAGCAGTCATTGTGGGTGAATATTTTTGCCCTCTTGTTTTAGGTTCCTGACCTCCATCAAGTGAGAATAGGGATCCTTTGGGTCAAATGAGTTCTTGAAATCCCTGCAGAGGCTAGCCCATATTTGCTTGGGTTTTCTCATGACTCCAAATCACATAAAGAATCTATACCCTACAGCCAGTAGGCCTCAAATTGGAGAAGTGGAACACTTTAACAGCAGGAATATTTGATCATTCCTGGTTCACAGGAAGAGTGTCCAGGCCATCATGATTTTAGGCAAATGAGCGGCAAGTGAGCTTATTCGGACACTACCTTGGGCTCATAGAAACCTCCAGCTAGAGGTTATGATGAGTGTCTACATGGAAGAAGATGATGGCCCTGTGGTAGTGTTTTGATTTTAATTGTGGTCATTTTTTGGCGGATGGAAGGGATGATGGGGCCACCTGGGCTTGAACTCTGGTGTGATTCCCCTTAGAGACTGAGTTCTGAAACTGACCTCAGAGAAGTATTGCCATGAATTGTGTTGGGATTTTAGGAGGCCACGCATGAGACTCACTCTTGGAAACTGAGATCTAGGCCCAGGGTGTTTTCCACAGAGGCCTGAGAATCTCAGCCAGGATAACACATGATTTTATTCTGAAAGACTTAGCAGCCATATTTGAGAGTCAAAACACACATGGACCTCACATTGTAGATGTCAATTGGCCTGGCTTTAGGAGACCTTTTGGCAACTGTTTGAGAAGCATTGACTGTGAGAGTTCTCCAGAGCTTTCATTGAAATGAACTTTCTCAACTCTTAATGGTTCCTGAATGAATTGAAACCCACAGTGCCTCTAACTTCACCCTTGAAAAATTGCTAGATAAATACCATGAAATTTTTGAAATTCCCATGACCAGGTGGCACTGCAGAAACTTTTGATGTCCTGTTGCTGATCATGTGTATACCAGACAGTGCCTTGTTTTTGACTGGGTTTCATTAAAATGGTGTAGAACAAGAGAAGCCAGTAATTTGGAGCCTGCTGATTAGGGGGGCTAGAGCAGTGGTGGGCAGGTGTGTGATAAAACATCATGTTGGGGCCATGTGAATCTGCCATTGGCTTCCAAATTTTTTGTGACTGATATAGTGCAGACATCAGACCCTTATATGTAAAGGCATCTTGTTAAATGGAGAGTTTTCAGGGCAATATTCAGAATCAGGTTGCTATGGTTATTGGTGCAAGCTATGTGAGATAGAAGCCTGGTTGGTGCATTCTCCTGCAGACCCTGACCCACCACACGTGACAGAACTCCCTCCAGCACTGTATCCCAGATGAACTTTTTATGTTTTGTGAAGCAAATACCAAATTCCCAGTGCAGAAGCAAGAAATACCACGAAAAGTGGAGGATGACCAAATGTCTTCACAGTCCCCACCGGGAGACACTTAGCTTCCAATGGACACAGTTTAGCTACAAAGAGAGAATTGAGCACTGCTGCCTCATGTTCATTCGAATATAAGAAACCATGTCTTTCAGTCACATAGATGCAGACCCAGCTTTGATGGTCTCACTACAAAGTAAGCTAAAGCTCATTACAACAACATATATTTCAAGTGCCCAACCTCAGAAGCCGTTTCCCAAGAATTCTTAGGCCAGCAGAGTTCCTTGTTTGTGGAGTGTTTACCCTGTCCTTTACTTTTGGAAACTCCTCTACCACCTCCAAGATTGTGAACTCCCGAGCATATTCCATTCCATATTTGTATTCATAGATTTTCACACTTTTCTACTCTAATTGTGTTTTACTTGGGGCGTAGGTAATGTCAAGGCATTGTTCTGGATGTGAGTGGGAAGATTTTTGTGTAGCACATATTTACATACACATTGGATTCATTTTTCAATTTCCATTTGAAATACTGAATCCCTGACACTATAACCCATACCCTACTAGTCTCTGACTAATAATCCTAATATGATGGTTAAAAATAAGCCAAAAAGAGAAGAAACACAAGCAGTTCAAAGGACGCATGGTGTATAGTTGGAATTGCCTTTTGCATTATATAATGTAGGAGTTATAAGTCTAGTCAATTTTTTGTTGAAATAGTTCTACATGTGTTTTTAAAATTAGCAAATATGTGAATCCCTATCTCCCTTTCTCTGTAGCCTCTTCAGCACATGTATGTTTATATGCACATATAGAATTCTACCTGATATCACTCGTATACACTTGTGAGGTGGCTGAATTGGTAGATGCAAATTGAGAGAAGAGATCACTCCTCCTAAACGCTGTTGGAACTGGAAATTCAACCTATGGGTGAGCTTCCTAGTTGAAAAACATTATACATGAATTCATGTTCAGTAAAATGAATATTTTTCGATCTGTGGATTATATACATTTCATGATGAATTTCTATTGGCATATATATTGCTACTTTTTTTTTTCTTTTATTGGTTGCTCAAAACATTACAAAGCTCTTGACATATCATATTTCATACATTAGATTCAAGTGGGTTATGAACTCCCATTTTTACTCCAAATACAGATTGCAGAATCACATTAGTTACACATCCATATTTTTACATAATGCCCTATTAGTTACTGTTGTATTCTGCTACCTTTCCTATACTCTACTATCCCCACTCCCCTATCTTCCCATCTTCTCTCTCTACCATACCTACTCTAAATCATTTCTCTCCTTGTTTATTTTCCCACAACCTCTTATATGTAATTTTGTGTAACAATAAGTGTCTCTCTCCATTACCATGCAATTTCCCTCTTCTCTCCCTTTCCCTCCCACCTCATGTTTCTTCTTAATGTTAATCTTTTCTTCATGCTCTTCCTCCCTGCTCTGTTCTTAGGTGCTCTCATTATATCAAACAAGACATTTGTCATTTGTTTTTTAGGGATTGGCTAGCTTCACTAACCATAATCTGCTCAGTGCCATGCATTTCCCTGCAAATTCCAAGATTTGGTCATTTTTTAGTGCTGCGTAATTCTCCATAGTATATAAAAGTCACATTTTTTTATCCATTCATCTATTGAAGGGCATCTGGGTTGGTTCCACAGTGTAGCAATTGTGAATTGTGCTGCTATGAAAATCGATGTGGCAGTATCCCTGTAGTACGCTCTTTTAAGGTCTTCAGGGAATAGTCCGAGAAGGGCAATAGCTGGATCAAATGGTGCTTCCATTCCCAGATTTCCCAGAAATCTCCATACTGCTTTCCAAATTGGCCACACCAGTTTTCAGTCCCACCAGCAATGTACAAGAGTACCCTTTTCCCCACATCCTCGCCAGCACTTGTTGTTGTTTGACTTCATTATGGCTGCCAATCTCACTGGATTGAGATGGTATTTTAGGGTGGTTTTTATTTGCATTTCTCTTACTGCTAGAAATGGAGAGCATTTTTTCATGTACTTGTTAATTGATTCTATGTCCTCCTCTGAGAAGTTTCTGTTCAGGTCCTTGGCCCATTGGGTTATTGGTTATCTTATTGTCTAATTTTCTGAGTTCTTTGTATACTTTGTATACTCTGGATATTAGGGCTCCATGTGAAGGGTGAGGACTAAAAATTTGTTCCCATGATGTAGGCTCCATATTTACCTCTCTTATTGTTTCTCTCTTTAAGAAAAAAAAATCAGTTTAAGTAAGTCCCATTTGTTGATTCTTATTATTAACTCTTATTCTATGGGTGTCCTATTAAGGAATTTGGAGCCTGACCACACAATATGTAGATAGGAGCCAACTTTTTATTCTATCAGACGCAGAGACTCTGATTTGAATCTAGCTCCTTGATCCACATTGAGTTAACTTTTGTGCATGGCGAGAGGAGGGGATTCAGTTTCATTTTGTTGCATATGGATTTCCAGTTTACCCAACTCTATTTGATGAAGATGCTATCCTTCCTCCATTGCAGGCCATTAGCTCCTTTATCAAATATAAGACAGTTGTAGATTTTTGGATTAGTCTCTGTGTCCTCCATTCTGTACCATTGGTCCACCCGCCTGTTTTGGTACCAGTACCATGCTGTTTTTGTTATGAATGCTCTGTAATATAGTTTGAAATCTGGTATCACTATACTGCCTGATTCACACTTCCTGCTTAGAATTGCTTTTGCTATTCTGGGTCTTTTATTTTTCCATTTGAATTTCATGATTGCTTTATCTATTTCTACAAAAAAAATCCTTTGTGATTTTGATTGGCATTGTATTAAACCTATAGAGAACTTTTGGTAATATAGCAATTTTGATGATGTTAGTTCGCCTATCCATGAACAGGGTATATTTTTCCATCTTCTAAGATCTTATTCTATTTCTCTTTTTAGGGTTCTGTAGTTTGCATTATATAAATCTTTCACCTCTTTTGTTAGGTTGATTCCCAAGTATTTAATTATTTTGAGGAAATTGGGAATGCAGTGTTTTGACTCATTTTTGTTTCAGAAGTTTTGTCGCTGATATACAGAAATGCCTTTGATTTATGCATGTTGATTTTATATCCTGCCACATTGCTGCATTCATTTATTAGTTCTAGTAGTTTTTTCTGTAGACCCTTTGGGTCTTCTATGTATAGAATCATGTCATCTACAAATAGTGATAATTTAAGTTCTTCTTTTCCTATTTTTATGCTTTTAATGTCTTTCATCTCTCTAATTGCTCTGGCCAGTTTTTCGAGAACTATATTGAATAGAAGTGGTGATAGAGGATATCTCTGCCTTGTTCCAGATTTTAAAGTGAATGCCTTCAATTTTTCTCCATTCAGAATGATGCTAGCCTGAGGCTTAACATAGTTATCTTTTACAATGTCGAGGTAAGTTCCTGTTATCCCTAGTTTTTAAAATGTTTTGAACATAAAGGAATGCTCTACTTTGTTGAATGGTTTTTCTGCATCTATCAAGATGATCATATGGTTCTTATCTTTAAGTCTATTGATGTTGGGAATAACATTTATTGATTTCCATATATTGAAGCCTCCTTGCATCCCAGGGATGAATTCAAGTTGATCATGGTGCACAATTTTTTTGATGTGCCTTTGTATCCAATTCGCCAGAATTTTAATGAGGATTTTTGCATCTAGGTTCATCAGAGATATTGGTCTGTAGTTTTCTTTCTTTGAGGTGTCTTTGTCTGGTTTCAGAATCTGGGTGATGTTGGCCTCATAGAATGAATTTGGCAGAGCTTCCAGTTTTTCTATTTCCTGAATAACTTGAAAAGTATTGGTATTAATTCTTCTTTAAAGGTTTTGTAAAACTCTGCTGTATACCCATCCGTTCCTGGGCTTTTCTTGGTTGGTAGTCTTTTGATTGCTTCTTCTACTTCATCCATTGATATTGGTCAGTTTAAATTGTGTGTTTCCTCCTGACTCAGTCTGGTCAAATCATATGACTTAAGAAATTTATCGATGTCTTCACTATTTTCTATTATATTGGAATACAGTTTTTCAAAATAATTTCTAATTTTCTTCTGTATTTATGTAGCATCTGTTGTGATATTGCCTTTTTCATCCCGTATGTTAGTAATTTGAGTTCTCTCTCTTCTTCTCTTTGTTAGCATGGCTAAGGGTCTGTCGATCTTATTTATCTTTTTGAAGAAGCACCTTTTAGTTTTGTTAATTTTTTCAATATTTTCTTTTGTTTCAATTTCGCTATGATTTTAATTATTTCTTTCCTTCTGCTACATTTTCTGTTGTTTTGCTCTTCTTCTTCTAGGGCTTTGAGATGAAGTGTGAGCTCATTTGTTTGTTTGTTTGTTTTTCTATTTTGAGGAATGACCTCCAGGCGATGAATTTACCTCTTAAAACTTCTTTTCATTGTGTCCTATAGAATCTGATATGTTGTGTCTGTATTTTCATTTATCTCTAAGAATTTTTTGATTTCCTCCTTTATGTCTTCTGTAACCCATTGATCATTCAGTAACATATTCTTCATTTTGCATGTGATGTATGATTTTTTCTTCCTTCTTTATCATTGGTTTCCAGGTTCATTCCATTATGATCACAAAAAATTCATGGTATTATCTCCACCCCTTTATATTTACTGAGGGTTGCCCTATGGCATAACATATGGTCTATTTTTGAGAAGGATCCATGTGCTGGTGAGAAAAAAGTATATCCACTTGATGATGGTTGATATATTCTATATATGTCAGTTAAGTATAGGGTATTGATTGTGATATTGAGTTCTATAGTTTCTTTATTCAACTTTTGTTTGGAGGATCTGTCCAATGGTGAGAGAGGTGAGTTGAAGTCACCCATAATTATTGTATTGTGGTCTATTTGATTCTTGAACTTGAGGATAAATTGTTTTATGAACGTCGCAGCACCATTATTTGCTGCGTGAATATTGATAATTGTTATGTCTTGTCGGTGAATGGTTTCTTTTAACAGTATATAAAGTCCTTCCTTATCCCTTTGATTAAATTAGTCTTGAGGTCGATTTTATTCGATAGGAGGATGGCCACCCCTGCTTGCTTTCGAGGACCGTGTGCATGGTATAAATTTTCCCAATCTTTCACCTTCAGCCTGTGTATGTCTTTTCCATTCAGATGTGTCCCTTGGAGGCAACATATTGTTGCATTTTTTTTTTTTATTTCAAGTTACAAGCCAATGTCACTTTATTCGAGAGTGTAAGCCATTATCATTTAGAGTTACTATTGATATATGGTTTGTACTGCCACCCATGTTTTTATATATATATTTTTTAATTAGTTTGATTCTCCATGATTTGCTTTTCCCCTTCCCTCTGTCATTACTGAGGCACTTCTCACTGATGGTTTTCGTTGTTGATATTCATTTCTTCCTCGTGTAGTGTTTTGCTCAAGATGCTTTGCAATGCTGGTTATCTGGCTGAAATTCTTTTAGCTTTTGTTTATCATGAAATATTTTTATCTCATTGTCTTATCTTAAGCTTAATTTTGCTGGATACATAATTCTTGGTTGGCATCCATTGTCTTTCAGTGTTTGAAGTACGTTGTTCCAGGATCTTCTCACTTCCAGCGTCTATGATGAAAAATCCATTGTTAAACTTTTTGGTTTACCCCTGATTGTAATGATTGTAATCTGCCTCCTTTCTCTGGTAGCTTTTAATATTTTCTCTTTGTTCTGTATATTGGATATCTTTATAACAATGTGTCTTGGCATTGGTCTACTGTGATTTTGTGTGCTCGGTGTCCTGTAAGCATCTACAATTTGTTTATCCGTTTCCATTTTTATTTCTGGAAAGTTTTCTGTAATTCTTTCATTCACCAGGTTTCTCATTCCCTTGGTTTTAATCTCTGTACCTTCCTCTATCCATATGACTCATTAGTTTGTTTTTTTTATGTTATCCCATATCTCTTGAATGTTTTCTCATAATTTTTTACAGCATTTCTTTGTTGGCTAGACTTTTTTCAAGATGATATATTTTGTCTTCATTATCTGACATTCTGTCTTCTACTTGCTCTACTCTGTTAGTGATACTCTCAATTGAGTTTTTAATTTGGTTTATCATTTCCTTGATTTCTAGAATTATTGTTTGATTTTTCTAATAATCTCTATCTCCTGATAAAGATGCTTAATTTCTCATTTTATCTGTTTATGTAATTCATTTTCAATGCGTTTTATCACTGTTTGTTTTTGCTGTCTCGTATCCTCTTTAAGGTTCCATTCCATCTGTCTAAGGTATTACTTGAGTTCTTTATATGACCATTTTTCTGATGACTCTAGGTGCTCTTGAATATTTAGGCTGTCCTTCATTGTTCGTAATCCTTTTCTTCTTTGTTTTTATATGCTGCTCATGTTACTTCTTCTTCTGTTTGACTACTGAGTTACTGCTTACTCTTATAAATTTATTTGATGCTTGGGAGGAAAGATATTAGAAGGGAAGGGAGAAGTCACTAAAGAGAATTAGAGTAGGCAGGTAGAATTCAAGGAAGGGGGAATAAGAAAAATGAAAAGAAATGAAAAGACAAAAGAAAAAAATAGAAAATAAAGAAAGAAAGTTTTAAGTAATGATGATGATTAAAAAATTGAAAATTAAAATTTAAAATAATAATAATAATAATAAAATTAAAAAATTAAAAAATAAAAACATTTAAAAAAGTTAAAGAACAACAATAACAAAAATGAAAATGAAAGAAAAAAAAACAAATAAAAAAATAATAATAATACATGCAGTCCTAGAGTTCAAATAACTTCTCTTCCAGTAGGTGGAGCTGTGCGCACTGGGCCAAGCTTCTCCTCTCAAAAAGTGAGAACCAATCACTGTGCAGCAGCTCTTCCTCCCAGACTGGGCGGGTCTCCAATTCTGAGTGCCTAGGGCTTTCTCTTGTGCTTCCTCAAGCCAGGCCCCACTCACCTGTGATGCTCACCACAATACTGGTTACAAACCAGGCCTCTGCTCCTGGTAGCCATGTTTCCATGAACGCCTGGGCACACTCTCCTTGTTTGCCTTCCTCAGACAATAAGTTTGTAGAGCTTGGGGCTGAGAACCTCCAGCGAATTTGCTTGCCCTTCAGGAGCCATGGCCCCGGTAGGTGGTGTAAGAGACCTCAATTGTCAGCACTGGTGGGAGCGGTAGCAGGGAATTCCACGCCGCGAGTCCCGAGCCAATCTTGATTCCCTAGGTCTGGGTATCGCGCTCCTTGGAGAGCTGGGAGGGGCCATTACGGCAGAGGTGGGAAGGGCCCTTGAGGTTTCCCTGCGTTGTTGAGAGATATGGCAATGGGATTACACACTTGTCGCGCTGGTTTCAATGAAGTTATCTCCTCCGCCTGTGACGTCAGTTCTCTTCCAATGTGGTATCCCATTCAAATGGTGACCGTTCGTTCCCTTTGCTGGGTGACCAATGCAACAGGTGGGTCCTGACTATCTCTCCCAAGCCCCATTTCAATCCTGTGGCCACTGCCTATGAAGGCTCAGTTGGCTTTTAACTCTCAATTCAGAAAGCCCGACCAGTTATTTCAGCGGGAATGTTAGTGCTGAGTCACAAAAACCAGACGAATCTAAGCTTGAATGCAGCCAATCCGGGCTTTGTGTGTGTTCTGAGGGGCCCAGACTGTTCACCCCAGATTCACAACAGGTCAATATTGCCTAGTGATTCTGAGCAAACAGCATTTAGACAGTTTACGACTCCCTATGCCCGCGCAGCTGAAGAGATCAGAGACTTGATTTCTCCATGCCTGCCTTCATAATGGATCTCCTGTATTGCTACTTTTTAATATCTGTGCTTTTGCGTGTGTGTGTATATATATATGTATATATATATATATATATATATATATATATATATATATATACTCTTTAGATTTTTCAAAATATGAAATATATGTGTCTTATTATGCACTCCCTAAATTCATTCATATTCATATCTGTGGATTTATAATCAACTTTCCACAAGATTATTTTCAGAAATAATCATCCACCTGAAATACATATTGTTTCCTAGTACTGAAAACTAAATTCAGTGAATGGTGCATACAAACCCTAATATTTCTACAGTTACTTAGCCAGTTTAAAATCAATGCAAGTTGGTTTCTAGGGGACATGATGTGTATTTTGACTTTCATTTTTATTCAACACTTGTACGTTACTATGTCTTCAGTTTATGCAAATCATGGGATATATATTTCTGTCACAAATTAGAAAATTTATAGGAATTTGTTTCACGATCAATCACTTCCTGATTCAGAACACATGTATCCCTCCATGTTTCTTGACTGGTCTTTTCATGAGACTTCTTTCCAAACACATTATGTTTGTTTAACATCATCACGTATAAAGCAAAACTCAAACACCATTCTTCTTAAACCATAATCCTAATATTACCATTAGATATATAACTGGTTGGAATGAATGATTGTATATCAATATAAGATTTCTTATATAATTTCACATATCAATTCAATCCATTATTTAAAGTGGAATCAGTTTCGTTATTTATTCATAGTATGGTCTATTCATGCATTATCTCTATATTAATAGACACAGGGTACACCTCTTTGTACCCCTAATACTAATGTATACGTCTTCAAAATATTGCCCCCAAAAATGGTGAAAGAAATACTCATGTCACCTGATCTACATATACATTTTATCACAGTAATATTCTGAACAAAAAAAAAACATAAAAATGTAACACTTATGATTGTACAAAAGCCTAAAAGGAAAGTGAACGTGGATAACTAATAACATCCATGTCCAGGTTGCCTAATGCTCTCAAATGTCATTCCCATTCGTGACGACATATTTGTTTTTTCCTATGATTATGTATTCAAACTCAACCCTGTTGAAAATGTCTAATCCTATGACTCACTTTATACTTTGCCTGATTTTGTAATGTCTCTATTGACACCTGCTTTCCTACACATTTTCCCCAGTTCATCATTGTGACTAACTCTTCACATGTGCTGACATTTACATTCACTCTCCCAATGAAACCCTATTGCTAAAGAAGCTTTTTATTCCAAATCATATACTCACTCTTCTTCCTAAACCTACTGACTATCTTCCTAATCCTACTGACTATTCCTTTTTGACTGGATGTTCTCTTCTACATTCAATCATCCAAGGTACAAGGTCCTATGCCACTGTATTTAGATTTAACTGAGACAATTGTACAGAACATAATTCAACACTAAGTATCCAAATCAAGGGCTCAATGCCCTTCTGGGCTTCAAATCCTTCTTAGATTCCCGTTTTCATACATATATTTCACCTATATATTCTTATAAATATCGCAGGTTCCCAATCTCATTATTCATCCTGCAGAATGATTCCTAACCCAAATCGAACATATTATTAACCCTAACCATACACTAACTTTGCAGGAGAGCAGGAACAGTGTGTGTATTAAACTACAGGAATCTAGGGGATGTTCACCTGCTGAGAAACTCAAATGTTCATGCAGAAGTGATCCCTGGTGAAGATGAAGGCAGCTATGAATTACCTCAGAAAGCAAAAGTCATCTTCCATGGCAATCATCCTGGTCAGGATGAAGGGTTGTGTCTGAATCAATCTCTCTCTTCTTAATGTATAGAACATGGACCAAACCAGTCCTGTGTGGAAGCTGTTCCCGGGTGCTTACGGTTGATATAACATTCTAACTAGAGAAAGTGTCCCATGAAAATCAGGGCAGCCTCCACCTCATAGTATTTTGGAAGCAACTGTTAGGACAAAGTGGTTGCCAAGGCAGTGACATAATTCAGATCCTGAAGGAAGTGATCTCACCTCACTTCCTTGGTGATGGAACTCTCTGAACTTGAAATCCAGGAATCCAGGCACCCAGAGACAGTCTCTGTCCTAGTCCCAGTGGTCTGACATGTTTGGATTTACCAAGGACAGAGTCAGTCTTTCTTGGTACCTACAGATGTGAGGAAGGCCAAATGCCAGGAAACCTCTGAAGAGGGGCTTTTCCTGAGAAGGCTGGTAGTGCCTCACCGCTGGCTCTTGAGAACTTCACAGAGTTGACCAAGCAGACATGATCTGAGACAGGAGAGGTCATTTTGGAGGAACATAGTATGGCTCACTAGTCAGAGGATACTCCGGGGAGTCACAGACCTACTAGGGGGAAGGAGGTGCCTTTGTGGGTGTGGGTGTGAGTTTGTGGTTTTGTCTCATGTTCTGAGGATAGGTAGGAAAGGCGGTTTGTTTGGTATGGAGTGGAATATTTGTATTAAGTCCTTTGACAAGGCGAGTGTTCCTATGTGTGTGTGTATCCCACTGAGTCCATTGTTGTAGACATTAGAAAAGACAATGCATCAATGGATGTGTTCTGTCTAGTAGAAAGCTTCCCAGAATTCATCCTGCCCAATTCATGAGTGGACTCTGGCTTGCCTTATGGATGGGCAACACCTACAAGCTTCCTAATTTCCTGTTTTCTCTCTCAATTCTGGCGACTCTCCAGAATAGTATCATGGTTTTGTGTCCAAGATTTGTACCGCCTCCAAGATCTGTGACATTGTTATGTACTGGAAGCTGAAGGAAATGGCTAGCATCTCAGAAATCTCAGATATCTGTTGACCAGGAAAGTCTCAGTGGAGAAACCCTGCTTTGGTCCTTCTGCTTACCTATTGTTCTGTTGAATGTCAGGAAGTTTTTTGCCTCAAGCCACCACTTTGTGAAGCCTGAAGAAAAGAGTTTTCAAATGGAAATGAAAGGGCATCACCTGTGGCTCTTTGCTTAATTGCTTAGGATTGGGATATGTCTGAATCAGCCTGTTGGCCCTGTGTGAGGCTGTGGCTTAGATTCTCAGCACCTGATGGATCTAAAGATAGATCCCATGCGTGCATCCAAAACCAAAATGGCAAAAAGATCAGATATTGTTGATGAACTCTCTTGCCTTCCTCTGGTAGGTTCCTGATATTCATCAAGTGAGAATAGGGATCCTTTGGGTCAAATGAGTTCTTCAAAGCCCTGCAGAGGCTAGGCCATAGGTGCTTGATTTTTATGACTCCAATTCACTTAAAGAATCTAAACCCCAAAGCTAGAAGGCCTCAAGTTGGAGAAGCCAAGCAATATTAAAGGCAGGCCTATTTGATCACTACTGGTTCACAGGAAGAGAGTCCAGGCCACCCTGACTTTAGGCAAATGAGGGGCAGGGAGCTTATTTTAGACACTGTCGTGGGCTGCGTCCCTTATGGAAACCTCCAGCCAGAGGATATGATGAGTGTCTATATGGAAGAAGATGAGGGCCATGTGAGAGTGTTTGGTTTTAATTGTGGACATATGTCTGGCGGTTGGAAGAGATCACTGGGTCCACCTAGGCTTGCACTCTGGTGTGATTCCCCTTAGAGACTGAGTTCTTTTACTGATCTCAGAGAATTATTGCCAGGAATTGTGTTGGAATTTTAGATGGCCATGCATGAGAGTTGTCCTTGGAAAGTGACATCTAGGCCCAAGGTGACTTTCCACAGAGCACAGGGAATCTCAGCCAGGATATCACATGATATTATTCTTAAAGACTTGGCAGCCATATTTGAGAGTCAAAACACACATGGAACATACATTGTAGACCTCAATGGGCCTGGCTTAATCTGACTTTTGGGCACTTTTGGAAGTCTTGCCTGTAAGAATTCTCCAGAGTTTTCATTGAAATGAGCTTCCTCACCATTTAATGGTTTCTGAGTGAATTGAAATCCACAGTGCCTCCAACTTCATCCTTGAAAATTGGCTAGATCAATACCATGAAATTTTTGAAATTCCCATCACCGGGTAGCTCTGGAGAACATTTGAATGTCCTGTTGCTGATCATGAGTATACAAGACAGTGCCTTGATTGACTGGGTTTTATGAAAATGGTGTTTAACAGAGATGCCAGTAAGTTGGATCCTGCTGAGTAGTTGTACTAGAGTAGTGGATGGCAGGTGTGTAATAAAACATCTGTGGTGGGGGCATGTGAATCTGCCATTGGCTTCCAAATGGATTGTGACTGACATTTTGCAGCCAGTAGACCCTTATATGTAAAAGCATATTGTTATATGGAGAGGTTTTAGGGCAATGTTCAGAATCAGGTTGCTATGGAAAATGGGGCAAGCTATGTGGGATAGAAGCCTGGTTGGTGCATTCTCCTGACGAACCTGACCCACCACACTTGACAGAACTCACTTCAGCACTGTGTCCCAGTTGAACTCCTTGTATTTCATGAAGCAAATACCAAACTCCCAGTGCAGCAGCAAGAAATACCACGAATAGTGGAGGATGACCAAATGGAATTACAGTCCACAAGGGGAGACATTTAGACCCCAGTGGCCACAGGTTACCTACAAATAGAAAATTCAGCACTGCTGCCTCATGTTCATTGGAAAATAAGAATCCATGTCATCCAGATCACATAGATGAAGACTCAGCTATGATGGTCTCACAACAAATGAAACTAATGCTCCTGACAACAGCATATATTTCATTGCCCAACCTCAGAGGCAGTTTCTCCAGATGTTAGGCTGGCAGAACTTCATGTTTGTGGAGTTTTTACCCTGTCCCTTACTTTTGGAAACTCCTCTACCACCTGCAAATTTGTGAACTCCTGAGCATTTTTCATTCCACATATGTATTCACAGATTTTCTAACTCTTCTCCTCTAATTGTGTCTTATGTGGGGCGAAGGTAATGTCAAGGCATTGTGCTGAATGAGAGTGGGAATTTTTTGTGTAGCACATATTTGCATACACATTGGATATATTTTCCAATTTTCCATTCAAAATACTGAATCCCTGACACTAACACATACCCTACTAGACTTTGACTTCTAATCCTAATATGGTGGAGAAAAATAACCCAAACAGAATAGAAATACAAGAGGTTCACAGGAGGCATGGTGTATAGTTGGACTTGCCTTTCGTATGATAAATGGTAGGTGTTATAAATCTAGCGAATTTTAATTGAAATAGTTCTCCATGTGTTTTAAAAGTTAACAAATATGTGAATAACTGTCTCCCTTTCTCTGTAGCCTATTCATCACATGTATTTTCATATGCACATTTAGAATTCTACCTGGTATCACTCGTACATTTTGTGAGGTGGCTGGCTTGGCAGCTGCAAATTGTGAGAAGAGATCACTCCTATTAAACGCTGTTGGAACGGAAAATACAACATATGAGTGAGCTTCTTAGTTGAACAACATAAATCCATGTTCATTAAAATGAATATTTTTGGATCTGTGGATGATATATTATTTCATGTGAATTTCGATTGGCATACATAATGCTACTTTTTAATGTCTGTGAGTGTATATATATATAAATATATATATATATATATATATATATATATATATATATATATATATATATTCACTCTCCAGATTTTTCAAAATATGAAGTATATTTTTCTTATTATACACTCCCTAAATTCATTCATATTCATGTATGTGCATTTATAATCATGTTTTCACAAGAATATTCTCAGAAATATTCATCCACCTGAAATACATATTTGTTTCTTAGTACTGAAAAGTAACTTCGGGAGATCATATGATGGTGGTGAAGGGAGTGCATCACCCCCATGTACCGCATCACTGTGCGGGAGAATGACGAGTTATAACGGCTAAAATATATCTTGTTAGAAATTTCCAGCAAAATTGGGGTGCTCCAAAACCTAGTGGACATATTTCCATCTCACGAGGATCAGCTACGCGAGCTCAAACACGAGTGATTTGTCCGCATGGAGCGTCATGCTGCTTATTCAGGAAATCGGTCTGTGGCTAGAGTCTGCGGCGCGCACTGGGAAACGAAGAGATAGCAATGCAAATATACAGCGGTGTGGATTCTGTGGGCTCCTGCCAGGTATGCAATCACTGTGCTAAGTGCTGAATTCTTTGTTTGAGATGGGTAAGGATGCGGTCCAATTCGGTTCTCCACACCGGTCAGACCACAGAGGAAGCCAGCGGCCACTATCTTGGAGAGCTGATGTCACCATCCCTGTTTTTGACTGATCGAAGCTCATTCAGCTATAGAACAGGTAATTTCAGGATGCCATTCACCTTTGTGTTGCAGACAAATTACTCAGGCTATTTCAGAAAATTGAAAAAGAGGGAGATCTTCCAAATTCATTCTACGAGGCCAATATCACCCTGATTCCTACACCAGACAGACACTTCAAAGAAAGAAGACTAAAGACCGATATCTCTAATGAACCTAAATGCAAAAATCTTAAATTAAATTCTGGCAAATCAGATACAAAAACATATCAAAAAAATGTGCACCATGATCAAGTAGGGTTCATCCCTGGGATGCAAGGAGGGTTCAATATACGAAAATCAATAAGTGTTATTCACCACATCAATAGACTTAAAAATAAAAACCATATTATCATCTAGATAGATGCAGAAAAAGCATTCTACAAAGTACAGCATCCCTTTATGTTCAAAACTCTCGAAAAACTAGGAATAACAGGAACATTCCTCAATATTGTAAAAACAATCTATGCTAAACCGCAGGCTAGCGTCATTCTGAATGGAGAAAAATTGAAGATATTCCCTCTAAAATCTGGAACAAGACAGGGATGCCTGCTCTCACCACTTTTGTTCAATATAGTTATCAAAAGACTGGCCAGAGCAATTAGACAGATGAAAGAAATTAAAGGCATATAAATAGGAAAAGAATAACTTAAATTATCACTATTGCAGATGACATGATTCTATACCTAGCAGACCCAAAAGGTTCTACAAAGAAACTAATAGAGCTAATAAATGAATTCAGCAAAGTGGCAGGATATAAAATCAACACGCATAAATCAAAGGCATTCCTGTATATCAGTGACAAATCCTCTGAAATGGAAATGAGGACAACCACTCCATTCACAATATCCTAAAAAAAAAAAAAATGGGAATCAACCTAACAAAAGAGGTGACAGTCTTATACAATGAAAACTACAGAACCCTAAAGAGAGAAATAGAAGATCTTAGAAGATGTAAAAATATACCCTGTTCATGGATAGGCAGAACTAACATCATCAAAATGGCGATATTACCAAAAGTTCTCTATAGGTTTAATCCAATGCCAATCAAAATCCCAAAGGCATTTCTTGTAGAAATAGAGAAAGCAATCATGAAATTCATATGAAAAAATAAAAGACCCAGAATTGCAAAACAATGCTAAGCAGGAAGTGTGAATCAGGCGGTATAGCGATACCAGACTTCAAACTATACTACAGAGCAATAGTAACAAAAATAGCATGGTACTGGTACCAAAACAGGCAGGTGGACCAATGGTACAGAATAGAGGACACAGAAACCAATCAACAAAACTACAACTATCTTATATTTGATAAAGGAGCTAAAAGCATGCAATGGAGGAAGGATAGCATCTTCAACAAATGGTGTTGGTAAAACTGAAAATCCATATATAACAAAATGAAACTGAATCCCTTTTTCTCACCATGCACAAAAGTTAACTCAAAATGAATCAAGGACCTTGATATCAAATCAGAGACACACTGTCTGATAGAAGAAAAATTTGGTTACGATGTACATACTGTGGGGTTGGGCTCCAAATTCCTCAATAGGACACCTATAGTACAAGAGTTAATAACTAGAATCAACAAATGGGACTTACTCAACTAAAAAAGTTTTTTTCTCAGCAAAAGAAACAATAAGAGGTAAATAGGGAGCCTACATACTGGAAAGAAATCTTTACTACTCACACTTCAGATAGAGTCCTAATATCCAGAGTATACAAAGAACTCAAAAAATTAGACAATAAGATAACAAATAACCCAATCAACAAATGGTCCAAGGACCTCAACAGACACTTCTCAGATGAGGACATACAATCAATCAACAAGTACATGAAAAAATGCTCACCATCTCCAGCAGTCAGAGAAATGCAAATCAAAACCACCCTAAGATACCATCTCACTCCAGTAAGATTAGCAGCCATTATGAAGTCAAACAACAAGAAGTGCTGGCAAGGATGTGGGAAAAGAGGTACACTTGTACATTGCTGGTGGGACTGCAAATTGGTGCAGCCAATTTGGAAAGCAGTATGGAGATTTCTTGGAAAGCTTGGAATGGAACCACCATTTGACCCAGCTATTGCCCTTCTTGGTCTATTCACTAAAGACCTAAAAAGAGCATGCTACAGGGACACTGCTACATCGATGTTCATAGCAGCACAATTCACAACAGCAAGACTGTGGAACCAACTTAGATGCCCTTCAGTAGAAAAATGGATAAAAGAAATGTGGCATTTATACACAATGGATTATTACTTTGCATTGAAAAATAAAAAATCATAGAATTTGCAGGGAAATGGATTGCATTAGACTAGATTATGCTAAGTGAAGCTACACAATTCCTATAAAACAAATGCCAAATGTCATCTTTGATATAAGGAGAGTAACTAAGAACAGATAGGGATGAAGAGCATGACAAGATGATTAACATTAAACAGGGATGAGAGGAGGAAGGGAGGGAGAAGGGAAATTGCATGGAATTGGAAGGAGACCCTCTGGGTTATACAAAATTACATACAAGAGGAATTGAGGGGAAAGGGAAAAATAATACAAGGGGGAGAAATTTATTACAGTAGAGGGAGTAGAGAGAGAAGTGGGGAGGGGCGGGGAGGCCAGGAAGAATAGTAGAGGATACGAAAGGCAGCAGAATACAACAGACACTAGTATGGCAATATGTGAATCAATGGATGTGTAACTGATGTGATTCTGCAATCTGTATACAGGGTAAAAATGGGAGTTCATAACCCACTTGAATCAAAGTGTAAAATATGATATATCAAGAACTATGTAATGTTTTTAACAACCATAAATAAAAAAAAAAAACTCTCTTTGGTGAATAATGCATGCAATTCTAATATTTCTACAGTAACTGACCCAGTTTAACATCAATGCAAGTAGATTCCTATTGGACATGATGTGTATTTTGACGTTCACTTTTATTCAACACTGGTACATTACTATTTCATCAGTTTATGCACATAACAGGATATATATTTCATTCACAATTTAGAAAATTTATAGGCACTTGTTTCACTTTCAATCACTTCCTGCTTCAGAACACATGAATTCCTCCATATTTCTTGATTGGTCTTTTTATGAGACTTTTTTCCAAACATATTATTTTCGATTTCCATAATCACTTTTGAAACAAAACTCACACACACTTCATGATAAACAATAACCCTAAGATTACCATTAGATATATAACTGGTTGGAGTGAATGATTGTATGTCAATATATGATTTCCTATATATTTTCAGATATCAATTCAATGCATTATTTAAAGTGGAACCAGTTATAATATTTATTCACAGTATGGTCTATTCATGCATTATCTCTATATTCAAAGACACAGGGTACACCACTTTGTACCCCCAATACTAATTTATATGTCTTCAAATATTGCTCCCAGTAATGGTGGAAGAAATACTCATGTCATATGATCTACATACACATTTGATCACAATATTTTTCTGGGCACAAAATGCAAAGATCACACTTATGATTGTACCAAATCCTAAATGGAAAGTGAACATGGATTACTAAAACGATAAATGTCCAGGTTGCCTAATGCTTTCAAATGTCATTCCTATTGGTGACGACATATTTGTTTCTTCCTAAGATTATGTATTCAATCTCAACCCTATTGAAAATGTCTAATCTTATCACTCACTGTATAATTGCCTCATTTCATAATGTCTGTATTGATATTTTCCTTTTTACATATTTTCCCCAGTTCATCATGTGACTGACTCTTCACATGTGCTGAAATTTACATTCACTCTATAACAAAAACCCTATTGCTACAGAACTTTTGCCCCAAATCCTATACTCACTCTATTTCCTAAAGATACTGACTACCTTCCTAATCCCACCGACTATCTCAATTTGAGTGGATGTTCTCTTCTAAAATCAATCATCCAAGGTGTAAGGTCCTATGCCATTGATTATCGATTTATCTGAGACATCTGTGCAGAACGTAATTATAAGCTAAGTATCCCAATCAAGGGCCTAATGCCCTTCTGGGCTTCAAATCTTACCTAGATTTCTGTTTCCATACTTATATTTCACCTCTATAATCTTATAAATATCGCAGGTTCCCAATACTATTAATCATCCTTCGCAATGATTCGTAACCCAAATCGAACATGTTATTAACCCTAACCATACACTCTTACCTTAATCTAACTTTGCAGAAGAGCAGGGACAGAGTTCGTCTTATAATACAGGAATGTAGGGTATCTTCCTCCTGCTGAGAACCTCAAATGTCCATGCAGACTTGATCCCTGGAGAAGATGTAGGCAGCTATGAAGGACCTGAGAGAGCAAATGTCATCTTCCATCGCAAACAACCTTCCCAGGCTGAAGGGTTGTGTCTGAATAAGCCTCTCTCTTGTTAATGTAGAGAAGATAGACCAAACCAGGCATGTGTGGAGAGCTATTCCGGGGTCCCTATGGTTGATATACCATTCTAACTTGTAAAAGTGTCACAGGAAGAAAGGGCAGCCTCCATCTCATAGGAGTATTGTAAGCAACAGTTAGGACAAAGTGGTTGCCAAGGCAATGACCTCAAAGAATTCCTGAAGGAAGTAATCTCACCTCACTTCCTTGGTGATGGAACTCTCTGAACTTGGAATCCGGGAAGCCAGGCACCCAGAGCCAGTCTCAGTCCCAGTCCCAGTGGTCGTATTTTTTGGATTTACCAAGGACAGAGTCAGTCTTTCTTGGTACCTACTGAGGTGAGGATGAACAAATGTCAGGAAATCTCTAAAGAGGGGCCTTTCCTGAGAAAGCAGGTAGTGGCTCACCGCTGGATAGTGACAACTTCACAGATTTGGCCAAGGAGACCATATGTGACACAGGACAGGCGATTTCATCAGAACATAGTTTGGCCCACCAGTCAGAGGACACTCCCAATAGTCACAGACCTACTTGGGGGAAGGAGCTTCCTTTGTGTGTGTGGGTGTGGGTTTGAGATTTTGTCTCATGTTCTGAGAATAGGTAGGAAAGGCGGTTTGTTTGGTTTGTGCCGCAGTCTTTTGCTGGGCACAAATCACGAGTCTCCACACAGCTTGTAGATTCAAACAGCAATTCTTTATTCCCGAACTCACACCGGCCGTCTACAAACACGCTCTGGGGGAATCCACGTTCTCTGCCCAAATCCACTTCTCCCAAATCCACTCCTGCCTAAATCCACCCGCATGGGCTTCTGTCTCCCAAAATATACTGTCTGACCCTAAGCACTCAAGAGGAACTCAGCAGCAGGATACGCCCTATTCTAAAGGGGGAACACCCTACTCTCCTATTATGCTAAACTTCCCTATTCTAAATTGGGAACACCCTAATCTCCTATTATGCTAAACCGCCCTATTCTAAAGGGGGAACACCCTAAACACGGATCCTGCCCTGGTCCTTGAGCAAGGTCACCTTTCAGAAGTCCTTCCACAGACAGCATGGAAGTAAGCTGGCAAGGAGATTGTCATACCTACTTGGCTGGTGGCTCCCAGCAGGTTTGGAGTGAACTGTTTCTGGTAAGTCGTTTGACAAGGCCAGTGTTTCTTTGTCTGTGTATCCCACTTTGTCCGTGGTTTTAGATATTAGAAAAGAGAATGAATCATTGGATGTGTCCTGTCTAGACTCAACTTGCCCAATTTATGAATGGACTGCGGCTTGACTTATGGGTGGACAACTCCAACAATCTTCCTAAGTTCCTGTTTTCTTCCTGAATTCTGCCCAATTTATGAATGGACTGTGGCTTGACTTATGGGTGGACAACTCCAACAATCTTCCTAAGTTCCGGTTTTCTTCCTGAATTCTGGCCACTCTCCAGAATAGGCTCATGGTTTTGTGTCCAAAATATGTACCACCTCCAAGCTCTGTGACATGGCCATGTACTGGATAGCTGAAAGAAATGGGAGCATCTCAGAAAACTCAGATATCAGTTTGACCAGGAAATTCTAAGTGAAGAAACCCTGCTTTGGGCCTTTTGCTCATCAATTGTTCTGTTGCCCTGAATGTCAGGAAGGCCTTTGCCTCAGGCCACACCATTGTAGAGCCTAAAGAAACAGTTTTCAAATGGAAATGAAAGGGCATCACCTGTGGCTCTTTGCTTAATTGCTTTGGAAAGGGATGTGTCTGAATCAGTCTTTTGGCCCTGTGTGAGACTGTGGCTTAGATTCTCAGCACCTGATGGATCTAAAGAAGGATCCCATGTGTGCATCCAAAACGAAAATGGACAAAAGAGCAGTCAGTGTGGATGAAGTCTCTCGCATTCCTCTGTAAGTGTCCTGTTCTCCATCATGTGAGAACAGTGATCATTTGGTTCAAATGTGTTCCTCAAAACCCTGCAGAGGCTAGCCCATAAGTGCTTGGTTTTTCTCGAGACTCCAATTCACATAAAGAATCTAAAACACACAGTCAGTAGGCCTCAAATTGGAGAAGCAGTGCCATATTAATGGCAGGCCTATTTGATCACTCTTGGTTCACTGGAAGGATGTCCTGGCCCCCCTGATTTTAGGCAAAAGAGGGACAAGGGAGGTTATATTGGACACTGTCTTGGGCTGCACCCCTCATGGAAACCTCCAGCCAGAGGTTATGATGATCGTGTAAATGGAAGAAGATGAGTGCCATGTGGAAGTGTTTTGGATTTAATTGTGGATATTTGTGTGACAGTTGGAAGACATAACAAGGTCTACCTGGGCTTGAACTCTGGTGTGATTCCCCTTATAGACTGAGTTCAGGAACTGATCTCAGAGAAGTATTGCCATGTATTGTGTTGTGATTTAAGAGGCCATGTATGAGAGTCACCCTTGGAAACTGAGATCTAGCCCCAGAGTGGCTTTCCACAGAGCTCTGGGAATTTCAGCCAAGATATCACATGATTTCATTCGAAAGACTTGGCAGCCATAGTTGAGAGTGAAAACACACATGGACCTCATATTGTAGACCTCAATGGGCCTGGCTTAATGTGACCTTTTGGCCATTCTTTGGGAAGCCTTGCCTGTGAGGGTTCTCCAGAGCTTTCATTGAAATAATCTTGCTCACCATTTACTGGTTCCTGAATGAATTGAAACCCACAGTGCCTCCAACTTCATCCTTGAAAAATGTCTAAATAAATACCATGAAATTTTTGAAATTCCCATGACCAGGTGGCACTGGAGAACCTTTGGATGTCCTGTTGCTGATCATGGATGTACCAGACAGTGCCTTGCTTGACTGGGTTTCATGAAAATGGTGTAGAACAGAGGTGCCAGAAAGTTGCAGCCTGCTGAGAAGTGGGCCTAGAGCTTTGGTGGGCAGGAGTGTGATAAAACATCTCTGTTGGAGCAATGTGGATCTTCCATTGGCTTCCAAATGGCTTGTGGATTACATGAAGCAGCCAGCAGACCCTTGTAATTAAAGGCATCTTGTTATATGAAGAGGATTCAGGGCAATGTTCAGAATCAGGTTGCTATGGACAAGGATGCAATGTGGCAAGCTTTGAGGGATAGAAGCGTGGTTGGTGCGTTATTCTGCAGACTCTTAACCACCGCACATGGCAGAACTCCCTCCAGCACTTTGTCTCAGTTGAACTCCTTGAATTTCATGAAGCAAATACCAAACTCCCAGTTCAGCAGCAAAAACCCCACAAAAAGTGGAGGAGGACCAAATGGCTTCACAGTCCAACGGGGAGACACTTAGTCCCCAGAGGCCACAGTTTACCTAAAAAGAAGAAAATCAACACTGCTACCTCATGTTCATTGGAAAATAAGATACCATGTCCTCCACGTCACATAGAGGCAGACCCAGCTTTGATGGTCTCACTACAAAGGAAGCCAATTCTCCTGACAACAACATAATTTTCACGTTCCCAAACTCAGAGGCAGTTGCTCTAAAAGTTTTTAGGCCAGCAGAGCTCCATGTTTGTGGAGTGTTTACCCTGTCCCTTACTTTTGGAAACTCCTCTACAACCTCCAAGGTTGTGAACTCCTGAGCATTTTCCATTCCAGATATGTATTCACTGATTTTCTATCTATTCTCCTCTAACTGTGTCTTACTTGGGGTGAAGGTAATTTCAAGGCATTGTTCTGGATGAGAGTGGGAGGATATTTGTGCAGCATATATTTGCATACAAATTGGATTCAATTTCCAATTTTCCTTTTGAAATACTGAATCCCTGACACTAACCCATACCTACTAGACTCAGACAACTCATCCTAATATGATAGAGAAAAATAACACAAACCTATAGAAATACAAGCAGTTCATTGGAGGCATGTTGTATAGTTGGACTTGCATTTTGCATTATACAAGGTAGGAGTTATAAATCTGGTCAATGTTTAATAGAAAAAGATCTCCATGTGTTTTTAAAGTTAACAAATATGAGAATACATGTTTCCCTTTCTCTTTAGCCTATTCACACTTATATATTTATATGCATATATAGAATCCTACCAGGTATCACACGTACATCTTTGTGAGGTGGCTGACTTGGCAGATAAAAATTGTGAGAAGAGATCACTAATCCTAAACGCTGTTGGAACTGAAAATTCAACCTATAGGGAGCGTCCTAGTAGAACAACATTATACATAAACTCATGTTCAGTAAAATAAACATTTTTGCATCTGTGGATGATATATATTTACTGATGAATTTCGATTAGCATTTATATTGCTACTTTTTAATGTCTGTGAGTGTTTTTTATTTGTGTGTGTGTGTGTGTGTATACACTCTCCAGATTTTTCAAAATATGAAATATATGTGTCTAATATACACTCTCTAAATTCATTCATGTTCATGTATGTAGATTTTTAATCAACATTTCACAAGATTATTCTCAGAAATATTCATCCACCTGAAATACATATTTGTTTCCTAGTACTGAAAACTAACTTCAGGGAATGATGCATACAAATCCTAATTATTCTACAGTAACTGACCCAGTCTAACATCAATGCAAGTAGATTCCTATGGGACATGATATGTAATTCTTTATTCATTTGTATTCGACACTGGTACATTATTATTTCTTCAGTTTTTGCACATCATAGGATATACATTTCATCCACAAGTTCACAAATTAATATGCATTTGTTTCAACTTTCACCACTTCTTGCTTCAGAACACATGTATTGTCAGGGTTTCTTGACTGGTCTTTTCATGAGACTTCTTTCCAAACACATTATTTTGAATTTCCATAATCATTTTGAAGCAAAACTCACACACTCTTCATGATAAACCAAAACACAAATATTTCCATTACATATATACCTGGTTGGAATGAATGATTGTATATCAATATACGATTTCCTTTAATTTTTCAGATATTAGATCAATTCATTTTTTAAAGTTGAAAAAAGTTATATTATTTATTCACATTAGGGTCTATTCATGCTTTATCTCTATATTCATAGACACAGGGTACACCTCTTTGTACCCCCGATTCTAATTTTACATCTTCAATATATTGCTCGCAGAAATGGTGGAAGACATACTCATGTCACCTGATGTACATATACATTTAATCAAAGTAATATTCTGGACCAAAAAAAATGTAAAGGTCACATTTATGATTGTACCAAAGCCTAAATGTAAAGTGTACATGGATTACTAAAAACATCCATGTCCAGGTTGCCTAATGCTGTCAATTGTCAATCCTATTGGTGACTACATATTTGTTTCTTCCTAATTTATATATTCAAACTCAACCCTGTTGAAAATGTCTAATCCTATCACTCACTTTATACTTTGCCTGATTTCATAATGTTTGTATTGATATCTGCTTTTTTACATATTTTCCCAAGTTGATCCTAGTGACTGACACTTCATATGTGCTGACATTTACATTCACTCTATAATCGAAACCCTATTGCTAAAGAACTTTTGGTCCAAATCTCCAAATCCTTTAATCACTCTTCTTTCTAAACCTACCGACTATCTTCCTAATCCTACCGACTATCCCTTTTTGATTGGATGTTCTCTTCTACATTCAATCATCCAATGTAAAAGGTCCTATGCCATTGTATATCGAATTATCTGAGACAACTTTGCAGAGCATAATTCAAAGCTAAGTATCCCAATCAAGGGAAAAACCCTTCTGGGCTTCAAATCATACCTAGATTTCTGTTTTCATACTTATATTTCACCAGATCTTAGAGAAGACAGACCATTTCAGGGGAACATAGTATGGCCCACCTGTCAGAGGACAATCTGGATAGTCACAGACCTAATTGGGGGAAGGAGGTGCCTTTGTGGGAGTGGGTATGGGTTTATTGTTTTGTCTCATGTTCTGAGAATAGATGGGAAAGGCGGTTAGTTTGGTTTGGAGTGGACAGTTTCTAGTAAGTCATTTGACAAGGCAAGTGTTTCTATGTCTGTGTATCCCACTGTGTCCGTTGTTGTAGATATTGGAAAAGAGAATGCATTAATGGATGTGTACTGTCTAGTGTAAATCTTCCCATAATTCAACCTGCCCAATATATGAATGGAGTGCAGCTTGTCTTTTTGATGTGCAACACCTGCTATCTTTCTAAGTTGCTGTTTTCTTCCTGAATTCTGGCCACTATCCAGAATAGGCTCAAGGATTTGTGTCCAAAATATGTACCACCTCCAAACTCTGTGACATGGCCATGTACTGGATAGCTGAAGAGAATGGCGAGCATCTCAGAAAATGCAGATATCAGTGTGACCAGGAAAGTCTCAGTGGAGAAACCCTGCTTTGGGCCTTTTGCTTACTTATTGTTGTTTTGCACTGAATGTCAGGAAGTTCTTTGCCTCAATCCACCACTTTGTGAAGCCTGAAGTAAACAGTTTTCAAATGGAAATGAATGTCATCACCTGTGGCTCTTTGCTTAATTGCTTTGGGAAGGTATGTGTCTGAATTAGTCTCTTGGCCATGTTTGTGTCTATGACTTAGATTCTCAGCACCTGATGGATCTAAAGAATGGTCCCATGTGTGCGTCCAAAGCCATAATGGCAAAAAAAAAAATCATTCATTATGGATGAAGTCTCTTGCCTTCCTCTGTTAATTTCCTGAACTCCATCAAGTGAGAATAGGGATTCTTTGAGTCAAATGAGTTCTTCAATTCCCTGCAGAGGTGCTTGGGTTTTCGCATAACTCCAAATCACATAAAGAATTGATACCTGAAATCAGTAGGCGTCAAATTGGAGAAACACAGAAGTATTAACGGCAGGCTTATTTGATCACTCCTCGTTCACAGAAACGGTGTCCAGGCCACCCTGACTTTAGGCAAATGAGGGGCAAGCGAGCTGATTTTGGACGCTGTCTTGGCTTTTCTCATGACTCCAATTTACATAAAGAATCTAGACCCCACAGTCAGAGAGCCTCAAATTGGATAAGCGGAGCAGTATTAAGGGCAGGCCTATTTGATCACTCCTGATTCACAGGAAGGGTGCCCAGGCCACCCTGAAGTTAGGCAAAAGAGGTGCAAGAAGCTTATTTTGGACATTCTCTTGGGCTGCACAACTCATGGAAAACTCCAGGAAGAGGTTATGATTAGTGTCTATATGGAAGAAGAATAGGGCCATGAGGGAGTATTTTGGTTTTAATTGTTTTCATTTGAGTCGCGGTTGGAAGAGTTGTCTGGGTCCACCTGGACTTGAACTCTGGTGTGATTCTCCTTATAGACTGAGTTCTGGAACTGACCTGAGAGAAGTATTGCCATGAATTGTGTTGGGATTTTAGGAGGCCAGGCATGAAGTTGCCATTGGAACCTGAGATCTAGGCACAGGTTGGCTTTCCACAGAACACTGCGAATCTCAGCCAGGATATTACATGATTTTATTCTGAAAGACTTGGCATGCATTATTGAGATTCAAAACACACATGGACCTCGCTTTATAGACCTCAATTGGCCTCGCTTCATGTGACTTTTTGGCCACTCTTTGGGTAGCCTTGCCTGTGAGAGTGCTCCAGAGCTTTCCCTGAAATTAGCTTCCTAACCCTTTAATGGTTCCTGAATGAATTGCAAACCACAGTGCCTCCAACTTCATCCGTGAAAAATTGCTAGATAATTACCATGAAATTTTTAAAATTCCCATGACCAGATGTCACTGGAGGACCTTTGATGTCCTGTTGATGATCATGAATATACCAGACAGGACCTTGTTTGACTGGGTTTCAGGAAAATGGTGTAGAACAGAGATGCTGGTAAGTAGAAGCCTAGTGAGTAGTGGGCCTAGAGAAGTGTTACGCAAGTGAGTGATAAAACATCTGTGGTGGGGCCATGTGGATCTTCCACTGGCTTCCAAATGGCTTGAGACTGACATGGTGCAGCCATCAGACCCATATACGTAAAGGCATATTTTTATATGGAGAGGTTTTAGGGCAATGTTCAGAATCATGTTGCTATTGTCAAGGGGGCAAGCTACGTGGGATAGAACCCTGGTTGGTGCATTCTCCTGGAGACCCTGCACACCACAGCTGACAGAACTCCCTTCAGCACTGTTTCCCATTTGAACTCGTTGTATTTAATGAAGCAAATTCCAAACTCCCAGTGCAGCAGCAAGAAACACCACGATAATTGGAGGATGACCAAGTTGTTTCACAGTCCACACGGGGAGACACTTAGCCCTCAGTGGCCACAGTTTAACTACAAAGAGAGAATTCAGCACTGCTGCCTCATTTTTATTGAAAAATAAATAACCATGTCCTCCAGGTCACATAGATGCAGATCGAGCTTTGATTGTCTCACTACAAATAAAGCTAAAGCTCCTGAAAACAACATATATTTTAAGTGTCCAACCTTAAAGGCAGATTCTCAAAAAGTCTTTAGGCCAGCAGAGCTCCATATTTGTGGAGTGTTTACCCTGTCCCTTACTTTTGGAAACTCCTCTACCGCCTCCAAAGATGTGAAATCTGGAGCATTTTCCATTCCTGATAGGTATTCACAGATTTTCTAACTCTTCTCTTCTAATTGTGTCTTACTTGGGGCAAAGGTAATGTCAAGGCATTGTTCTGGAGGAGAGTGGGAAGAATTTTCTGTAGCATATATTTGCATAAACATTGGATTCAGTTTTCTATTTTCCATTCAAAATACTGAATCCCTGACTCTAACCCATACCCGACCAGACTCTGACTACTAATTCTAATATGATGGAGAAAAATAACCCAAACAGAATCGAAATACAAGCAGTTCAGAGTAGGCCTGGTGTATTGTTGTACTTTTCTTTTGCATGATACAGAGTTGGAGTTATGAATCTAGTCAATTTATTGTTGAAATAGTTGTCCATGTATTTTTAAGGTTAACAAATATGTGAATTCCTGTCTCCCTTTCTCTGTATTCTTATATGCACATATAGATTCCTCCCTGGTACCACACGTACATTCTTGTGAGGTGGCTGACTTGGCAGATACAAATTGTTAGAAGAGATCACTCCTACTAAACTTGTTGGAATTGGATATTCAACCTATGGTTGAGCTTGCTAGTTGAACAGCATTATACATGAATCCATGTTCAGTAAAATTAATATTTTTAGATCTGTGGATGATATATATTTTATAATGAATTTTGATTGACATATATTTTGCTACTTTTTTGTCTGTGTGTGTGTTTTGTATATATATATATATATATATATATATATATATATATATATATATATATATATATATACACTCTCCAGATTTTTCAAAATATGAAATATATGTGTCTTATATACACTCCCTAAATTCATTCATGTTTATTATGTGTATTTATAATCAACTATTCACAAGATTATTCTGAGAAATATTCATCCACCTGAAATTTGCCTAATGCTCTCAAATGTCAATCCTAATTGTGACTACATATTTGTTTCTTCCTAAGATTATATATTTAAACTCAACCCTGTTCAAAATATCTAATCCTATCACTCACTTTATACTTTGCCTGATTTTGTAATGTCTCTATTGATATCTGCTTTCCTACATATTTTCCCCAGTTCATCATTGTGACTGACTCTTCACCTGTGCTGACATTTACATTCACTCTCTAATCGAAACCCTATTGCTAAAGAAATTTTTTTCCAATTCCTATACTCACCCTTCTTCATAAAAGTACTGACTATCTTCCTAATGCTACAGACTATCGTTTTTGACTGAATGTTCTCTTCTACATTTAATCATCCAAGTAAATTTGGGGCGAGCTTCAGAGGAGGAGACCACCAACAGACTATCTCTTGCAACATCAAAGGGTTTTTTGGGTGTCCAGCATGCTGGGGCTCAGAGATCACTTGAATAGAGCAGATAGCCCTGAGAATAGCTTAAATAGAGCTTATATACTTTCCCTGGAGAGGGCAGGGAGGGAATTTTATTGATGGGTCAGGGTGAGAGGGTGGTTTGCATTCACCTGGGTGAGGGAGTACATTCTGCAGTTGGGCAGTTGGGGACAGAACATTCTGGGAACAAGATTTGCAAGCATTTCTCAAGATTTCAATAGTGTTTTGTTAAGCATACAGAAAAACAAGAAGTGACAAGTACCTATTTTATTAAACTTTAATTCCCCACTTCTTCTTCTGGCTACTTTTAATCATAAAAATGATCATTGGAGGGTGTCACATTCTATGTCTGCTAGTGGGGTATTACCATAAGTTTAACTCGTCCAATTTGAGCCTGGAGAAAAGAAATTACACGGTTGAGCAAACAGGATTTTATAGTTAGCAATAATATGAGGATTATTATTGGACTGGCCAGGGTTGATAAAAACGTAGTTAACCAGGAGGAGTGTGTGAACCAAGACTCAAGCCACCCTTTTTGGGCCTCTCTCTCTTGTTGATGCTCTTCAAGGTGTCTTTTAAATTTACTCATAGATTTTATTACAACTCCAGTATGGTCAGCATAAAAACAACATTCTTCCCTCAATGCATCACAAAGGCCCCCTTCTCTAATGAAGAGGAGGTCCAACCCTCAACTGTTCTTTAAAACAACTTCAGAGAGAGAGGTTAAAGATTCATGCAAAGCTCTGATGGAGGTTTCTAATATCTTAGTTTTGCTCTATTGCTTCTTCTAATTGGGTCATTTGTTGTGTCCCATGGACAATGGCAGTGGTTCCTGTGCCCACCCGTGCAGCAACTCCTATTCCTAATAGGATGGCTAAAGTGAGGGATACAAGTTCCCAGTGGAACCGGTTGTATGCCCCCCCCTATTTGATCTTCAAACGAACCTGTGTCATGATAGAGCTTTCTGGGAAACATCTGCAACATTTCAAAATAATCACATCTGTTGACCATTTCATGAAAACATAAACAATGTTTAAGTATATAGAATTATGCTGTTGTAGGGACAGACAAGGCAAGGCACCTAAGATAGCACTGAAGACAGGGAAACAGTCCTATATTGTTGCAACTGGATTCAGAGGGCATTGCTTCTGTTGTAATCAATTAGTCCCCTGAAACTCAAGTTTAGGTAGTTTCAGAATTGTGTACCCAACATATAAGGGATGGGGCTCAGAAGTTTACAGTCTGCAGAAGTTCAAAAAAGCAGTATATGTTTCTGATTTTTCCTCTGTTCTGGGCAAGTTAAATTTTCAAGGACACCTGGGAGGAGGAGAGCTTTTTATTCCCTTTCTTATTTTCCCCCTGCCAGCTGTTACAACGGAGCCCAGTTGGTAATTTCTTTATCTTAGAAATGTGGCCATTTCTGTGAAGCCCCAGCTGAAGGCCAGAGGACTTGTTCACATATTTTGTGAAAAACTAGTTAGGGGTTGTCTAGCTTAGAAGTACTGAGTTTTTTAGCCAGTGGCCAAGTATAACAGGGCAATACAAAAAGAGAAAGTTTATCTACATTGAACTCTTTATAGAAACTCTATGCTGAAAGTTCTAAAGTCAGCCATGGTGAAGACTTCTGGAGAAGGACATTTAAGACTTTTCTGTGGGCCTGGTACAGAGGGGGAATACGGGGAAGGTGGGGCTGAGAGAAGCTCCGAGGATCTGAGAATGAGGAAAAAGAGAGATGTAAAAGAATAATTGGAAAGGTGTTTGGGAATTTCCTAGCAAAAAACTTGAGCAGTAGAACAGGTAGAGAAGAGCAGAAAACGGGAGTGAGTATCCCAAAATCCTGTGAGGGACTTTAAATTTTAGTAACCTGTTTTCAGTGATGACAAAGCAACTTTAATGGCCATTTATATTACATCTTGGATAAGGGTCTGAGAGCTCTCCTCAGCTCGTTTGAGCTTTGGGTTAGCTGGAAAGAGGACCTGGTGGGACCCGGTGTGGGCACTGACAGGAAGAGAGAGGAGTGAGTGGGTGGAGGGGTACCTCAGTACCTGCTACCTCACAAGCGGGCAATTGTCTGAGAACTGGTGGAGGTTTGGGATTCTGATCTAGTAATTGGAGGGGAGAAATCACGTTGCTGAGGTGGGAGTGACAGCAGAGAGTCTGGAGCAGAAGGCTGAGGATAAAAATCTATTGGAGAAGCATAGTTCAGGATGTGAGTGAAGGAGGGAAAGGGCTTCCACATAGGGGAATCTCCTTTCACCCTTTTGAGCACTTGCAGAAGTTAAAAAGGTCACGCAAAATTTGAGGATCTAGAGACCCCTCCTGGGGCCATCCTTTTTCTGTTGTCTACTTGGTAATATGGCCAATGCTGTGTAATGAATTTGATGAAGTATTGGGTTCCATCAGGCAGCCTCTGTATGCTCACATCTCCATGACATACTGAAGAAGTCGGTTTTTCCCCCACACAGCCGTTACTGTTTGTGGCTTTGATAGTTTCCCGGGCAAACAAGTGATCTAGGATAGCCAACCTGCATCTGGCTCGCGTGTCCCTACATCCATAATGTTTGTTTCCATTATCTATGGTACACAAGGGATTTAATGGTATTTTAGTGGGATTTTCTTCATCAGGGATATCCCAATAGAAAAAACCTATGGCCAGCTGACAAATGTCTGGGTGGAGAGATGGCCACCAGGTCCCTAAGGGGGATGTATGTGAGATCGATTATACACTTTTCCAGTAGGATTTGTGATCAGCCATCGCTGCTTTAAAGGCTGATGAGGGTTAGGACTACTTGTGGCCAAGGGGAGAGTATATAACCTTATCCACATGGCGAATACACAATTTGAAACTGTTACCAGTCTTTTCCAGTTTCCAGAAAGATTCTGGACAAGGAGCAGGCTTGAGATGAGAGGCATGGATCCAAGAAGTGATTCTGTATACCTTTACCACTGTAGGTGTTATAAGTAGCACCTGGTATGGTCCTTTACAGCTGGGTTCCAGGGATGACACCTGATGTCATCTTACATACATGAAGTCTCTTATTTGATATGGATGTGGAATCCCCTGGTACACAGTTTGTTACGCAGTCGGCAGCTATTTTCACAGGTATCACTGAGTTCTTTCAAGAGCTTTAAGTCTGTCAAGCAAGAGGGTGTGGAAAGGATCCTTAGGTCTTACAGTTGGGCTTAGGACCCTTACTGGACGAGGGCCACCATAGAGAACTTCTCAGGGGGTAAGGTTACTCAAAGAAACAGAAGGATTTTTTCTTGCATGAAACATTGCATAAGCCAGTAGCACAGTCCAATCTTTTATGCTGGTCTCTAAGCTTAATTTCGTTAAGGTCTCTTCAATGGTTCTATTCATTCTTTCTACTTGTCCTGAACTCTGGGGTCTATAAGCACAATATAACTTCCAATTAATCCCCAGGTTCCTGGCTAACCCCTGACTTACCTGGGCCATGAACATCGGTCCATTATCAGATCCTATTATCAGCTTAGCTTCCTCCAATGGTAGAGAGGCTTAGTCAGCAGCAGGGGAATCACTTAGAGTGTGTTGTGTGTTAGGGGACGAGGGCAGGGGATAAGGAGAGGAGGAAGAGTCCAGTAGAGTCAAATCTTGTGACTCAGGGAAAACAGAGGGTGGAGGAGGAGGAAGAGGTGAGGGTTTGAGAGATCATGTGGGAAGGAGTATAAGCAGAGGCATGGGCAAGGAAAGGCTTCACCCATGGAGGAGGAGATTTGCAGAGGTCCTGAAAAGTTAAGATATATGGCTGTTGATCAGGATGGCTATGTGGCCCTGGCTGAAAGACAATATCTCTGACTTTATAAATTAGTGGGAAGTAGAAAGATCTTTCTTGGGGCCATACGACTCCAAAGATGGGCCATTCTGAGGCACAGAGAGTCTGCCAGGTCCAGCGTTTTACTAAAAAAAGAAAGATTCTGAGCCCTTAAGCGGACTTTGGTTCAGTGATCAAGGGTCAGGGACAGAGGCATTGAAGTGCTCTGTCCCATAATGAAAGGTACACAAACAGTAAAAGCAAAGACACATGACACAGATAAGACAAGACCATAAAGACAGGCAATGGACATCCAACACTGAGACCAGGAATGCGTAGCCGGCAAAACCAGATAGGATGGCAATACCGAATCTAAAAGAAAATATCACTGAGTCGATGAAGCAATTGTTCCTTGATTCTCCGAGTCCTCTTTGGGGTCCCCCAGGGAGGTGCCCTATGTCTCTGTGACACGTCTCTCAGCCACCGTCGGAGAGACCCCAGGCTCTTCATCGCCAGCAATTTTGCCAAGCCCTAACATGACACCTGAAACCAGAAAGAGGCGCCTTACTTGCTCCGAGAGGAGCCCGTTGGGGTCTCTCATCCGCCACTGCCGGAACTCGGTGGAACCTCAATATGTAAAGGTCAGGTGAGTGTTGGAGGAAGAGACTACTAAGAGACTGTCTCATGCAACAGCAAAGGGTTATTTTGCGTCCAGCTTGCTGGGGCTCACAGCTAACTTAAATAGATCAGAGAGCTCTGAGAACAGCTTATGCAGAGCTTACATACATTCCTTGGAGATGGAAGGGAGGGAAGTTTACTGATGTGTAAGGGTGAGTGGGCGGTTCGTGTGACACCGAGTGAGGCAGTACATTCTGCAGTTTGGCAGTTGGGAACAGTACATTCTAGAACAAGATTAGCAAACATTTCTCAAGATTTCAACAGTGTTTTTTTAAGCATACAGAAAAACAGGAAATAGCAAGTACCTATTTTATTAACCTTTCACTACCGACTATCCTTTTTTGACTGGATGTTCCTTCTACATTAATTCATGCAAAGTACAAGGTCCTATGCCATTGTATATCGATTTATCTGAGACATCTCTGCAGAACGTAATTCAATGCTGCATATCCCAATCAAGGGCCCAATGCCCTTCTGGCCTTCAAATCATACTTAGATTTCTTTTTTCATACATATAGTACACCTATATATTCTTATACACATAGCAGGTTCCCAATACCATTATTCATCCAGCACAATGATTTCTAACCCAAATCAAACATGTTTTTAACCATAATCATACACTATTCCCTCAATCTAACTTTATAGAACAGCAGGGAAAGAGTTGATTTTACAATACAGAAATGTAGGGAAACTTCCACCTGCTGATAACCTCAAAGGCCCATGCAGAAAAGATCCCTGGAGAAGATGTAGGCAGCTATGAAGGACCTGAGAGACCAAAAGTCATCTTCCATGGCAAACAACCCAGTCAGGATAAAAGGTTGTGTCTGAATCAGATTCTCTTCTTAATGTAGAGAACATGGACCAAAACAGGCCTGTGTGGAGATCTATTCCTGGGTGCCTATGGTTGATATACCATTCTAACTTGTGAAAGTGTCACAGGAAGTAGGGGCAGCCTCAATCTCATGGGACCCTTGGAAGTAACAGTTAAGACAAAGTGGTTGCCAAGACAGGGACCTCATTCAGTTCAGGAAGGAAGTGACCTCACCTCACTTCCATGGTGATGGAACTCTCTGAACTTTGGATCCAGGAAGCCAGGCACCCATAGCCAGTCCAAGTCCCAGTCCCTATGGTCTCACTTGTTTGGATTTACTAAATGCAGTCAGTCTTTCTTGGTACCTTCAGACGTGAGAAGGCCAAATGCCAGGAAAGCTCGGAAGCGGGGCTTTTCTTGAGAAAGTCGTTAGTGGCTCACCGTTGGCTCCTGAGAAGTTCACAGAGTTTGCCAAGGAGACCAGATCTGAGACAGGACAGGCCATTTCGGGGGAACGTATTATGGCCTACAAGTCAGAGGACACTCCGGATAGTCAAAGACCTACTTAGGGGAAGGAGGTGCCTTTGTGGGTGTGGTTGTGGGTTTGTGGTTTTGTCTCATTTTCTGAGAATAGGTAGGACAGTCGGTTTGTTTCATTTGAAGTGGACTGTTTCTAGTAAGTCTTTTCACAGGGCGAGTGTTTCTATGTCTGTGTATTCCACTGTTTCCGTGGTTGTAGACATTAGAAAAGAGAATTCATCAATGGATGTGTCGTGTCTAGTAGAAAGCTTCTCAGCATTCATATTGCCCCGTTTATGAATGGACTGTAGCTTGCCTTATCGATGAGCAACACCTGCTACCTTCCTAAGTTTCTATTTTTGTCCTGAATTCCGGCCAATTTCAAGAATAGGCCCATGGTTTTGTGTCCAAGATATGTACCACCTCCAAGCTCTGTGACATAGCCATGTACTGGATAGCTGTAGGTGATGGCGAGCATCTCAGAAAACTCAGATATCAGTGTGACGAGGACAGTCTCAGAGGAGAAACCCTGCTTTGGGCCTTTTGCTTACCTATTGTTCTGTTGCCCTGAATGTCAGGAAGTTCTTTGCATCTGGCCACCCCTTTGTGAAGCCTGAAGAAAACAGTTTTCAAATGGAAATGATTGGGCATACCTGTGGCTCTTTTCTTAAGTGCTTTGAAAAGGGATGTGACTGAATCAGCCCCCTGGCCCTGTGTGTGGCTGAGGCTTAGATTCTCAGCACCTGTGGATCTAAAGAAAGTTCCCATGTTTGCATCCAAAGGAAAAATGGCAGAAAGAGCAGCCATTGGGATGAAGTCTCTCGACTTCCTCTGTAAGGTTCCTGAACTCCATCAAGTGAAAATAGGGATCCTTTGGGTCAAATGAGTTCTTCAAAACCTGCAGAGGCTAGCCCATAGGTGCTTGGTTATTTCATGACTAAAATTCACATAAAGAATCTAAACCAAACAGTCAGTAGGCCTCAAATTGGAGAATTGGAGCGGTATTAATGGCAGGCCTATTTGATCACTCCTGGTTCACAGGATGGGTGTCCAGGCCACCTTTACTATAGGCAAATGAGGGTCAAAGGAGCTTATTTTGAACACTGTCTTGGTCTGCTCCCCTCATGGAAACCTCCAGCAAAATTATTATGAGTGTCAATATGAAAGAAGATGAGGGCCATATGGGAGTGTTCTTGTTTTAATTGTGGTAATTTGTGTGGTAGTTGGAAAAGATGACTCGGATCACCTGGGCTTGAACTCTGGTGTGATTCCCCTTAAAGAATGAGTTCTGGATCTGACCTCAGAGAAGTATTGTCGTGAGTTCTCTTGGGATTTTACTAGGCCACACGTGAGAATCGCCTTTGGAAATTGAGATCTAGGCCCAGGATGGCTTTCCACAGAGCTCGGGGATTCTGAGCCAGGATATAACATGATTTAATTCTTAAAGACTTGGCAGCCCTAGTTGAGAGTCCAAACACATATGGACCTCACATTGTACACCTCAATGTGTCTGGATTCATGTGACCTTTTGGCCAGTCTTTTGGAAGGCTTTTCTGTGAGTGTTCTCCAGAGCTTTCATTGAAATGAGCTTCCTCACCATTTAATGGTTCCTGAATTAATTGAAACCCACAGTGCCTCTAACTTCATTTTTGAAAAATGACTAGATTCATACCATAAAATTTTTGAAATTTCCATGACCAGGTGGCACTGGATAAACTTTGGATTTCCTGTTGCTGATCATGAGTGTACCAAAGAGTGCCTTGATTGACTGGTTTTCGTGAAAATGGTGTAGAACAGAGATGCCAGTAATTTGGAGCCTAATGAGTAGTGGGCCTAGAGAAGTGGACTGTAGGTGTGTAAATAAATATTTTTGGTAGGACCACCTGGATCTTCCATTGGCTTCGAAAGACTTGCGACTGACATGGTGCAGGCAGGAGACCTTTATATGTAAAGGCATCTTGTCATATGGAGAGGTTTCAGGGAAATGTTCAGAATCAGGTTGCTATAGTCAAGGTGAAAGCTATGTAGGATAGAAGCCTGGTTCGTACATTCTCTTTGCGTCCCTGACCAACCACACATGACAGAACTCCCTCCAGCATTTTGTCCCAGTTGAACTCCTTGTATTTCGTGAAGCAAATACCAAACTCCCAGTGCAGCAGTAAGAAACACCCTGGAAAGTGGAGGATCACCAAATGGCTTCACAGTCCACACGGAAAGACACTTAGCTCCCAGTTGCCACAGTTTACCTACAAAGAGAGAATTCAGAACTGCTCCCTCATGTTCATTAGAAAATAAGGACCATGTGCTCCAGGTCATAGAGATGCAGACCCAGATTTCATGGTGTCACTACAAACGAAGCTAAATCTCCTAACAATTACATATATTTCTTGTTCCCAACCTCAGAGGAAGTTTCTCAAGAAGTCTCAAGGCCAGCACAGCTCCATGTTTCTGGATTGTTTACCCTCTCCCTTACTTTTGGAAACTGTTCTACCACCTCCAGTGTTGTGAACTCCTGAGCATTTTCCATTCCACATATATATTCAGATTTTCTAACTCCTCTCCTCTAATTGTGTCTTACTTTTAGCGATGGTTATGTCAAGGCATTGTTCTGGATGAGAGAGGGAAGATTTTTGTGTATCACATTTTTGCATACACATTAGATTCATTTTCCTTTTTTCCATTTGAAATACTGAATCCCTGACACTAACCCATACCCTACTAGACTCTGACTACTAATCCTAATATCATGGAGAGAAAGAAACCTAACCGAATAGAAATACAGGCCTTTCATAGGAAGCATGGTGTATACTTCTATTTGCCTTCTGCATTATCAAGAGTATGTTTTTTAAATCTAGTCAACTTTTCATTGTAATATTTCTCCATGATTTTTTAAAATTATCACATATATAAATTCCTGTCTCCCTTTCTCTGTATTCTATTCAGCACATGTATTTTTTTATACATATATATATAATATCCTACCTGGTATCACACGGACAATCTTGTGAGCTCCCTGATTTTGGAATATAAAATTGTGAGAACAGATGACTCTCCCTAAATAATGATGGGACTGAAAATTCAACCTATGGGTGAGCTTCCTAGTGAAAAACACTATACATAAATCCATGTTCAGTAAAATGAATATTTTTGGATATGTGGATGAATTATATTTCATGATGAATTTGGATTGGCATATATATTGCTAAATATTAATGTGTGTGTGTGTGTATGTATTTTTTTTAAATCTGGAAAAAAATATATATGTGTATATATATATATGTATATATATTATATATATATTATATATGTATATATTATATATGTACATATGTATATGTACATATATAATATATTATATGTATATATATGTATATATATTATATATATATTATATATATATATATATATGTATATATATTCTCCAGATTTTAAAAAAATATGAAAAATATGTGTCTTATTATACACTCCCTAAATTCATTTATATTCATGTATGTGGGTTCAAAATCCACTTTTTACAAGATTATTTTCAGCAATATTTATACACCTGTAATACATATTGGTTTCCTACTACTGAATACTAAGTTCAGTAGGTGGTGCATACAAATCCTAATATTTCTACAGTACCTGACCCAGTTTAACATCAATGCAAGTAGATTGCTATGGGACATGATGTGTATTTTGAAGTTCATTTTTACTCAACACTGGTACATTACTATTTTTTCAGTATATGGACATCATAGGATATATTTTTTCACCCACAACTTCACAAAATTATAGGCATTTGGTTCACTCTCATTTACTTACTACTTCAGAACACATGTATTCCTCCATGTTTCTTTACTGGTCTTTTCACTGGACTTCTTTCTAAACACATTATTTTTGATTCCATAATCATTTTTGAAGCAATACTCACTCTTCACGATAAACCGTAACCCTAATATTACCATTACATATATAACTGGTTGGAATGATTGTATATATATCAATATAAGATTTCCAATACATTTTCAGATGCAAACTCAATCCATTATTTAAAGTTGGAACCAGTTATATACTTTATTCACAATCTGGTCTATTCATGCAACATCTCAATAATGATCAACACAAGGTACACCTATTTGTATCACCAGTACTAATTTATAAGTTTCCAGAATATTACTCCCCATAATGGTGGAAGAAATACTCATGTCACCTTATCAACATATAAATTTTATCACGGTAGTATTCTGGACACAAAATGCAAAGGTCACACATATGATTGTACCAAAGCCTAAATGGAAAGTGACCATGGATTACTAAAAACATCCATGTCCAGGGTGCCTAATGCTCTCAAATGTCAATCCTATTGATTACTACATATTTGTTTTTTCCTAAGATTATATATTCAACCTCAAGCCTGTTGAAAATGTCTAATCCTATCACTCACTTTATACTTTGCCTGATTTCCTAATCTTTCTATTGATATCTGCTTTCCTACATATTTTTCCCTGTTCATCATTGTGACTTTCTCTTCAGATGTGCTGACATTTACATTCACTCTCTAACTGAAACCCTATTGCTAAAGAACTTTTGGTCCAACTCCTAGTCTCACTCTTCTTCCTAAACCTACTGACTATCTTCCTAATCCTACAGACTATCCCTTTTTGACTGGATGTTCTCTTCTACATTCAATCATCCGAGGTACACGGTCCTATGCCATTGTGTATCGATTTATCTGAGACCTCGGTGCAGAACATAATTCAAGCTCAGTATACCAATCAAGGTTCTGTTGCCCTGAATGTCAGGAAGGTCTTTGCCTCAGGCCACCCCTTTGTGAAGCCTGAAGAAAAAAATTTCAAATGGAAATAAATGGGCATCACCTGTGGCTCTTTGCTTAATTGCTTTGGAAAGGGATTTGTCTGAATCTGCCTCTTGGCCCTGTGTGAGGCTGTGGCTTCGATTCTCTGCACCTGATGGATCTAAAGAAAGATCCCATGTGTGCATTCAAAACCAAAATGGCAAAAAGAGCAGTCATTGTGGATGAGGATTCTTGCCTTTCTCTGTTAGGTTCCTGACCCCCTTCAAGTGAGATTAGGGATCCTCCTTGTCAAATGAATTCTTGAATGCTCTCCAGATGTGCTTGGATTTTCTCATGACTCCAAATCACATAAAAAATCTATACCTGACATTCAGTAAGCCGCAAATTATAGAAACAAAGCGGAATTAATGGCAAGCCTTTTTGATCACTCCTGGTTCACAGGAAGGGTGTCCAGGCCACCCTGACTTTAGGGAAATTAGAGGCAAGGGAGCTTATTCTGAAAACTGTCTTTAGTTGCAACCCTCATGGAAACTTCCATCCAGAACTTTTGATGAGGGTCTTTATGGACGAAGATGAGGGCCATGTGGTAGTTTTTTTGTTTTAATTGTGGTCATTTGTGTGGGGGTTGGAAGACATGACTTGGTCCACCTGGGCTTGAACTCTGGTGTGATTCCCCTTAGAGCCTGAGTTCTGGAACGTACCTCATAGAAGTATTGATATGAATTGTGTTGGTTTTTAGGAGGCCACGCATGATTGTCACCCTTTCAAACTGAGATCTAGGCCCAAGGTGGCTTTCCACAGAGCAATGGGAATCTCAGCCAGGAAATCACATGATTTTATTCTGAAAGACTTCGCAGCCATTGTTGGCCCTCGGAAGCAAGAAGGAGTGGCCATACTCATATCGAATAAAATCAACTTAAAACCTAAGTTAATCAAAAGTGATAAAGAAGGACACTATATACTGTTAAGAGGCAACATTCACCAACAAGACATAACAATTATCAATTTGTATGCACCAAACAATGGTGGTGCCAAGTCATAAAACAAACTCTCCTCAAGTTCAAGAGTCATATAGGCTATAGCACAATAATTACGGGTGACTTCAGCACACAACCCTCGCCATTGGACAGATCCTCTAGAGAAAATCTGAATTAAGAAACTATAGAACTCAATAGCACAATCAATAACCTAGACTTAACCAACATATATAGAATATATCAAACATCATAAAGTGGATACATGTTCTTCTCAGCAGCACATTGGTCCTACTCAAATATAGAACATATATTATGCCATATGGAAACTCTTAGTAAATATAAAAGTATGGAGATAATACCATGCACCATATCTGATCATAATGGAATGAAACTTGAAATTAATGATTGAAGAAGGAAGGAAAAATTCTACATCACATGGAAAATGAACAAAATGTTACTGAATAATCAATGGGTTACAGAAGACATAAAGGAGGAGATAAAAAAATCTCTTAGATACAAATGAAAATACAGACACAACATACCGGATTCTGTGGGAAACAATGAAAGCAGTTTTAAGAGGGAAATTCATTTCTTGGAATTCTTTCCTCAAAAAAAGAAAAAAACAACAAATAAATGATCTCACACTACATCTCAAAAACCTAGAAAAAAAAGAGCAAAACAACAAATGTAGTAGAAGACAAGAAATAATTAAAATTAGAGGAGAAATCAACAAAATTGAAACAAAAAAATTGAACAAATAAAAGTTGGTTCTTTGAAAATAAATTAAATCGACAGGCCCTTAGCCATGCTAATGAAGAGAAGCAGAGAGAGAACTCAAATTACTAACATATGGGATAAAAAAGGCAATATCACAACAGACACTACAGAAATACAGAAGATAATTCGAAAGTATTTTGAAACCCTATATTCCAATAAAACAGAAGATAATGAAGATATCGATAAATTTCTTATGTCATATGATCTGCCCAGATTGAGTCCGGAAGACACACAAAATTTAAATAGACCAATAACAAAGGAAGAAATAGAAGAAACCTTCAAAAGACTACCTACCAAAAAAAACCCTGGACCACATGGTTATACAGCAGAGTTCTACAAAACGTTCAAAGATGAATTAATACCAATACTTTTCAAGCTATTTCAAAAAATAGAAAAAGAAGGAGTTCTTCCAAATTCATTCTATGAGGCCAACATCACCCTGATCCCAAAACCAGACAAAGACACTTCAAAGAAAGAAAACTACAGACCAATATCTCTAATAAACTTGGATGCAAAAATTCTCAATAAAACCCTGGCAAATCAAATACAAAAGCACATAAAAAAATTGTGCATCATGATCAAGAGGGATTCATCCCAGGGATGCAAGGCTGGTTCAATATACGGAAATCAATAAATACTATTCACCACATCAATAGACTTAAAGAGAAGAACCATATGATCATCTCGATAGATGCAGAAAAAGCATTCTACAAAGTACAGCATCCCTTTATGTTTAAAACTCTATAAAAACTAGGAATAACAGGAACTTACCTCAACATTGTAAAAGCTATATATGCTAAACCTCAGGCTAGCATCATTGTAATTGGAGAAAAACTGAAGGCATTCCCTTTAAAATCTGGAACAAGACAGGGATGCCATCTATCACCACTTCTATTCGATTTAGTTCTTGAAATACTAGCCAGAGCAATTAGACAGACAAAAGAAATTAAAGACTTAAAAATAGGAAAAGAAGAACTTAAATTATCGCTATTTTTGGATGACATGATAATATATTTAACAGACCCAAAAGGGTCTGCTAGAGTTAGTAAATGAATTCAGCAAAGTGGCAGGATATAAAATCAACACGCATAAATCTAAGGCATTCCTGTATATCAGCAACAAAACTTCTGAAATTTAAATGAGGAAAACCACTCCTTTTACAGTATACTCAAAGAAAATAAAAAACTTGGGAATCAACCTAACCAAAGAGGTGAAAGATTTATGCAATGAAATCTACAGAACCCTAAAGAGAGAGATAGAAGAAGATGTTAGAGGATGGAAAAGTATGCCCTGTACATGGATAGGCAGAAATAACATCATCAAAATGGCGATATTACCCAAAGTTCTCTACAGGTTTAATGCGATGCCAATCAAAAACCCAATGGCATTTCTTGTAGAAATAAATAAAGTAATCATGAATTTCATATGGAACAACAAAAGACCCAGAATAGCGAAAGCAATTCTAAGCAGGAAGTGTGAATCCAGAGTTCAAACTGTACTACAAAGCAATAGTAACAAAAACAGTGTGGTACTGGTATCAAAACAGGCAGATGGACCAATGGTACAGAATAGAGGACACAGAGACAAATCCACAAAATTACAACTTTCTTATATTTGAAAAAGGGCCTAAAAGCATGCAATGGAAGAAGGATAGCATATTCAACAAATGGTGCAGGGACAACTGGAAATTCATATGCAACAAAATGAAACTGAATCCCTTTCTCTCACAATGCACAAAAGTTAACTCAAAATGGATCAAGGAGCCAGATATAAAATCAGAGACACTGCGTCTGATAGAAGAAAAAGTTGGCTACGATGTACATAGTGTGGGGTTGGGCTCCAAATTCCTTAATAGGAAACCCATAGCCCAAGAGTTAATAAAAAGAATAAACAAATGGGACTTACTTAATCTAAAGAGATCTTTCTCAGCAAGAGAAAAAATAAGAGAGGTAAATAGAGAGCCTACATCCTGGGAACAAATTTTTACCCCTTACACTTCAGATAGAGCCCTAATATCTAGAATATACAAAGAACTCAAAAAAATTAAACAATGAGATAACAAATAACCCAATCAACAAATGGGCCAAGGATCTTAACAGACACTTCACAGAGGAGGACATACAATCAATCAACAAGTACATGAAAAAATGCTCACCATCTCTAGCATTCAGAGAAATGCAATCAAAACCACCCTAAGATACCATCTCACTCCAGTAAGATTGGCAGCCATTATGACGTCGAACAACAATAAGTGTTGGTGAGGATGTGGGGTAAAGGGTACACTTGTACACTGCTTGTGGGACTGCAAATTGGTGAGTACAATATGGAAAGCAGTATGGAGATTCATGGGAAAGCTGGGAATGGAACCACCATTTGACCGAGATATCGCCCTTCTCAGACTCTTCCCTGAGGATGTTAATAGAGAGCAGTATAAGGATACTGCCACATCGATGATCATAGCGGCACAATTCACAATAGCTAGACTTTGGAACCAACCTAGGTGCCCTTCAATAGACGAATGGATAATAAAAATGTGGCATCTATACACAATTGAGTATTACACAGCACTGAAAAATGACAAAATCATAGAATTTGCAGGGAAATGAATGGCATTAGAATAGATTATGCTAAGCGAATCTATCCAATCCTTAAAAAACAAATGCCAAATGTTTCCTTTTATATAGAGAGAGCAAATAAGAAGAGAACAGGGAGGAAGAACATGAGAAAAATATTAAAACTAAACCGAGATGAGTGGGGGGAGAGAAAGGGAGAGAGAAGGAAAAGCATATGGAAATGGTAGGAGACTACTCAATGTTACACAAAATTACATATAAGAGGTTGTGAGGCTAAAGAGGGGAAAACAAGGGAGAGAATTAAACAACAGCAGATGAGGTAGAGAGGGAAGATGGGAGGGGAGGGGGAATAGTAGGGGATAGGAAAGGTAGCAGAATACAACAATAACTAGTATGCTATTATGTAAAAACGTGAGTGTGTAACTGATGTGATTCTGCGATTTGTATTTGGGGTAAAATGGGAGTTCATAACCCAATTGAGTCAAATGTATGAAAGATGATATATCATGAGTTTTATAATGTTTTGAACAACCAAAAATAAAAAGAATTGAATTTCCAATATTTGAGTCATTTAACAACTTTATTTTTTAATAAAATTGTCTTTTATTTGTTATCTTACTTGCTGGTATCTGCCTTTCAGTTTTAAAAAACTATGAGCTGTAGCCATTCATCCATGTAGTATGTAAAAGAAAATTTTGAGTGTCTCCATGTTACCAGATTGGCAAGGCATCAAGGTTTCCTTCACAAACAAGGTGAAGGCTTTGCCATTAGAAATTTAACATTCTGCAAAACAATTTTTTTAACTTTCCAATTAAATTTCCAAAAAAATTTAGAAAAAGAAGAATATAATCCCCACAGTAAGAAGGCCTCAAAGTGGAGAAGTGGAGCATTTACGGCAGGCCTATTTGATCACTCCTGGTTCACAGGAAGCATGTCCAATCCACCCTGATGTTAGGCAAATGAGGGGCAAGGGAGCTTATTTTGGGCACTGGTTTGGCTGTGCCCCTCATGGAAAACTCCATCCACAGGTTATGATGTGTGTCTATATGGAAGAAGATGAGAACCATGTGGGAGTGTTTTGGTTTTAATTGTGGTCATTTGTGTGGTAGTTGGAAGAGATGACTGGGTCCACCTGGGCTTGAACTCTGATGTGACTCCCCTTAGAGAATGAGATTTGGAACTAACTTCAGAGAAGTATTGCCATGAATGTTGTTGGGATTTCAGGAGGCCACACATGAGAGTCGCCCTTGGAAACTGAGGTCTAGGCCCAGGGAGGCTTTCCAGAGAGCACTGGGAATCTCAGCTAGGATATCACAGGTTTTATTCTGAAAGACTTGGCAGCCATCGTTGAGAGTCAAAACACACATGACCTCACATTGTAGACATCAATGGGCCTGGCTTCATGTGACAATTTGGCCACTCTTTGGGAAGCCTTGCCTGTGAGAGATCTCCAGATCCTTCATTAAAATGAGCTTCCTCAACATTTAATGGATCCTGAATGAATTGAAACCCACAGTACCAACAATTTCATCTGTGAAAAATAGTTAGATAAATACCATAAAATTTTAGAAATTCTCATGACCAGGTGGCACTGGAAAACCATTGGATGTCCTGTTGCTGATCATGAGTATACCAGACAGTGCCTTGATTGACTAGGTATCATGAAAATCGTGTAGAACAGAGATGACAGTAAGTTGGAGCCTGCTGAGTAGTGGGCCTAGAGCAGTGGTGTGCAGGTGTGTGATAAAACATCTCTGGTGGGGCCATGTGGATCTGCCATTGACTTTCAAATGCCTTGAGACAGACACGGTGCAGCCAGCAGACCCTTCTATATAAAGGCATCTTGTTATATGGAGATTTTTCACGGCAATGTTTAGAATCAGGTTGCTATGGTCAAGGGGCAAGCTATGTGGGATAGAAGCCTAGTTGGTGCATTCTCATGCAGACACTGACCCACCACACGTGACAGAACTCCCTCCAGCACTGTGTCCCACTTGAACTCCTTGTATTTCGTGAAGCAAATACCAAACTCCCAGTGCAGCAGCAAGAAACAAAACGAAAAGTCGAGGATGACCAAATGGCTTCACAGTCCACATGGGGAGACACTTAGCCCCAGTGGCCACAATTTAGCTACAAAGAGAGAATTTAGCACTGCTGCCTCATGGTCATTGGAAAATAAGAAACCATGTCCTCCTGGTCACATAGATGCAGACCTAGCTTTGATGGTCTCACTACATCGGAAGTTAAAGCTCCTGAAAACAACATATATTTCAAGTGCCCAAGCTCAGAGGCAATTTCTCAAGAAGTGTTTAGGCCAGCAGATCTCCATGTTTGTGGAGTGTTTACCATGTCACTTACTTTTGGAAACTGCTCTATCAACTCCAAGGTTGTGAATTCCTGAGCATTTTCCATTCTAAATATATATTCACAGATTTTCTAACTCTTCTCCTCTAATTCTGACTTACTTGTGGCGAAGGGAATGTCAAGTCATTGTTCTGGATGAGAGAGAGAAGATTTTGTTTAGCACATATTTGCATAAACATTGGATTCATTTTACAATTTTCTGTTTGAAATACTGAATCTCTGACACTAACCCATACCCTACTAAACTCTGACTACTAATCCTAATATAATGGAGAAAAATAACCCAAACAGAATAGAAATACAAGCATTTCAGAGGAAGCATGGTGTATAGTTGGACTTACTTTTTGCATGATATAAGGTAGGAGTTATAAATCTAGTCAATTATTTGTTGAAATAATTCTCCATGTGTTTTTAAAGTTAAGAAATATGTGAATTCCTGTCTCCCTTTCTCTGTAGCCTATTAAGCAAATGTATTTTTATATGCACAAATAGAATCCTACCTGGTTTCACATGTACATTCTTGTGAGGTGGCTGAATTGGCAGATACAAATTGTGAGAAGAGATCACTCCTCCTAAATGCTGTTTTAACAGAAAATTCAACCCATGAGTGAGCTTCCTAGATGAACAACACTATACATATATTACTGTTCAGTAAAATGAATATTTTGGGATATGCGGATGAGTTATTTTTCATGATGAATTTCAGTTGGCATATATATTGCTACATTATAATGTGTGTGTGTTTGTGTGTCTATATATATATATATTCTCCAGATTTACCAAAATATGAAATATATGTGTCTTCTTATACACCGCCTGAATTCATTCATATTCATATATGTGGATTTATAATCAACTTTTAACAAGTTTATTCTCAGAAATATACATCCACTGAAATACATATTTGTTTCCTAGTACTGAAAACTAACTTCAGGGAAGCGTGCTTACAAATCGTAATATTTCTACAGTAACTGACCAAGTTTAACATCAATGCAAGTAGATTCCTATTGGATGTGATGTGTTTATTAAAGTTCATTTTTATTCAAACCTTGTACGTTATTATTTCTTCAGTTTATAGACATCATAAAATATATCCTTTCATTCACAAATTCACAAATTTATAAACATTTGGTTCACTTTCAATCACTTCCTCCTTCAGAACACTTATATTTCTCCATGTTTCTTGACTCGTCTTTTCACTAGACTTCTTTCTAAACACATTATTTTCGATTCCATAATCATTTTTGAAGCAAAACTCATTCACTATTCATGATAAACGGTAACCCTAAGATAACCATTAGATATGTAAGTGGTTGGAATGAATGTATGTATATCAATAAATGATTTCTTCTATTTTTTCAGATATCAATACAATCCATTATTTAAATTTGGAACCAGTCATATAATTTATTCACATTATGGTCTATTAATGCATCATCTCTATATTCATGAACACAGGGTAAGCCTATTAGTATCCCCAGTACTAATTTATATCTTTTCAAAATATTTCCCCCAGAAATGGTGGAAGAAATACTCATGTCACCTGATCTTCATATACATATTATCACAGTAATATTTTGGACACAAAATGCGAAGGTCACCCTTATGATTGTACCAAAGCCTCAATGGAATGTGAACATGGATTACTAAATATATCCATGTCCAGGTTGCCTAATGCTCTCAAATGTCAATCTTATTGGTGACTACAAATTTGTTTCTTCTTAAGATTATGTATTCAACCTCAACCCTGTTGAAAATCTCTAATCCTATCATGTTATACTTTGCCAGATTTCCTAATGTCTCTATTGATGTCTGCTTTCCTACATATTTTCCCCAGTTCATCATTGTGCCTGACTCTTCACATATGGTGTCATTTATATTCACTCTCTAACCAAAACCGTATTGCTAAAGAACATTTGGTCCAAATCCTAGACTCACTCTTCCTCCTAAACCTACTGACTATCTTCCTAATCCTACACACAATCCCTTTTTGACTGGATGTTCTCTTCTACATTTAATCATCTGAGGTACAGGGTCTTATGCCATTGTATATCAATTTAACTGAGACCTCGGTGCAAAACATAACTCAAGCTAAGGATCCCAATCAAGGGTCCAAATCCTTCTGGGCTTCAAATATTACCTAGATTTCTGTTTTCATACTTATGTTTTCCCTCTATATTCTTATAAATATCGCTGGTTCCCAATACAATTATTCATCCAGCAGAATGATTTCCAACCCAAATCGAACATGCTATTAACCCGGACCATACAATATTCCCTCAATCTCACTTTACAGAAGAGCAGGGACAAAGTTGGTATTACAATACAGGAAGTTAGGAGATCTTCCACCTGCTGAGTACCTCAAAATCCATGCAGAAATTATCCCTGGAGAAGATGCAGGCAGCTATGAAGGACCTGAGAGAACAAAAGTCATATTCCATGGCAAACAACATGGTCAGGATGAAAGGATGTGTCTGAGTCAGCCTCTCTATTCTTAATGTAGGGAAGATGGACCAAACTAGGCCTGTGTGGAGAGCTGTTCCCAGGTGACTATGGTTTCTATACCATTCTAACATGTGAAAGTATCACAGGAAGTAGGGCAGCCTCCATGTCAGGAGACAATAGGTAGAAACTGTTAGGACAAAGTGGTGGCCAAGACAGTGACCTCATTCATTTTCTGAAGGTAGTGACCTCACCTCACTTTCTTGGTGATGGAGGTCTCTGAATTTTGTGATCCAGGAAGCCAGGCACCCTGAGCCAGTCCCAGTCGCAGTCACAGTGGGCTCATTTCTTTGGATTTACCAAGGACAGAGTCAGTCTTTCTTGGTACCTACTGATGTAAGGGTTGCCAAATACCAAGAAAGCTCTGAAGAGGGGTCTTTCCTGAGAGCATAGGAATTGGCTCACCACTGCCTCCTTACAAATTCACAGATTTGACGAAGGAGACCAGATCTGAGACAGAAAGGCCATTTCTGGGTTACATCGTATGTCCTACCAGTCAGAGGACACTCCAGATAGTCACAGACCTACTTGGAAGAAGGAGGTGCATTTGTGGGTGTTGGTTTGTGTTTGTGGTTTTTTCTCATGATCTGAGAATAGGTAAAAAAGGAGGTTTGTTTGGTATGGAGTGGACTGTTTCTAGTAAGTCATTTGACAAGGAGACTGTTTCTGTGTCTGTGTATCCCACTGTGTTTTTCTTTGTAGATATTAGAAAAGAAAATAGCTCATTGGGTGTGTCCTGTCTAGTAGAAAACTTCCCAGTATGCATCCTTCCCAATTAATGAATGGACTGAGGCTTGCCTTATCCATGGGCAACACCTGCTATCTACCTATGTTCTCATTTTTTTCCTGAATTCTGGCCACTCTAAAGATTAGTATCATGTATTTTTGTACAAGATACGTACCACCTCCAAGCTCTGTGACATAGCCATGTACTGGATAGCTGAAGGGAATGGCGAGCATCTCAGAAAACTCACATATCAGAGTAACCAGGAAAGTCTCCTAAGAGAAACCCTGCTTGGGGGCTTTTGATTACCTATTGTTCTGTTGCTCTGAATGTCAGAAAGGTCTTTGCCTCAGGCCAAACCTTAGTGAAGCCTGAAGAAAAGAGTTTTCAAATGGAAATGAATGGGAATCACCTGTGGCTTTTTACTTCATTGCTTTGGAAAGGGATTTGTCTGAATCAGCCTCTTGGCCCTGTGTGAGCCTGTGGTTTAGATTTTCAGCACCTGATGTATCTAGAGAAAGATCCCATGTGGGCATCCAAAACCAAAATGGAAAAATAGATCAGTCATTGTACATGAAGCCTCTCGCCTTCCTCTGTAATATTAATGACCTCCATCAAGTGAAAATAGGGATCATTTGTGTCAAATGAGTTCTTCAAAGCCCTGCAGAGGCTGGACAATAGGTGCTTGCGTTTTCTCATGACTCCAATTCACACAAAGAATCTATACCCCACAGTCAGTAGGCCTCAAATTTGAGAAGTGGAGCAGTATTAATAGCAGTCCTATATGATCACTTCTGTTTCACAGGAATGTTGTCCAGGCCACCCTGACTTTAGGCAAATGAGGGGCAAGTGAGATTATTTTTGACACTGTCTTGGGCTGTGCCCCTCATGGAAACCTCCAGCTAGAGGTTATGATTAGTGTCTATATAAAAGAAGAAGAGGGCCCTGTGGGAGTGTTTTGGTTTTAATTGTCGTCATTTGTGTGGCAATTGGAAGAGATGCCTGGGTCCACCTGGGCTTGAACTCTGTTGTGATTCCCCTTAGAGACTGAGTTGTGGAACTGAGCTCAGAGAAGTATTGCCATGAATTGTGTTGAGATTTTTGGAGGCCAAGCATGAGATTCGCCATTGGAAACTGAGATCTAGGCCCAGGGTGACTTTCCACAGAGCACTGGGAATCTCAGCCAGGATATCACAAGATTTTATTTTGAAAGATTGTCAGCCTTAGTTGAGAGTCAAAACACACATGGAATTCACATTGTAGACCTCAATGGGCCTGGCTTCATGTGACCTTTTGCCCACTCTTTGGGAAGCCTTGCCTGTGAGAGTTCTCCAGACCTTTCATTGAAATGAGATTCCTCACCTTTTAATGGTTCCTGTATAAATTGAATCCCACAGTGCCTCCAACTTCATTATTGAAAAATATCTAGATAAATACCATGAATTTTTTGAAATTACCATGACCAGGTTGCACTGGAGAACCTCTGGATGTCCTGTTGCTGATCATGACTGTACCAGACAGTGCCTTGATTGACTGGGTTTCATGGAAAAAGTGTAGAACATAGATGCCAGAAAGTTGGAGCCTGCAGACTAGTGGGCATAGAGCAGTGGAGTGTAGGTGTGTGAAAAAAACATTTCTGGTGGGGCCACGTGGATCTGCCATTGGCTTAGAAATCACTTGTGACTGACATGGTACAGCCAGCAGACTGTATGTAAAGGCATCTTATTATATGGAGAGGATTCCTGCCAATGTCCAGAATCAGGTTGCTATTGTCAAGTTGAAAAGCTATGTGGGATTGAAGCCCCACTGGTGCATTTTAGTAACCCACCACACGTGAGAGTACATCCTCCAGCACTGTGTCCCAGTAGAACTCCTTGTATTTCGTGAAGCCAATACCAAACTCACAGTGCAGCAGTAAAAAACACCACGAAAGTGGATAATGACCAAATGGCTTTTCAGACAACACAGTTAGATACTTAGACCCCAGTGGCCAAAGTTTACCTACAAAGAGAGAATTCAGCACTGCTGCCTCATGTTCACTAGAAAATAAAAAACCATGTCATCCAGGTCACATAGATGGAGACCCAGAATTGATGGTCTCACTACAAAGGAAGCTAAAGCTCCTGACAACAACATATATTTTAACTGCCCAAGCTCAGAGGCAGTTTCTCAAAATGGCTAGCAGAGCTCCATGTTTGTGGAGTGTTTACCCTCTCTCTTTTTGTAACCCGTTCTACCTCCTACAAGTTTGTGAACTCCTGAGCATTTTCCTTTCCACATATGTATTCACAGATTTTCTAACTTTTCTCCACTAATTGTTTCTTATTTGGGGCGAAGGTAATGTCAAAGCATTGTTCTGGATGAGAGTGGGATGATTTTTGTGTAGCACATATTTGCATACACATTAGATTCATTTTCCTATTTTCCATTTGAAATACTGAATCCCTGACCCTACCCCATACCCTACTAGACTCTGACTACTAATCAAAATATGATGGAGAAAAAGAAACTTAACAGAATAGAAATACAGGCCTTTCATAGGAGTCATGGTGTATACTTGGACTTGCCTTCGGCTTTATCAATGGTATGTGTTATAAATCTAGTCAACTTTTCATTGTAATACTTCTCCATGAGTTTTTAAAATTAACACATATGTAAATTTCTGTCTCACTTTCTCTGTAGCCTATTCATCACATGTATTTTTTAATGCATCTTTAGAATTCTACCTGGTATCACATGTACATTCTTGTGAGCTTGCTTATTTTGGAAGATACAAATTGTGAGAAGAGATCGCTCCCTCTAAATACTGATGGAACTGGAAATTCTACCTATGGGTGAATTTCCTAGATGAACAGTATTATGCATAAATAAATGTTCAGTAAAATGAATATTTTTGGATACGTGGATGATATCTATTTTATTATGATTTTCGAATGGCATATATATTGCTACATTTTAATGTCTGTGTATGTGAGTATCTAATTATCTATCTATCTATCTATCTATCTATCTATCTATATAGATATAGATATCTACTCTTTAGATTTTCCAAAATATGAAATATATGTGTTTTATTATACACTTTCTAAATTCACTCATGTGTGTGTATGTGGATTTATAATCAAATTTTTACAAAATAATTCTTAGAAATATTCATCCACCTTAAATACATATTTATTTCCTAGTACTGAAAACTAAATTCAGTGAATGGTGCATACAAATCGTAATATTTCCACAGTGACTGACCCAGTTTCACATCAATGCAAGTAGACACCTATGGGACCATGATGTGTATTTTGAAGTTCACTTTTATTCCACACTGATACATTACTATTTCTGCAGTTTATGGACATTATAGGATATATCCTTTCATCCACAATTTCACAAATTTATAGGCATTTGGTTCACTTTCAATCACTTCCTACTTCAGAACACATGTATTCCTCCATGTTTCTTGACTGTTCTTTTCATAAGATTCTTTCCAAACACATTATTTTTGATTTCCATAATCATTTTTGAAGCAAAACTCAGACACTCTTCATGATAAACCATAATGCTAATATTACCATTAGATGTATAACTGGTTAGAATGAATTTATGTATATCAATATAAAATTTCCTATATATTTTCAGATATCAATTCAATCCATTATTTAAAGTTTGAACCAGTTATATTATTTATTCACAGTATGGTCTATTAAGGCATCATCTCTATATTCATAGACCGATGGTATACCTATTTGTATCCCAAATACTAATTTATAAGTCTTTAAAATATTGCTTTAAGAATTGGTGGAAGAAATACTCTAGTCACCTGATATACATACACATTTTATCACAGTAATATTCCTGACACAAAATGCAACGGACACACTTATGATTGTACCAAAGCCTATATTGAAAGTGAGCATGTATTACTAACAACATCCAAGTCCTGATTAACTAATGATCTCAAATATCATTCCTATTGGTGACTACATATTTGTTTTTTCCTAAGATTAAATATTGAATCTGAACCCTGTTAAAAATGTCTTATCCTATCACTCACTTTGTACTTTGCCTGATTTCCTAATGTCTCTATTGATATCTGATTTCCTACACATTTTCCCCAGTTCATCACTGTGACTGACTCTTCAAATATGCTGACATTTACTTTCACTCTTTAACAAAAACCCTATATCTAAAGAACATTTGGTCCAATTCCTCGACTCACTGAAATGGGTTCTTCAAAGCCCTGCAGAGGGTAGCCCATAGGTGCTTGATTTTCTCATGACCCCAATTCACATAAAGAATCTATGCCCCACAGAGAGTAGGCCTCAAATTGGAGAAGTAGAGCAGTATTAATGGCAGGCCTATTTTATCACATCTGGTTCACAGAAAGGGTTTCCAGGCCACACTGAGTTTAGGCAAATAAGGGGCAAGTGAGCTTATTTTGGACACTTCCTTAGGCTGCGCCCCTCATGGAAACCTCCAGCAAGAGGTTATGATGAGAGTTTATATTGAAGAAGATGAGGGCCATGTGGGAGTGTTTTGGTTTAATTGTGGTCATTTGTGTGGTGGTTGGAAGAGATGACTGGGTCCGCATGGACTTCAACTCTGGAGTGATTCCCCTTAGAGACTGAAATGAACTCAGAGAAGTATTGACATGAATTGTGTTGGGATTTTAGGAGGCCACACATGAGAGTTGCCCTTGGAGACTGAGATCTAGGCTCAGGATAGCTTTCCAAAGAGCACTGGGAATCTCAGGCAGGATATCACATGACTTTATTCAGAAAGACGTGGCAGCCATTGTTGAGAGTCAAAACACACATGGACCTCAATTGTAGACCTCAATGGGCCTGGCTTAATGTGACCTTTTGGCCACTCTTTGGGAAACCTTGCCTCTGAGAGTTCTCCTGAGCTTTAATTGAAATAAGCTTCCTCACCATTTCATGGTTCCTGAATAAATTGAAAGCCACAGTGCCTCCAACTTCATCCTTGAAAATTGGCTAGATAAATACCATGAATTTTTTAAATTTCCATGAACAGATGGCACTGGAGAACCTTTGGATATCTGTTGCTGATCATGAGTGTACCAGACATTGCATTGATTGACTGGGTTTCATGAAAATGGTGAGAACAGAGGTGCCAGAAAGTTGGAGCCTGCTGATTAGTAGGCCCAGAGCAGTGGTGGGCAGGTGTATGATAAAACATCTGTCGTGGGGACACGTGGTTCTGCCATTGGTTTCCGAATGACTTGTGACTGACATGTTGCAGCCAGCAGAACCTTACAAGTAAAGGGACCTTGTTATATGGAGAGGTTTCAGGGCAATGTTCAGAATCAGGTTGCTATGGACATGGGTGCAAGCTTTTTGGGATAGAAGCCTGGTTGGTGCATTCTCCTGCAGACCCTCAACCACTACACGTGAGAGTACTCCCTCTAGCACTGTGTCCCAGTTTTTCTCCTTGTATTACGTGAAGCCAATACCAAACTCCCAGTGCAGCAGTAAGAAACACCACGAAAAGTGGAGTATGACCAAATGGCTTCACAGATCACATGGTTAGACACTTAGACCCCAGTGTCCTCAGTTTACTAACAAAGGGAAAATTCAGAACTTCTTCCTCATGTTCAATAGCATATAAGGAACCATGTCATCCAGGTCACATAGATGCCAACCCAGGTTTGATGGTCTCAATACAAAGGAAGCTAAAGCTCCTGACAACAACAAATTTTTCAAGGGCCCAAACTCAGAGGCAGTTTCTCAAAAACTCATTAGGCCACCAGAGTTCCATGTTTGTGGAGTGTTTACCCTGTACCTTACTTTTGGAAATTCCTCTACCACCTCCAAGGTTGTGAACCTCTGAGCATTTTCTTTTCCAGATATATATTCACAGATTTTCAAACTCTTCTCCACTAATTGTGTATTACTTGTGGCGAAGGAAATATCAAGGCATTGTTTTGGAGGACAGTGGGAAGATTTTTGTATAGCAAATATTTGCATACACATTAGATTCATTTTCCTATTTTCCATTAGAAATACTGAATCCCTGTCACTAACCCATACCCTACTAGACTCTGACTACTAATCTTAATATGATGTAGAAAAAGAAACCTAACAGAATAGAAATACAGGCCGTACATAGGAGGCATGGTGTATACTAGGACTTGCCTTCTGCTTTATCAAGTGTATGTGTTATAAATCTAGTCAACTTTTTATTGTAATACTTCTCCATGAGTTTTTAAAGTTAACACATATGTACATTTCTGTCTCCCTTTCTCTGTAGCCTATTCATCTCATGAAATTTATTATGCATATTTAGTATCCTACCTGGTATCACACGTACATTCTTGTGAGCTTGCTGTTTTAGGATGATACAGATTGTGAGAAGAGATCACTCCCCCTAAATACTGATGGAACTGAAAATTCAACGTATTGGTGAATTTCCTAGATGAACAGCATTATACATAAATCCATGCTCAGTAAAAAGAATATTTTTGGATATGAGGATGATATATATTTCATAATGAATTTTGATTGGCATACATATTACTACATTTTAATGTCTGTGTTTGTATCTATATATATATTTTTTTTCTCCAGATTATTCAAAATATGAAATATATGTGTCTTATTATACACTCATTAATTTAACTCATGTTCCTATATGTGGATTTATAATCAAATTTTCACAAGATTATTCTCAGAAATATTCATCCACATGAAATACATATTTATTTCCCAGTACTGAAAACTAACTTTGGTGAATGGTGCTTACAAATACTAATATTTGTACAGTAACTGACCCAGTTTAACATCAATGCAAGTAAAATCCTATGGGACATGATGTGTATTTTGAAGTTCATTTTTATTCAACACTGGTACATTACAATTTCTTCAGTTTATGGACATCATAGGATAATACTTTTCATCCACAAGTTCACAAATCTGTACGCATTTGGTTCACTTGCAATTACTTGCTGCTTCAGAACATATGTATTCCTCCATGTTTCTTGAGTGTTCTTTGCATGAGATTATTTCCAAACATATTATTTTCGATTTCCATAATCATTTTTGAAGCAAAACTCCCACACTCTTCATCATAAACCATAATGCTAAAATTACCATTAGATGTATAACTGGTTAGAATGAACTTATGTATATCAATATAAGATTTCCTATATATTTTAAGATATCAATTCAATCAATTATTTAAAGTTTGATCCAGTTATATTATTTATTTACAGTATGGTCTATTAAGGCATCATCTTTATAATCATAGGCACAGGGTACACGTACTTGTGTCCCCAATACTAACTTATCAGTCTTAAAATGTTGCTTTCAGAAATAGTTGAAGAAATACTGTAGTCACCTGATATACATTTACATTTCAACACAGTAATATTCCTGACAAAAAATGCAAAGGACACCCTTATGATTGTACCAAAGCCTAAATTTAATGTGAGCATGTATTACTAACAACATCCATGTCCTGATTAACTAATGATCTCAAATATCATTCCTATTGGTGACTACATATTTGTTTCTTCCTAAGATTATATATTCAAACTCAACCATGTTAAAAACATCTTATCCTATCACTCACTTTGTACTTTCCCTGATTTCCTAATGTCTCTATTGATATCTGCTTTCCTACACATTTTCCCCAGTTCATCACTGTGACTGACTCTTCACATATGCTGACATTTACATTCACTCTCTAACCAAAACCCTATATCTAAATAACTTTTCGAACTATCTCTTTTTGTCTGGATGATCTCTTCCTCATTCAGTCATCCAAGGTACAAGGTCCTATACCATTGTATATCGATTTATCTGAGACAACTTTGCGGAAATAATTCAAAGCTAAGTATCCCAATCAAGGGCCCAATGTTCATCTGGGTTTGAAATCTTTCCTAGATTTCTGTTTTCATACTTATATTACACCTATATATGCTTGTAATATCGGAGGTTCCCAATACCATTATTCATCTCACAGAATGATTCCTAACCCAAATCGAACATGCTATTAACCCTAACCATGCACTGTTCCCTCAATTTAACTTTACGAAGAGCAGGGACAGAGTTGGTGTTATAATACAGGTAGATAGGGGATCTTCCACCTGTTGAGAACCTCAAGTTCCATGCAGAAATAAACCCTGGAGAAGATGTAGGCAGCTATGAAGAACCTGAGAGAGCAACAGATATCTTCCTTGGTAAAATACCTGGTCAGGATGAAGCGATGTGTCTGAATAAGCCTCTCTCTTCTTAATGTAGAGAAGATGGACCAAACCAGGTCTGTGTGGAGAGCTGTTAACATGTGCCTATGGTTGATATACCATTCTATCTTGTGAATGTGACACAGGAAGTAGGGGCAGCCTCTCTCTCATGGGACCCTTGGAAGCAAATTTAGGATAAAGTGGTTGCCAAGATAGTGACCTCATTCGGTTCCTGAAGGAAGTGACCTACCTCACTTCCTTGGTGATGGAACTCTCTGAACTTGGGATCCAGGAAGCCAGGCACTCAGAGCCAGTCCCAGTCCCAGTCCCAGTGGGTTCACTTGTTTGGATTTACCAAGGACAAAGTCGGTCTTTCTTGGTACATACTGATGTGTGGATGGCTAAATGCCAGGAAAGCTCTGAAGAGGGGCCTTTCCTGAGAAAGCAGGTAGTGACTCACTGATTGATGCTGACAACTTTACAGAGTTGGTAAAGGAGACCTGATCTGAGACAGGAAAGTCCATTTCGAGGGAGCAGAGTAAGGCCCACCAGTCTGAGGACACTCTGGATAGTCACAGACCTACTTGGGTAATGGAGGTGCCTTTGTGGGTGTGGGTGTGAATTTGTAGTTTTGTATCATGTTCTGAGAATAGGTAGGAAAGGCAGTATGTTTGGTTTGGAGTGGACTGTTTTTGGTAAGTCATTTGACATGGCGAGTGTTTCTATGTTTGTGTTTCCCACTTTTTCCGTGGTTGTAGATATTAGAAAAGTGAATGCATCAATGTATGTGTCCTGTCTAGTAGAAAGCATCTCAGCACACATCCTGCCCAATTTATGAATGGACTGTGGCTTGCCTTATATGGGCAACACCTACTTCTTTCCTTAGTTCCTGTTTTCTTCCTGAATTCTGGCCACTCTCCAGAATAGGCTCATGTTTTTTTGTCCAAGATGTGGACCTCTGTCGAGTTCTGTGACATGGCCATGTACAGGATAGATAAAGGGAATTGGGAGCATCTCAGAAAACTCGGATATCAGTGTGACCAGTAAAGTCTCAGTAGAGAAACCCTGCTTTGTGCCTTTTGCTAACCTACTGTTCTGTTGACCTGAATGTCAGGAAGGTCTTTTCCTCAGGCCACCATTTTGTGAAGCCTGAAAAAAACTGCTTTCAATTGGAAATGAATGAGCATCACCTGTGGCTCTTTGCTTAATTGCTTTGGAAAGGGATGTGTCTGAATCATCCTTTCGGCTCTGAGAGAGGCTGTGGCTTTGATTTTCAGCACCTGATGGATCTAAAGAAAGATCCCATGTGTGCATCCAAAACCAAAATGGCAAAAAGATCAGTCATTGTGGATGAAGTCTCTTGCTTCCTCTGTTAGGTTCCTGACCTCCATCAAGTAAGTAGAGGGATCCTTTGAGACAAATGAGTTCTTCAAAGCCCTGCAGCAGTGCTTGGGTTCTCACATGACTCCAAATCACATAAAGAATCTATACCTCACAGTCAGTAGGCTTCAAAATGAAGAAACAGAGCAGTATTACTGGCAGGCCTATTTGATCAATCCTGGTTTACAGGAAGGGTGTCCAGGAAACCCTGACTTTAGGAAAATGAGGGGAAAGGGAACTTATTTTGGACACTGTCTTGGGCTGCGCCCCTTATGGAAACCTCCAGCCAGAGGTTATGATGAATGTCTACATGGAAGAAAATGAGGGCCATGTGGGAGTATTTTGGTTTTAATTGAACATATTATTAACCCTAACCATACACTGTTCCCTCAATCTAAGTGTTCAGAAAAGCAGGGAAAGGTTTGGTCTTACAATACAGGAATGCAGGGGATCTTCCACCTGCTGAAAACTTCAAAGTTCCATGCAGAAATGATCCCTGGAGAAGATGTAGGCAGCTATGAAGGACATGATAGAGCAAAAGGCATCTTCCATGGCAAACAACCTGGTCAGGATGAAGGGTTGTGTCTGAATCAGATTCTCTCTTCTTAAGGTAGAGGAGATGAACCAAACTAGGCCTCTGTGGAGAGCTGTTCCCAGGTGACTATGGCTTCTATACTATTCTAACTTGTGAAAGTGTCACAGATAGTAGGGACATCCTCCATGTTATGAGACCTTAGGAAGCAAATGTTAGGACAAATTGGTTGCCAAGGCAGTGACCTCATTCAGTTACTAAAGGAAGTGACCTCACCTCACATCCTTGTTGATGGAACTCTCCAAATTTGGGTTCCAGGAAGCCAGGCACCAAGACCCAGTCCCAGCACCAGTTCCAGTGTTCTCACTTGTTTGGATTTTCTGAGGACAGAGTCAGTCTTTTGTGGTACCTACTTATGTGAGAATGGCCAAATTCCAGAAAAATTCTGAAGAGCGGCCCTTCCGGAGAAAACAGGTAGAGGCTCACTGCTGGCTCCTGAAAACTTCACAGAGTTGACCAAGGAGCCCAGATCTGAGACAGGACAGACAATTTCTGGGGAACATAGTATGGCCCTCTGGTCAGAGGACACTCTGGATAGTTCCAGACCTACTTGGGGGAAGGAGGTGCCTTTGTGGTTGTGGGTATGGGTTTGTGGTTTTTTCTTTTGTTCTGAGAATAGTTAGGAAAGGGGGTGTGTTTGGTTTGGAGTGGAGTGTTTCTAGTTAGTCCTTTGACAAGGCGAGTGTTTTTAGGTCTGTGTATCCCACTGTGTCCGTGGTTGTAGACATTAGAAAAGAGAATGCCTCAATGGGTGTATCCTCTCAAGGGGAAAACTTCCCAGCATTCATCCGGCACAATTTATAAATGGAGTGTGGCTTGCCTTATCAATGGGCAACACCAACTATCTTCCTACGTTCCTGTTTTCTTCCTGAATTCTGGCCACTCTCCAGAATAGGCTCATGATTTTGTGTCCAATATATGAACCACTTCCAAGATCTGTGACATGGCCATATACTGGATAGCTGAAGGGAATGGCAAGCATCTCAGAAAACTCAGATATCAGTGTAGCCAGTAAAGTCTCAGTGGAGAAACCCTGCTTTGGGCCTTTTGATTACCTATTGTTATGTTGCCCTGAATATCAGGAAAGTCTTTGTCTCAGGACACCCCTTTGTGAAGCCTGAAGAAAACAGTTTTCACATGGAAATGAATGGGTATTACCTTTGTGTTTACAATAAAACCTTCACAGATTTGCCTCTCATTAAGTTAAAAATACTTTTAAATTGCATCTCAGTGTAAAAAGTAACATGGAACTGTACATATCTTATTGATAACAAGTCCAATTATAGAACACAAATGATATACATAAATCTCCAACATGTTTTTCTTTTAAGCCTAGAATTACCATACAACCTTAGAACACCAGCTTGATACAATGGTCTTTGGAAGCTTCTACCTTACAGACTTGTATACCTGGAAGATATGAACACATTAACACCACAATTACATTGATGTTTTTGTATTAAACAAGTTTAGATTTTAAAGAAATAACATGGCACAATTTTATAAAAACAGTACTTGTTTTACCAGCTGTTTATTTTTTTAAGATTACTTGCTCAAAACTTACACATATAACCAAGTTACACAAACCTTTTTTTATTATTTACTTAAACCCCTTTAATTACTTAATCATATAGACTCTCTTATCCAGAAACACATTTTTCCTCTATTAGATCTATATCTGGAACCTTTTAGTTTCTCTTTTTCATCTACTAACCTCTTTCTGTTCACATTTCAATACAATACTTGTAAATTTCTGAATTTAGGCAGATTATTTTATAGACATCTACATTTTATTAGGGCCTTTTTGAAAACCTAGAGAACTTATTGGCCTAATTTTAAAGACATCTTTATTTTTATCTGTTTACCCAATTTGAATTAAAACATATGAATCACGTGAATCAAAGACATTTGGATACATTCTTAAATTTTTCATGAGTGCTCCTCATCTGTCAATTGTCATATCACTGCATGATATATGGACATACACACATACAGACATACCAACATACAACACGTAACACAAATGTAACACATAACACAATAATAAAAGCCTTGTAGCTTTTTCAGGTGAAATCTCCATTGAAATGCTAAAAACTCCAGAGTCGATCAAAAATAGAACTGATCAGAAAACATTAACCCATCAGCAGAATCAAGATCATGAGTTCAAAAAAAAAATACAGAATCTAAGAAAAGCAAGAGTCCTAAAAAAGATGACTGGCCAGTAATTAGTAAATACCGTATAATATAATTTTTTGGTTAGGTCTAGTTTGAGTTCAGGTAAAAAGACACATTTACTCTTTTTTATCTGTCTCCTGCTGAGTGCTGCAGGCTTCTTTTATTTGCATATCAACTTAAGTCCTTGCTGAGGTCTGGAAAACTGAAAAGACTGGAATTCGTAGCAGAAACCTCAGGCCTAAGGCATTTTAGCTATAAGTCATAATTTCCAGGTTTGGATGTTGAAAATTTTGATGCAAGTTTAAGATGTAATTCTCAAAATTTTATATCTTTAGATTTTTCTACACTAGAAAAACTTGCTCACACAAAACTGAAAATAGGATCATTTTTTGATAATATTAAAGCCACCATCAGAAGAAGTTTCTATAGGATCGTTAAGCCCCTTTCTTTGTTATGAAGTTTCTAATAGTATTAAGTTACATTAAATTGGCTGAAAATTTTTTAAAAAGAACCACACACTACCATGTGTATCCGAAATTAAGCTTTAAAAATTTCCAAGACTGTTGCTAATTAATGTCATTTCAATAAGCCAGACCAACGTTTTAATTTAGTACCATTTTTTAAAATCTTACACACTGATGGGAATAGATACCATATCATAATTTATTATCTCTTCCCAAGTTAATGCGCTGGTATATCTAGTGAAATTTTTTCAGGCTGCCTAGTTCAAAATTAAAACTCTTTAATTATTTTTTATCCTAAGTATTTAAGTTTCCTAGCATGAACTACCTGAAATCAAACTAAACAATTGTTTAAACCCAACTTTTAACTGTAACATAGTGCAATGCTTTAGAAACCCATTTAGATACGAGATGGTTAAAATAAAAAAAAAAATCATTTTTAGATACACATTCACCCTAGATCATCCCCAAGAAAAAATCTATAATATCAACATATTAATGCATTCATTGTCCCTTTTGTTAAGTAAACAGAGGTGGAGAAATCCTTAAAGTGCACGTAAGGAATAAGGGAGTTCCCCACAGCAAAATGGCTCTGTCAGCTGCTGGGAGTCCCTTAGCCTCACCATTTACTTACAGGATTAGTTCCTCTGGTTTGCTTTGACCCCAGGCACCAGGCATATTCTATGTCTCCCAACTTTGCAGTAGTCAGCTCCCAAAAATTTCATCCTCTGCTTGCAGTTGTTTTGAGTGCTAGGCTTCCCCAAGAGGGCAGAGTGGGGTTTATTTAAAGTCCCCTCTGGGGTGTCAAAATTTATGACTGAAGGCTTGGTTCCCATCCCAAAGCCAATTAATGCCAATTTAATAATGAGGACAGGGTTTTGAGAAAAGTTTAAGCGAGATATCAAAGTTCTTTGACCCCAGACATTTCCCTCTGCAGTGGGCATGCTCAAGCCAACTACGGGAAGAAAAAAATCACTGCTTCCGTAATCTTGCTTAACAAAGAGGAGTAAAGTTTATCAAAGTTCTTTAAAACACAGCTAAGAGAGGTGCAAAAGGTGAGAACAGAAAAACTGGCGGTTCTATTGACTTTTGGTCCCTCACAGGAGAAGCATTAGTTTAAAATTTAGCTAAAGTAACTTCCACATATGTAAGGCAGGTTGGAACTCGGGACTCTGCATCGGTCCAAACAATGCCATCACATTTAACAGAAACTCAGATAAAAAGACACACAAAGACCATCATGCAGCTCCCGTTTGTTCACAACCCCAAGATCTACAATCTTGTGACTCAGGGAGAATGGAGGGAAGAGGGGAAGGAGTAGAAGGTTTGAGTGATAGGATCCTGGGTGACGGTGTCGGATTGGAGGCAGGGACCAGGAAAGGCTTCAAGGACAGAGGCATGGAATGGCTTTGTCCCATAATGAGAGTTTCTCAAACAGAGACAAGGACAATACAAACGTGACACAAACATGTACACACAGGTAACATTTAACACGAGTTCAGAAGTAAAGATTAGAACCTAGTAACTGGCAAAACCTGATGGGTTAGACCACAAAGACAGACAGTGAATTCAACCTGAGAGAAAAAAGTAGCCAGCAAGATATGATGGGTTGGCAGCAGAGTCACCTAATGTGGGCTCATCCGTCCCTCCTCACCCAATGAGGGCACATCCATCACTCCCTGAGTCCTCCAAGGCATCCCTTGCGAGGACGTGGTCTGTGGCTTTAGGACACGTTTGTCCACCACTGACAGGGGGAACTTACGTTCTCCGCTGGCAGCCACTCTGCCAACCCAAACCAAAAACGGAAAAACGGAACCTGAACAAAAAGCTCTGAGCGATCACAAGGAAAAATGGAAAGAAGCGCCTTACTTACCCCCAGAGGGGTCTGTTGGGGTGTCCTTGTCCTATGCTGCGTGATTCCCGGCCAACGCACCAAATGTAAGGATCCGGTGAACGTCGGAGGAAGAGACCACCAAGAGACCACAGCTCATGCAACAGAAAAAGGCGTTCATTGAGGATCCAATCCAGCATGCTGGGCCTACGTGCTCACTCAAGAAGGGAGAGCAGCCCAGAGCCCCGAGCAGGGGTTGAGCAGTGCTTAAGTACACTTTTTGGGGAGGGCGGGACTTTACATATATCACAGTCTCCTTTAAGAAATCAACATACACCGCAGAAAAATCAAACAACAATTCCTAAACATGATTAGTTCACTCATTGGCAGGAACAGGTGAGGCAGGAGTGATAGGTCAGTTCTAAAGCGAGGTACACATTCAAACAGATTGCTTTAGGCCTTGCAATGCCTATGTGCCAGGCCACACAGGGTCCTAGGTTATTAAATAACCAGGCGGTCAGGAGGAATATTTACTGGGCAGTCGGGAATTGTACTACAAGCTACAGGAATTTCAGGTTTTGCATGTAGCATAGGAACTTAACAATACCTGGTCCTTTACATTTTAACTCAGGCCTTGCAGCTTAGAAACTTTACAAAACCCAGTCTTTTACACTTCAACTTTTACACTTTAATTTCAATTTATTTTACCCTTTCAGATCACTCCTGGTGGACAAGAAGGGTGTCCAAGCCACCCTGAATTTAGGCAAATGAGTGGCAAGGGAGCTTATTTGGGACACTGTCTTAGGCTGTGCCCCTCATGGAAACCTCCAGCCAGATGTTATGATGAGTGCCTTTATAGAAGAAGAGGAGGGCCATGTGAGAGTGTTTTGGTATTAATTGTGGTCATTTGTGTGACGGTTGGAAGAGATGAGTGGGTCCACCTGGGCTTGAATTCTTGTGTGATTCCCCTTAGAGACTGACTTCTGGAACTGAACTCAGAGAAGTATTGCCATGAATTGTGGTGATATTTTAGGAGGCCAAGCATGAGAGTCGCCCTTGGAAACTAAGATCAAGGACGAGGGTGGATTTCCACAGAGCACTGAGAATTTCAGCCAAGATATCCCATGATTTTATTCTTAAAGACTTGGTAGCCATAGTTGAGAGTCAAAACACACATGGACCTCACATTGTAGACCTCAATGGGCCTGGCTATATCTAACCTTTTGGTCACTCTTTGGGAAGCCTTGCCTATGAGAGTTCTCCAGAGTTTCATTCAAATGAGCTTCCTCAACATTTAATGGTTCTTGAAACCCACAGTGCATACAAACACAATAGAAATACAAGCAGTTCAGAAGAGGCATGGTGTATAGTTGGACTTTCCTTTTGCATTATGTAGGGTAGGTGTTATAAATCTAGTTAATTTTTAATTGAAATAGTTCTCCTTGTGTTTTTTAAGTTAATAAATATGTGAATTCCTCTATCCCTTTCTCTGTAGCCTATTCATCACATGTATTTTTATATAAACATATAGAATCCTACCTGGTATCACATATACATTCTTGTGTGGTGGTTGACATGGCAGATACAAATTATGACAAGAGATCACTCCTCCTAAATGCTATTGGATCTTAAAATTCAACCTAAGGGTAACCTTTCTAGTTTAACAACATTATTCATAAATCCATGTTCAGTAAAATTAATATTTTTGGATCTGTGGACGATATATATTTCATCATGAATTTCAATTGGCATATATATTGCCACTTTATAATGTCTGTGTGTGTTTTGCTCTTTGCTTAATTGCTTTGGAAAGGGATGTGTCTGAATCAGCCTCTTGGCCCTGTGTGAGGCTGTGGCTTAGATTTTCAGCACCTGATGGATCTAAAGAAAGATCCCATGGGTGCATCCAAAACCAAAAAGCCAAAAGAGCAGTTATTGTGGATGAAGACTCTCACCTTCTTCTCTAAGATTCCTGACATCCATCAAGTGAAAATAGGGATCCTTTGGGTCAAATGAGTTCTTTAAAGCCCTGCAGAGTTTAGCCCATGGGTGCTTGGGTTTTCTCATGAATCCAGTTTACATAAAGATTCTAAACCCCACAGTCAGTAGGCATCAAATTGGAGAAGCCAAGGAGTATTAACGGCACGCGTATTTGATCACTCCTGGTTCACAGTCAGGATTTCCAGGCCACACTGACTTTAGGCAAATGAGGGGCAAGAAAGGTTATTTTGGACACTGTCTTGTGCTGTGCCCCTCATGGAAACCTCCATCCAGATGTTATGATGAGTGTCTACATGAAATAAGATAAGGGGCATGTGGGAGCATTTTGTTTTGAATTGTGGTAATTTGTTTGGTGCTTGGAACAGATGACTGGGTCCACCTGGGCTTGAACTCTGGTATGATTCCCCTGAGAGACTGAATTCTGGAAGTGACATAAGAGAAGTATTGTCATGAATTGTGTTTGGATTTTACTAGGCCATGCAACCAACATCTCAGGTATTAATTGTGGTGCAGGGAGATCTAGGTGCAGGGTGGCTTTGCCCACAGCACTGGGAATCTCAGCCTGGATATCACATGATTTTATTCTGAAATTCTTTAAAGCCACACTTGAGAGTCAAAACACATATGGACCTCACATTGTATACCTCAATGGGCCTGACTTCATGTTACCTTTTGGCCACTCTTTGGGAAGCCTTGCCTGTGAGTGTTCTCAAGATCTTTCATTGATATGAGCTTCTTCAACATTTAATGGTTCCTGAATGAATTGAAACCCACAGAGCCTCCAACTTTATCCTCGAAAAATGGCTTGATAAATACCATGAAATTTTTGAAATTCCCATCACCAGGTGGCACTGGAAAACTTTTGGATGTCCTGTTGCTGATCATGAGTGTATCAGACAGTGCCTTGACTGACTGGGTTTCATGAAAATTGTGTAGAACAGTGATGCCATTAAGTTGGAGCCTGTTCATTAGTGGGCCTAGAGCAGTGGTGTGAAGGTGTGTGAAAAAACATGTGTGTTGGGGCATGTGGATCTGCCATTGGCTTCAAATTGCCTTGTGATTGACAGGGTACAGCCAGCAGACCCTTATATGTAAAGGCATCTTGTTATATGGATAGGTTTCTGGGAAATGTTCAGAATCAGGTTGCTATGGACAAAGGGGCAACCTATGTGGGACAGAATCCTGGTTGGTGCATTCTCATGCAGACCGTGTCCCTCCACACGTGACAGAACTCCCTCCAGCACTGTGTCCCAGTTGAACTCCTTGTATTTCATGAAGCAAATACCAAACTCCCAGTGCACCAGCAAGAAACACCACGAAAATTGGAGGATGACCAAATGGCTTCACAGTCAACCCGGGGAGACACTTACACCCCAGTGGCCATATTTTAACTACAAAAAGAGTATTCAGCACTGCTGCCTCATTTTCATTGGAAAATTAGAAACAATGTCCTTCAGGTCACATATTTGCACACCCAGATTTGATGGTCACACAACAAAGGAAGCTAAAGCTCCTGACAACAACATGTATTTTAAGAGCCCAACCTCAGAGAGTTTCTCAAGAAGTCTTTACACAAGCAGAGCTCAATGTTTGTGGAGTGTTTACCCTGTCCCTTACTATTGGAAACTCCTCTACCACCTACAAGTTTGTGAACTCCTGAGCATTTTTTATTCCTGATATGTATTTACAGATTTTCTAACTTTTCTCCTTTATTGTATCTTACTTGGAACTAAGGTAATGCCAAGGCAATCTTCTGGATGAGAGTGTGAACATTTTTGTGTAGCACATATTTGCATACCCTTTAGAGTCATTTTCCAATTTTCCATTCGAAATACTGAATCCCTGACACTAACGCATACCCTAATAAACTCTGACTACTACTCCTAATATGATGGAGAAAAATAACACAAACAGAATAGGAATACTAGCAGTTCAGAGGAATCATGGTGTATAGTTGGACTTGTTTTTTGCATGATTAATTGTAGGTGTTATAAATCTAGTCAATTTTTAATTGAAATAGTTCTCCATGTGTTTTTAATGTTAACAAATATGTGAATTCCTCTCTCCCTTTCTCTGTAGCCTATTCAGCACATGTATTTTTAAATGCACATATAGAACACTACCTGGTATCACACCTACATTCTTGTGAGGAGGCTAATTTGGCAAATACAATTTGTGAGAAATGATCACTCCTGTTAAACTCTGTTGTAACTGAAAATTTAACCTAGGGGTGTGTTTCCTAGAAGAACAACATTATACATAAATCCATGTTCTAAAAGAAATAATTTTGCATCTGTGGAAGATATATATTTCATGATAAATTTCGATTGCTAATTTATTGTCTGTGTGTTTTTTTTTGTATATATATATATACACTCTCCAGATTTTTCAAAATATGAAATATATGTGTCTTATATACACTCCCTAAATTCATTCATGTTCATGTATATGGATTTATAATCAACTTTTCACAAGATCATTCTCAGAAATATTCATCCACCTGAAATACATATTGTTTGCAGTACTAAAAACTAACTTCAGTTAATGTTGCATACAAATACTAATACTTCTACAGTAACTGACCCAGTTTAACATCAATGCAAGTACATTCCTATGTGACATGATGTGTATTTTGAAATTTATTTTAATTCAACACTGGTACATTACTATTTCTTCAATATATGCACATCATAGGATACATATTTCATCCACAAGTTAGCAAACTTATAGGCATTTGTTTCACTTTCAATCACTTCCTGCTTCAGAACACATGGATTCTTCCAGGTTTCTTGACTGGTCTTATCATGAGACTTCTTTCCAAATACATTATTTTTGATTTCCTTTATCACTTTTGAAGCAAAACTGACACTCACTTCATGATAAACCATAACTATAATATCACCATTAGATGTATAACTGGTTGGAAGGAATGATTTCATATCAATATAGTATTTCTTATATATATTCTGATATCAGTTTAATCCATTATTTAAAGTGGAACCAGTTATATTATTTATTCACTATATGGTCTATTCATGCATTATCTCTATATTCATAGACACAGGGTACACCTCTTAGTATGCCCAATACTAATTTATTCTCCTTCTAAATATTGCTCCCAGAAATGGTGGAAGAAATACTCATGTCACCTGATCTACATATGCATGTTACCACAGTAATATTCTGGACACAAAATGCAAAAGTCACACGTATGATTGTACCAAAGCCTAAATGGAAACTGAAGATGGATTACTAAAAACATCCATATCCAGGTTGCCTAATGCTCTCAAATGTCAATCCTATTGGTGACCACATTTTTGTTTCTTCCTAAGATTATATATTCAACCTCAAAACTGTTGGAAATGTCTAGTTTTTTCACTCACTTTATACTTTGCCTGATTTCCTAATGTCTCTATTGATATCTACTTTCCTACATATTTTTCCCAGTTCAACATTGTGACTGACCCTTCACATGTGATGACATTGACATTCACTCTCTAACCAAAACCCTATTGCTAATGAACTTTGGTCCAAATCCTATACTCTATCTTCTTCCGAAACATACTGACTATCTTCCTGATCCTATCGACTATCCCTTTTTGAGTGGATGTACTCTACTACATTCAATCATCCGAGGTACAAGGTCCTATGCCATTGTATATCGATTTTTCTGAAATATGTATGCAGAACGTAATTCAAAGCTACGTGTCCCAATCTATTGCCCAATGCACTTCTGAGCTTCAAATCTTACCTAGATTTCTGTTTCCATACTTATATTTAACCACTATATTTCTATATATTGCAGGTTCCCAATACCATTATTCATCCCGCAGAATGATTCCTAACCCAAATCGAACCTGTTATTAACCCTAACCATACACTGTTGCCTCAATCTAACATTACAAAAGAATAGGGACAGGGCTATTCTTTCAATAAGGGATGTAGGTGATCTTCCAACTGCTGAGAACCTCTAAGTTCGATGTAGAAATTATCCCTGGAGAAGATGTAGGCAGCTATGAAGGACCTGAATGAGCAAAAGCCATCTTCCATGGCAAACAACCTGCACAGGACGAAGGGATGTGTATGCATCAGACTCTCTCTTCTTAATGTAGAGAAGATGGACCTAACCAGGCCTTCGTGGAGAGCTGTTCCATGGTGTCTATTTTGATATACCATTGTAACTAGTCAAATTGTCACAGGAAGTAGGGGCACCCTCCAACTCATGGGACCATTGTAAGCAAGTGTTAGGACAAAGTTGTTGCCAAGGCAGTGGCCTCATTCAGTTCCAAAGAAAGTGACATACCTCATTTTCTTGGTGATGGAACTCTCTGAAATTGGGATGCAAGAAGCCAGGCACCAAGAGCCAGTCCCAGTCCCAGTCCCAGTGGGCTCACTTGTTTGGATTTACCAAGTACAGAGTCAGACCTTCTTGGTACCTACTGATGTGAGGATGGCCAAATGCCAGTAGAGCTCTGAAGAGGGGCCTTTCTTGAGACAGCAGGTTGTGGCTAACCACTGGCTCCTCCCAGAATAACAGAGTTGGCCAAGGAGACAAGATCTGAGACCAGACAGGCCATTTCGAGTGGAACATAGTATGGCCCACCAGTCAGAGGACACTCCAGATAGTTAAAGACCTATTTTTGGGAAGGAGGTGCCTTTTTGGTTGTGGGTGTGAGTTTGTGGTTTTGTTTCATGTTCTGAGAATAGGTAGGAAAGGTGGTTGGTTTGGTTTGGAGTCGACTTTTTCTAGTAAGTCTTTAGACAAGCCGAGTGTTTCTATGTCTGTGTAGCCACTGTGTCCGTGGTTTTAGACATTAGAAACGAGAATGCATCAATGGAGGTGTCCTGTCTAGTAGAAAGATTCACAGCATTCATCCTGCACAATTGATTAATGGACTGTTGCTTGCCTTATGGATGGGAAACACCTACTAACTTCCTAAGTTGCTGTTTTCTTCCTGAATTCTGGCCACTCTCCAGAATAGTATCATGGTTTATTGTTCAAGATATGTACCACCTCCAAACTCTGTGACATGGCCATGTCCTTGATAGCTGAAGGGAATGGGAACATCTCAGAAAACTCAGATACCAGTGTGACCAGTAAAGTCTCAGTGGAGAAACCCTGCTTGGCTCCATTTGCTTATCTATGTTTCTGTTGCCTTGAATGTCAGGAAGGTCTTTGCCTCAGGCCACCCCTTTGTGAAGCCTGAAGAAATAGTTTTCAATTGGAAATGAATGGGCATCACCTGTGGCTCTTTGCTTAATTGCCCTGGAAAGGGATGTGTCTTAATCAGACACTAGGCCCTGTTTGAGGCTGTGGCTAAAATTCTCAGCTCCTGATAGATCTAAAGAAGATCCCATGTGTGCATCCAAACCAAAATGGCAAAAAATCTGTCATTGTGGATGAAGTCTCTTGCCTTCTTCTGTTTGGTTCCTGACCTCCATCAAGTGAGAATAGGGATCCTTTGGATCAAATGAGTTCTTCAAATTCCTGCAGAACTGCTTGGGTTGTCTCATGATGCCAAATCACATAAAGAATCTATACCTGACAGTCAGTAGGCCTCAAATTGGAGAAGCAGAGCAGTATTTATGGCAGGCCTATTTGATCACTCCTGGTTCATAAGAAGGGTGAACAGGCCACCCTTACTTTGGACATATCAGGGGCAAGGGTGCATTATTTGGACACTGTCTTGGGCTGCGCCACTCTTGGAAACCTGCAGCCAGAGTTAATGATGAGTGTTTATATGGTTAAAGATAAGGGCAATGTGGGAATGTTTTGGTTTTAAATGTGGTCATTTTTGTGGCGTTTGGAATAGATGACTGGGTCCACATGGGCTTGAACTCTGGTGTGATTCCCCTTAGAAACTGAGTTCTGAAACTGACCTCAGAGAAGTATTGCCATGAGTTGTGTTGGGATTGTAAGAGGCCATGCATAAGAGTCGCCCTTGAAACCTGAGATCTAGGCCCAGGAAAGCTTTCAACAGAGCACTGAGAATCTCAGCAAGGATATCACATGATTTTATTCTGAAAGACTTGGCAGCCACAGTTAAGAGTCAAAACACACAAGGACCTCACATTATAGACCTTAAAGGGCCTGGCTTCATGTGACCTTTTGGGCACACTCTGAGAAGCCTTGCCTGTGAGAGTTCCTCAGAGCTTTCATTGAAATGAGCTTCCTCACCATTTAATGGTTCTGGGATGAATGGAAACCCCAAAGTGCCTTCAACTTCATTCTTGAAAAATGGATAGATAAATATCATAAAATTTTTGAAATTCCCAATGACCAGGTGGCACTGGATAACCATTGGATGTCCCATTGCTGATCATGAGTGTACCAGATAGTGCCTTGATTTACTGGGTTTCTTGAAAATGGTGTAGAACAGAGATGCCAGTAAGTTAGAGCGTGCTGAGTAGTGGGCCTAGAGCAGTGGTGTGCAGGTGTGTGATAATACATCTGTGGTGTGGCCATGTGGATATTACATTGGCTTCCAAATTGCTTGTGACTGACTTCGTGCAGCCATCAGACCATTATATGAAATGGCATCTTGTAATATGGAGAGGTTTCAGGGCAATGTTCAGAATCAGGTTGGTATGGTCAAGGGGGCAAGCAATGTGGGATAGAAGCCAAGTTGGGGCATTCTCCTGCAGACCCTGACCCACCACATGTTACAGGACTCCCTCCAGCACTGTTTCCCAGTTGAATTCCTTGTATGTCGTGAAGCAAATACAAAACACCCAGTGCAGCAGCAAGAAACACCAGGAAAAGTGGAGGATGACCAAATGGCTTCAAAGTCCACATGGGGAGACACTTAGCCCCCAGTGACCACAGTTTAGCTACAAAGAGTGAATTCAGCACTGCAGCCTCATGTTCATTGGAAAATAAGAAACCATGTCCTCCAGGTCACATAGATGCAGACCAAACTTTGATGGTCTCACTACAAAGGAAGTTAAGCTCCTGACAACAACATATATTTCAACTACCCAAACTCAGAGGCAGTTTCTCAAGAAGTCTTTAGGCCAGCATAGCTCCATGTTTGTGGAGGGTTTACACTGTCCTTTACTTTTGGAAACTGTTCTACCACCTCCATAGTTGTGTAATGCTGAGCATTTTCCAGTCCAGATATGTATTCACATATTTTCTAACTCTTCTCCTCTAATTGTGTCATACTATGGGCGAAGATAATTTCAAGGCATTCTTCTGGATGAGAGTGGGAATATTTTTTGTAGCACATATTTTCATGCTTATTAGATTCATTTTCCTATTTTCTACTTGAAATACTGAATCCCTGACACTAACCCATAACCTACTATACTCTGACTACTAATCCTAATATGATGGAGAAAAATAACTCAAACAGAATAGAAATACAAGCATATCAGAGGAGGCATAGTGTATAGTTGGACACGGCTTTTGCGTGACAAAGTGTTGGTGTTATAAATCTAGTCAATTTGTAATTGATATAGTTCTCCATGTGTTTTTAAAGTTAACAAATATGTGAATTCCTCTCTCCCATTCTATGTAGCCTATTCAGCACTTCTATTTTTATATGCATATATAGAATCCTACCTGGTATCACACGTACATTCTTGTCAGGTGTCTGACTTGGATGATACAAATTGTGAGAAGTGATCACTCCTCCTAAACACTGTGGGATCTGAAAATTCATCCTCTGTGTGAGCTTCCTAGTTGAACAATATTATACATAATTCCATGTTCAGGAAAATGAATATTTTTCGATCTGTGGATGATATATATTTCATGATGAATTTCGATTGGCATATATACTACTACTTTTTAATGTGTGTGTGTGTGTGCGTGTGTATACACACTCCAGATGTTTTAAAATATTAAATATATGTGTCTTATTATACACTCCTTAATTTCATTCTAGTTCATGTATGAGGATTTATAGTCAACATTTCACAAGATTATTCTCGGAAATATTCAACCACCTGAAATACTATTTGTTTCCTATTACTGAAAATTAACTTCAGTGAATCATGAATACAAATCCTAATATTTCTACAATAATTGACCCAGTTTCTCATTAATGCAAGTAGATTCCTATGGGACATGATGTGTATTTTTATGTTCATTCTTATTCACCACTGGTATTTTACTATTTCTTCAGTTTATGCACATTATAAGATATATATTTCATCCACAAGTTACAAAATTATAGGCATTTGTTTCACTTTCAATCATTTTCTGCTTCGAAACACATGTATTCCTCCATGTTTCTTGACTGGTCTTCTCATGAGACTTCTTTCCAAATACATTATTTTCGATTTCCATAATCACTTTTGAAGCAAAACTCACACACCCTTCATGATAATCCATAACCCCAATATTACCATTAGATGTATACCTGGTTGGAATGAATGATTTTGTATCAATATAATATTTCTTATATATTTTCAGATATCAATTCAATCCATGATTTAAAGTGAAACCAGTTATATTATTTATTCACTGTACAGTCTATTCATGCTTTTTCTTTATATTCATAGACACAGGGTACACCTCTTTGTAAACCCAATACTAATTTATACGTCTTCAAATTATTGGTCTCAGAAATGATGGAAGAAATACTCATGTCACCTTATCTACATATACATTTTATCACAGTAATATTTGGACACAAAAAGAAAAGGTCACACTTATGTTTGTACCAAAGCCTAAATGTAAAGTGAATATGGATTACTAAAAACATCCATGTCCAAGTTGCCTAATGCTCTCAAAAATCAATCCTATTTGTGACAATATATTTGTTTCTTCCTAAGATTATATATTCAAATTCAACCCTGTTGAAAACATCTAATCCTTTCTCTCACTTTATACTTTTCCTGATTTAATAATGTCTCTATTGATTGCTTTCCTACATATTTTCCCCAGTTCATCATTGTGACTGACTCTTCACATGTGCTGACATTTCCATTCACACTCTAATCGAAACCCTATTGCTAAGAAACTTTTGTTCCAAATCCTATAATCACTCTTCCTCCTAAACCTACTGACTATCTTCCTAATCCTACCTATTAACGCTTTCTGACTGGATGTTGTCTTCTACATTCAATAATCCAAGGTACAGGGTCTTATGCCATTGTATATCGATCTCTCTGAGACATCTCTGCAGAACATAATTCAATGCTAAGTATCACAATCCCTTGATCGCAATGCTAAGTATCACAATCCCTTGAAGCCCAATCCCCTTCTGGGCTTCAAATTTTACTTAGATTTCTGTTTTCCTACATACATTTCACCTCATTATTCTTGTACAATTATTCATCCGGCAGAATAATTTCTAACCCAAATCGAACATGTTATTAACCCTAACCATACACTGTTCCCTCAATCTAACTTTACAGAGGAGCAGGGACAAAGTTGGTCTTACAATATAGGAATGTAGGGGATCTTCCACCTGCTGAGAACCACAAAATTCCATGCAGAAATGATCACTGGAGAAGATGTAGGCAGCTATGAAGGACCTGAGAGAGCAAAAGTCATCTTCCCTGGCAAACAACATGGTCAGAATGAAGGGTTGTTTCTGAATCAGCCTTTCTCTTTTTAATGTAGAGAAGATGGACCAAACCAGGCCTGTGTGGAGAGCTGCTCCCGGGTGCCTATGGTTGATATAGCATTCTAACTTGTGAAAGTGTCACAGGAAGTAGGGGCAGCCTCTTTCTCATGGTAGCCTTGGAAGCAACTGTTAGGACAAAGAGGTTGCCAAGGCAGTGATCTGATTCAGTTCCTGAAGGAAGTGACCTCACATCACTTCTTTGGTGTTGGAACTCTCTGAACTTGGGATCCAGGAAGACAGGAACCCATAGCCAGTCCAGTCCCAGTCCCAGTGGTCTCCTTGTTTGGATTTACCAAGGACACAGACATTCATTTTTGGTACCTACTGATGTGAGGATGTCCAAAACGCAGGAAAGCTCTGAATAGGGTTTTTCCTGAGAAAGCAGGTAGTGGCACACTGCTGGCTCCTGACAAATTCACAGAATTGCACAAGGAAAGCAGGTCTGAGACAGGAAGGCCATTTATTTGGAACATACTATGGTCCACGAGTCAGTGGAAACTCCAGATAGTCACAGACCTACTTGGGGGAAGGAGGTGTCTTTGTGGGTGTGGGTGGGGATTTGTGAATTTGTCTCATGTTCTGAGAATAGGTAGGAATGGCGGTTTGTTTGTTTTGGCGGGACCTGTTTGTAGTAAGTCGTTTGACAAGGCATGTGTTTGGATATCAGTGTATCCCACTGTGCCCCTGGTTGTAGACATTAGAAAAGAAAATGCATCAATGGATGAGTCCTCTCTAGTTGAAATCTTCTCAGCATTCATCCTGCCCGATTTATGAATGGACTGTGGCTTGTCTTATAGATGGGCAACACCTACTATCTTCCTAAGTTCCTGTTTTCTTCCTGAATTGTGGGCACTCTCCAGAATAGACTGATGGTTTTGTGTCCAAAATATGTACCACCTCCAAGCTCTGTGACATGGCCATGTACTACATAGCTGAAGGGAATGGTGAGCATCTCAGAAAACTCAGATATCAGTGTGACCAGGAAAGTCTCAGTGGAGAAACCCTGCTTTGGGAATTATGCTTACCTATTGTTCTGTTGCACTGAATGTCAGGAACATCTTTGCCTCAGGCCACCCCTTTGTGAACCATGAAGAAAACAGTTTTCAAATGGAAATAAATGGGCATCACCTGTGGCTCTTTGCTTAATTGCTTTGGAATGGGATGTGTCTGATTCAGGCTCTTGGCCCCCTGTGAGGCTGTGGCCTAGATTCTCAGAACCTGAGGGATCTAAAGAAAGATCTCTTGTGTATCCAAAACCAAAATGGCCAAAAGAGCAGTCATTGTGGATGAAGTCTCTCGAATTCTTCTAAGGATCCTGACCTCCATCAAGTGAGAATCAAGATCTTTTTGGTCAAATGAGTTTTTCAAAGCCCTGAAGAGGCTAGCCCAGAGGTGCTTGGTTTTTCTCATGACTCCATTTAACATTAAGAATCTAAACCGAAGAGTCAGTAGGCCTAAAATTGGAAAATCGAAGCAGTATTAACAGCAAGCCTTTTTGATCACTCATGGTTCACCGGAAGGGTGTCCAGGCCACCATGACTTTAGGCAAATGAGGGGCAAGGGAGCTTATTTTGGATACTGTCTTAGGCTGCGCAACTCATGAAAACCACCAGCCAGTGGTTATGATGTGTGTCTATATGGAAGAAGATGAGGGCCATGTGGGAGTGTTTTGGTTTTAATTGTGGTCATTTGTGTGGCGTTTGGAAGAGATGACTGGGTCCACCTGGGATTGAACTCAGGTGTGATTTACCTTAGAGACTGAGTTCTGGAACTGACCTCAGAGAAGTATTGCCATGAATTGTGTTGGGATTTTAGCAGGCCATGCATGAGAGTCACCCTTGGAAACTGAGATCTAAGCCCAGGGTTCCTTTCCACAGAGCACTGAGAATCTCAGCAAGGATATCACATGATTTTATTTTGAAAGACTTGACAGCCATAGTTGAGAGTCAAAACACACATGGACCTCACATTGTAGACCTCAATGGGCCTGGCTTCATGTGACCTTGGGCCACTCTTTGGGAAGCCTTTCCTGTGAGAGTTCTCCAGAGCTTTCATCGAAATGAGCTTACTCAATATTTAATGGCTCCTGAATGAATTTAAACCCACAGTGCCTCCAACTTCATCCTTCAAAAATGGCTAGATAACTACCACCAAATTTTGAAATTCCCATGACCAGGTGGCACTGGAGAACCTTTGGATGTCCTGTTGCTGATCATGAGTGTACCAGAAAATGCCTTCATTGACTGTGTTTCATGAAAATGGTGTAGAACAGAGATGCCACTAAGTTGGAGCCTGCTGAGTAGTGGGCCTAGAGCAGTTGTGTGCAGGTGTGTGACAATACATCTGTGGTGGGGTCATGTGGATCTTACATTGGCTTTCAAATGGCTTGTGACTGACATGGTGCAGCTAGCAGAACTTTGTATGTAAAGGCATCATGTTACATGGAGAGTTTTCAGGGCAATATTCAGAATCAAGTTCCTATGGTAAAGGGGGCAAGCAATGGGGGATAGAAGCCTGGTTGGTGCATTCTCCTGCAGACCTTGACACACCATACGTTACAGGACTCCCTCCAGCATTGTGTCCCAGTTTAACTCTTTGTATGTCATGAACCAAATACAAAACACCCACTGCAGCAGCAAGAAACACCACGAAAAGTGGAGCATGACCAAATGATTTCAAATTCCAGACGGGGAGACACTTATCCCCCAGTGGCCACAGTTTAGCTACAAAGAGTGAATTCAGCACTGCTGCCTCATGTTCATTGGACAATAAGAATTCATGTCCTCCAGGTCACAAAAATGCAGACCCAAGTTTGATGGTCTCACTACAAAGGAAGCTAAAGGTTCTGACAACAACATATATTTCAAGTACCCAACCTCATTGTCAGTATCTCCAGAAGTGTTTAGGCCAGCAGAGTTCCATGTTTGTGGAGTTTTACCCTGTCCCTAAGGTTTGGAAACGTCTTTTCCACCTCAAAGGTTGTGAACTACTGAGCATTTTCCATTCTACGTATGTATTCACAGATTTTCTAACTCTTCTCCTCTAATTGTTTCTTACATGGGGCGTGGTTATTTCAGGCCATTGTTCTGAATGAGAGTGGGAATTTTTTGTGTGTAGCACATATTTGCATACACATTGGATTCATTTTCCAATTTTCCATTCGAAATACTGAATCCCTGACACGAACCCATACCCTACTAGACTCTGACTACTAATTCTAATATGATGCAGAAAAGTAACACAAACAGAATTGAAATACAAGCAGTTCAGACGAGGCATGGTGTATAGTTGATCTTGCCTTTTTCATGATAAATGTTAGGTGTTATAAATCCAGTCTATTTTTAATTGAAATAGATCTCCATGTGTTTTTAAAGTTAACAAATATGTGAATTCCTGTCTCCCTTTGTCTGTAGCCTATTCAGCAATGTATTTTTATATGCACATATCAAATCCTACCTGGTGTCACACCTACATTCTTGTGAGGTGACTGACTTGGGAGATACAATTTGTGAGAAGACATCACTCCTCCTAAACGCTGTTGGAACTGAAAATTCAAATAATGGGTGAGCTTCCTAGTAGAACAACATTATACATAAATCCCTGTTAAGAAAATTGAATATTTTTGGATCTGTGATTGATGTATATTTCATGGTGAATTTCGATTTGCATATATGTTGCTACATTTTAATATCTGTGTGTGTGTGTGTGTGTGTATACACACACACACCCACACACTCTCCAGATTTTTCAAAATATGAAATATATGTATCTTATTTACACTCCCTAAATTCATTTATGTTCAAGTATGTGGATTTAAAATCAACTTTTCACAAGATTTTTCGCAGAAATATTTATCCACCTGAAATACATATTTGTTTCCTAGTACTGAAAACTAACTTCAGTGAATGGTACATACAAATCCTGTTGATAGCCACAGCCAAGGTTCTCCAGTAAGGACCATATGTAGTTTTGAACAACCAAAGGCAGGCATGGTCCCTAAGCCACATGCTTGTTGTTTAAACAGAGAGGGGGAGATGTTGAGAGCCACAGCCAAAGGGGCCCCAGGAAACCTCCAACTGCCAGCAAACTTCCAGCTGCCGGCTGATGATTGGCTCACAGCGGCCCCAGCAACATCTAGCTCATTGGCTCCTCTGTGGTGATGCTCACTGCAGATGCTCATTGAGCTGTTTCCCCGCCCATTCAGACTGCCAGTGGATGATTGGCTCACAGAGGCCCCAGCAACATCTAGCTGATTGGCTCCTCTGTGGTGATGCTCAATGGGATGTTTCCTTGCCCTTTCAGACAACGGAGCTGCTCATTGGTGGACTTTTTTGGCTCCGCCCATGTGACCCAGCCAATCAGCCTCAAAAGGAGGAGGCTTGTGGTTGAGGGAGAGGCTTGTGGGAAGACTGTGGTGGCAGTTGGGCTCTGAGGGTTTTTCCTGAGAAGCTGTTTTGTTTGGTTTGTGTGGTTCTAAAAATAAAGTTCGTTTCTTTTGACAGTTGGCTCCTGAATTGTGCCCAGCCAGACTGATGATAATCATGTAAAATGTTGATTTTAAATCCACATACATGAACTTGAATGAATTTAGGGAGTGTATAATAAGACACATTTATTTCATATTTTGGAAAATCTTGAAAATATATATATATATATATATATATATATATATATATATATATATATATATATACATATATATATATATACATATATATAAATATACACACACACACAACAATAAAATGTAGCAATATATATGCCAATCAAAATTTATCATGAAATATATATCATCCACATATCTAAAAATATTCATTTTACTGAACATGGATTTATGTATGATGTTGTTCACTAGGAAGCTCACCCATAGGTTGAATTTTCAGTTCCATCAGTATTTAGGGGAAGTTATCTATTCTCATAATTTGTATATTCCAAAGTCAGTGAGCTCACAAGAATGTACGTGTGTTACCAGGTAGGAGTCTATATATGCATAAAAATATACATGTTCTAAAGAGGCTACAGAGAAAAGGAGACAGGAATTTACATATGTGTTAACTTTGAAAACTCATGGAGAAATTTTACAATGAAAGTTGACTAGATTCATAACACATATCCTTGATAAAGGAGAAGGAAAATCCAGGTATACACCATGCCTCCTACAAAAGGCCTGTATTTCTATTCTGTTAGGTTTCTTTTTCTCCATCATTTTAGGATAAGTAGTCAGAGTCTAGTAGGGTATGGGTTAGTGTCGGGAATTCAGTATTTCAAATGGAAAATAGGATAATGTATCCAATGTGTATGCAAATATGTGCTACGCAATAATCTTCCCACTCTCACCTAGAACAATGCCTTGACATTACCTTTGCCCCAAGTGAGACACAATTAGAGGAGAAGAGTAAGAAAATCTGTGAATACATATCTGGAATGGAAAATTCTCAGGAGTTCTCAACCTGGGAGCAGGTAGAGGAGTTTCCAGAAGTAAGGAACTGGGTAAACACTCCACAACCATGGAGGTCTGCTGGAAAAAAGACTTCTGGAGAAACTGCCTCTGAGGTGTGGCACTTGAAATATATGTTGTTGTCAGTAGCTTTGTCTTCATTTGTAGTGAAACCATCAAAGCTGGGTCTGAATCTATGTGACCTGGAGAACATGGTTTCTTATTTTCCAATGAACCTGAGGCAGCAGTGCTGATTTTTCTCTTTGTAGGTAAACAGAGGCCACTGGGCCAAAGTGTCTAACTGTGTGGACGATGAAGCCATTTAGTCATCCTTCAATTTTCATGGTGTTTCTTGGTGCTGAACTGGGAGTTTGGTATTTGCTTCAAGAAATACAAGGAGTTCAACTGGGACATAGTGTTGGAGGGAGTTCTGTGACATGTGGTGGGTCAGAGTCTCCAGGAGAACGCACCAATCCGGCTTCTATCCCACATAGCTTGCCCCCTTGACCATAGCAACCTGATTCTGAACATTGCCCTGAAACCTCTCCATATAACAAGATGCCTTTGCATATAAGGGTCTGCTGGGTGCACCATGTCAGCTAAAAGCCATTTGGAAATCAATGGCAGATCCACATGGCACCACCATAAATATTTTATCACACACCTGCACACCACAGTTCTGGGCCAAATACTCCGCAGTCTCCATCTAACCGGCATCTCTGTTCTACACCACTTTCATTATACCCAATCAATCAAGGCACTGTCTGGTACACTAATGATGAGCAACAGAACATCAAAGGTTCTCCAGTGCCACCTCATCATGCGAATTTCAAAAATTTCATGGTATTTATCTAGCCATTTTACAAGGATGAAGTTGGAGGCATTATTTGTTTCAATTCTTTCAGGAATTATTCAATGTTGAGGAAGCTCATTTCAAGGAATGTTCTGGAGAACTCTCACAGGCAAGGCTTTCCAAAGAGTGGCCAAATAGTCACATGAAGCCAGGCCAATTGAGGTCTACAATGTGAGGTCCATGTGTGTTTTGACTCTCAACTATGTCTGGCAAGTATTTCAAAATAATATCATATGATATTCTGTCTCAGATTCCCAGTGCTCTGTGGAAAGCCACCCCAGGCCTAGATCTCAGTTTCAACGGGCGACTCTCATGGGTGGCCGCCTAAAATCCCAACACAAATCATGGCAATACTTCTCTGAGGTAAGTTCCAGAACTCAGTCTCTAAGGGGAATCACACCAGAGTTCAAGCCCTGGTGGACCCAGTCATCTCTTCCGACTGCCACATAAATGACCACAAGGAAAACCAAAAAACTCCCAAATGGCCCTCATCTTCTTCCATATAGACGCTCATCATAACCTCTGGCTTGACGTTTCCTTGAGGGGCACAGCCCAAGACAGTGTCCAAAATAATCTCCCTTTTCTCTCATTTGCCTAAAGTCAAGGTGGCCTGGAGACCCATTCTGTGAATCAGGAGTGATCAAATAACCCTGACTTTAATACTGCTCTGCTTCTCCAATTTGAGGCCTACTGTCTGTGGAGTATAGATTCTTGATGTGAATTGGAGTAATGAAAAAACCCAATAACCCATTGGCTACCCTCTGCAGGGTTTTGAAGAACTCATTTGACCCAATAAATCCCTATTCTCATTTTATGGAGGTCAGGAACCTTACAGAGGAAGGTGAGAGACTTCATCCTCAATGAATGCTTTTTGGGCCATTTTGGTTTTTGATGTGCCTTCTGGAATGTTACATATGTTTTTTTTTTTTTTTTGGTTTTAGTGCCTTCTGGAATGTTACATAATTTTTTTCTTTAGACATTATTGCCAGAGTTCCTATCTTCATCCCAGTGCAGGTGAAATCAAAGATAATTCCAATCTACAGCTTCTGCAATAGCCATCCCTGTACTGCTTGCAGAACTTGCCTGGACACATGTGAACTCACCTAAATGCATTGTGAACTATCTGTTGGTGCAGCGACTTGTCGTAGTGTTGGGGTATATTTGCTGATGATGTCATCGGTGGTACAATTTTTCCAAAAGGAGCCGTCAATTGGCTTGGTGTATCTTCCTCCCTTCTGCGTGTCATGATCGTCCAGCTAAAATTTGGGGGGGCCAACAGAGGTGAGGCAAAGAACCTCACCCACCCCCGCTGGTACAAAGACCTCTCCACAGGTGTGGCTCTATACTGGACGGGTAGTCAGTGACGGGTAAGATCCAATTGCAATGGTACCAACTTAACGGGTAAAGACCATATGTACTATTGGACAACCTAAGGCAGGCACGGTCCCTAAGCCACATGCGTGTTGTTTAAACAGAGAGGGGAAGATGTTGAGAGCCACAGCCGAAGGGGCCCCAGCAAAATTCCTGCTGCCAGCAAACTTCCAGCTGCCGGCTGATGATTGGCTCACAGCGGCCCCAGCAACAACTAGCTGATTGGCTCCTCTGCGGTGATGCTCAATGGGCTGTTTCCCTGCCCTTTCAGACCACAAAACTGCTCATTGGGGGACTTTTTTTGACTTTGCCCACATGACCCAGCCAATCGGCCTCAAGAGCAGGAGGATTGTGGGAGGCGGAGAGAGGCTCATGTGGGAGGGAGAGGTTTTGGGAAGCCAATGGTGGCAGTTGGGGCTCTGAAGGTTTTTCCTGAGAGGCTGTTTTGTTTGGCGTGTGTGGTTCTAAAAATAAAGTTCGTTTCTTTTGGCAAGTGGCTCCTGATTGTGCCCAGCAAGACTGCGGCATTATCCTAATATTTCTACAATAACTGACCCAGTTTAACATCAATGCAAGTAGATTCCTGTGGGAGAGGACATGATGTGTATTTTGACGTTCATTTTTATGTAACAGTGGTACATTACTATTTCTTCAGTTTATGCACATCATAGGATATATATTTGATCCACAAGTTCACAAATATATAGGCATTTGTTTCACTTTCAATCACTTTCTGCTTCAAAACACATGTATTCCTCCAGGTTTCTTGACTGGTCTTTTCATGAGACTTCTTTCCAAACACATTATTTCCGATTTCCATAATCACTTTTGAAGCAAAACTCACACATTCTTCATGAAAAACCATAATGCTGATATAACCATTAGATATATTACTGGTTGGAATGAAGGATTGTATATCAATGTAAGATTTTCTGTATATTTTCAGATATCAATTCAATCCATTATTTAAAGTTAGAACCAGTTATAATATTTATTTACAGTATGGTCTATTCATGCATTATTTCTATAATTATAGACACAGTGTACACCATTTTTACCTCCAAAAATAATTTATACGTCTTCAAAATATTGCTCCCAGAAATGGTGGAAGAAATACTCATGTCACCTGATCTACATATACATTTTACCACAGTAGTATTCTGCACACAGAAAGAAGAGGTCAAACTTATGTTTGTACCAAAGCCTAAATGAAAAGTGAGCATGGATTACGGAAAACATCCATGTCCATGTTGCCTAATGCTCTCAAAAGTTCATCCTATTGGTGACTACATGTTTGTTTCTTCCTAAGATTATATATTCAAACTCAAGCCTGTTGAAAATGTATAATTCTATCACTCACTTTATACTTTGCCTGATATCCTAATGTCAATTGATATCTGCATTCCTACTTTTTTCCCCAGTTCATCCTTTTGACAGACTCTCCACATGTGCTGACAATTACATTCACTCTATCCGAAACCCTACAGCTAAAGATATTTTTATCCAAATCCTATACTCACTCTTCTTTCAAAACCTACCAACTATCTTACTAATCCTACAAATTATCCCTTTTTGACTGGATGTTCTCTTCAACATTCAATAAACCAAGGTACAAGTAATTATGCCATTGTATATCGATTTATCTGAGACATCTGTGCAGAATATAATTCAAAGCTAAGAATCCCAGCTAAGGGTCCAATGCAATTCTGGGCTTCAAATATTACCTAGATGTCTGTTTTCATACTTATAATTCACTTATATTCTTATAAATATCGCACGTTCCCAATACCATAATTCATCCCGCAGAATGATTCCTAACCCAAATGGAACATGTTATTAACCCTGACCATACACTGTTCTCTCAATCTAACTTTACTGAAGAGCAGGGACAGAGTTGGTCTTTCAATACAGAAATTAGGGGATCTTCCACTTGCTGAGAACCTCCAAGGTCATTAAAGAAATGATCCCAGGATTAAATGTAGGCAGCTATGAATGACGTCAGAGAGCAAAAGTCATCTTCCATGACAAACAACCTGGTTAGCATGAAGAGATGTGTCTGAATCAACATTTCTTTTCTTAATGTATAGAAGATGGACCAAACCACGCCTATCTGGAGAGCTTTTTTTGGGTGCCTATGGTTGATATACCATGCAAAATTGTGAAAGTTTCACTGGAAGTAGGGGCAGCCTCCAACTCATTGGACTCTTGGAAGCAACTGTTAGGACAAATTGGTTGCCAAGGCAGTAACCTGATTCAGTTCCTGAAGGAAGTGACCTACGTCACTTCCTTGGTGAAGGAATTCTCTGAACTTGGGATCCATGAAGACAGGCACCCAGAGCCAGTCCCAGTCCCAGTCCCAGTGGGCTCACTTGTTCGGTTTTACCAAGGACAGGGTCAGTCTTTCTTGGTACCTACCTATGTGAGGATAGCCAAAGGCCAGGAGAGCTCTGAAGAGGGACCTTTTCTGAGAAAGCAGGTAGTGGCTCACCGCTGGCTCCTGACAACTTCACAGAGTTGGCCAAGGAGACCAGATCTGAGTCAGGACAGGACATTTCGGGAGAACATTGTATGGCCCACCAGTCAGAGGACACTCTGGATACTCACAGACCTACTTGGGGGAAGGAGGTGCCTTTGTGGGAGTGGTTGTGGTTTTGTGGTTTTGTCACATGTTCTGAGAATAGGTAGAAAATGCGGTTTGTTTGGTTTGGATTGCACTGTTTCTAGTAAGTCGTTTGACATGTGAGTGTTTCTATGTCTGTGTATCCCACTGTGTCTGTGGTTGTAGACATTAGAAAAGAGAATGAATTAATGGATGTGTCCTGTCTAGTAGAAAGCTTCCTGGCATTCATCCTGCCCAATTGATGAATGGACTGCGGCTTGCCTTCTGGATGGGCAAAACCTACTATCTTCCTAAGATCCTGTTTTCTTCCTGAATTCTGGCCACTCTCCAGAATAGGCTCATGGTTTTGTGTCCAAGATATATACAACCTCCAAGCTCTGTGACATGACCATGTACTTGATAGCTAAAGTGAATGGGGAGCATCTCAGAAAACTCAGATATCAGTGTGACCAGGAAAGTCTCAGTGGAGAAACCCTGCTTTGGGTCTTTTGCTTACCTGTTTTTCTGTTGCCCTAAATGTCAGGAAGGTCTTTGCCTCTGGCCACCCCTTTGTGAAGCCTGAAGAAAACAGTTTTCAAATGAAAATGAATGGGCATCACCTGTTGCTCTTTGCTTAATTGCTTTGTAAAAGGATGTGTCTGAATCAGCCTCTTGGTTCTGTGTGAGGTTGTGGCTTAGATTCTCAGCACCTGATGCATCTAAAGATAGATTCCATGTGTGCACTCAAAACAGAAATGGCAAATGAGTCTCTTGCCTTCCTCTATTATATTCCTGACCTTCATCAAGTAAGAATCAGGATCCTTTAGTTCAAATGAGTTCTTTGAACCCCTGCAGAAGTGCTTGGGTTTGCTGATGACTCCAAATCACATAAAGAATCTATACCTGACAGTCAGTAGGCCTCAAATTGGAAAAGCAGAACAGTATTAACTACATCCCTATTTGATCAGTTCTGGTTCACAGGAAGGGTGTGTAGGCCACCCTGACTTTCGGCAAATTAGGGGCAAGGGAGCTTATTTTGGACGGTGTCTTGGTCTGCGCCCCTCATGGAAACCTCCAGCGAGAGGTTATGATGAGTGTCTATATGGAAAAACATGAGGGCCATGTGGGAGTGTTTTGGTTTCAATTGTGGTCATTTGTGTGGCAGTTGGAAAAGATGACTGTGTCCACCTGGGTTTCAACTCTTGTGGGATTCCCCTTGGAGACTGAGTTCTGGAACTGACCTTAGAGAAGTATTGCCATGAATTGTGTTGGGATTTTCGGAGGCCACACATGAGAGTCACCCTTGGAAACTGAGATCTAGGCCCAGGGTGGCTTTCCACAGAGCACTGGGAATCTCAGCGAGGATATCACTTGATTATATTCTGAAAAACTTGGAAGCAATAGTTGAGAGTCAAAACACACATGGACCTCACATTGTAGACCTCAATGTGGCTGGCTTTATGTGACATTGGGCCACTCTTTCGGAGGACTTGCCTGTGAGAGTTCTCTAGAGCTTCCATTGAAATGAGATTCCTCAACATTTAATGGTTCCTGAATGAATTGAAACCCACAGTACCTCCAACTTCATCCTTGAAAAATGGCTAGAAAATACCATGAAATTTTTGAAATTTCCATGACCAGCTGGCACTGGAAATCCATTTGATGTCCTGGTGCTTATCATGAGTATACAAGACAGTGTCTGGTTTGACTGAGTTTCATGATAATGGTGTAGAAAAGAGATGCCAGTAAGTTGGAGCCTGCTGAGTAGTGGGCCAAGAGCAGTAGAGTGTAGGTGTGTGAAAAAACATCTGTGGTGCGGCCACGTGGATCTGCCATTGGCTTAGAAATGGTTTGTGACTGACATGTGCAGCTAGCAGACCTTTGGATGTAAAGGCATCTTGTTGAATGGAGAGGTTTCAGGGCAATGTTCAGAATCATATTGCTATGGTCAAGGGGGCAACTATGTGTGATAGAAGCCTGCTTGGTACATTCTCCTGCCGATCCTGACCACAACATGTGACAGAACTCCCTGCAGCACTGTATCGCAGTTAAACTCCTTTATTTCGTAAAGTAAATACCAAACTTTCAGTGCAGCATCAAATAACATGACGAAATGTGAAGGATGATCAAATGGCTTCACAGTCCACACGGGGAGACACATAGACCCCAGTAGCCCCAGTTTGCCTACAAAGAGAGAATTCAGCACTGCTGCCTCGTGTTTATAGGAAAATAAAAAACCATGTTCTTCAGGTCACATAGATGCAGACTCAGCTTTGATGGTCTCACTACAAAGGAAGCTAAAGCTCCTGACAACAACATATATTTCAAGTGCCCAACGTCAGAGGCATTTTCTCAAGAAGTCTTAAGGCCGACACAGCTCCATGTTTGTGGTATTTACCCTGTCCCTTACTTTTGGAAACTCCTCTACCACCTTCAAGGTTGTGAACTCCTGAGCATTTTCCATTCCAGATATTTATTATGAACTCAAACAACAACAAGTGCTGGCGAGGATGTGGAGAAAAGGGTACACTTGTACATTGCTGGTGGGACTGCAAATTGGTGCAGCCAAATTGGAAAGCAGTATGGAGATTTCTTGTAGAGGTGAGAATGGAACCACCATTTGACCCAGGTATTCCCCTTCTCAGTCTATTCCCTAAAGACCTAAAAAAAATGCTACAGGGACACTGCTACATTGATGTTCATAGCAGCACAATTTACAATAGCAAGACTGTGGAACCAACCTAGATGCACTTCCATAGATGAATGGATAAAAAATGAGGCATTTATACACAATGGAGTATTACTCTGCATTAAAAAATGACAAAATTTTTACAGAGAAATGGATGGCATTAGAGCAGATTATGCTAAGTGAAGCTAGCCAATCCCTAAAACCAAATGCCAAATGTCTTTTTGATATAAAGAGATTAACTAAGAACAGAGTAGGGACGAATAGAATGAGAAGAAAATTAACATTAAACAGGGATGAGAGGAGGAAGGGAAAGGGAGAGAGAAGGGAAATTGCATGGAAATAAAAGGAGACCCTCAGGGTTATACAAAATTACATACAAGAGGTGGTGAGGGAAAGGAAAAAATTATACAAGGGGGAGAAATGAATTACAGTAAAGAGGTAGAGAGAGAAGAGGAGAGGGGAGGTAAGGGGAGGGGGATAGTAGAGGTTAGGAAAGGCAGCAGAATACGACAGACACTAGTATGGCAATATGTAAATCAATGGATGTGTAACTGATGTGATTCTGCAATCTGTTTATGGGGTAAAAATGGGAGTTCATAACCCACTTGAATCACAGTGTGGAATATGATATATCAAGAACTATGTAATGTTTTGAACAAGCATAAATAAAAATTAAAAAAAAGAAAACTAACTTTGGTGAATGGTGCAAAGAAATCCTAATATTTCTACAGTAACTGACACAGTTTAACATCAATGCGAGAAGATTCCTGTGGGACATGATGTGTATTTTGATGTTCATTTTTATTCAGCACTGGTACATTACTATTTCTTCAGTTTATTCACATCATATTATAATATTTCATCCACAAGTAATGAAATTTATCGTCATTTTTTTCAATTTCAATCACTTCCTGCTTCAGAACTCATGAATTCCTCGGTGTTCCTTGACTGGCATTTTCATGAGACTTCTTTCCAAACACATTATTTTCGATTTCCATAATCACATTTGAAGCAAAACTCACACAAACTTCATGATAAATCGTACCCTAATATTAACATTAGGTGTATAACTGGTTGCCATGAATGATTGCATATCAATATAAGATTTCTTATATATTTTCAGATATCAATTCAATCCATTATTTAAAGTGGAACAAGTTGTATTATTTATTGAAATTAAGGTCTATTCATGCATTATCTGTATATTCATAAAAACAGGGTACACCTCTTTTTACCCCCAATGCTAATTTATACGTTTTCAAAATACTGCTCCTAGAAATGGTGGAAGAAATAATCATGTCATCTGATCTACATATACATTTTATCACAGTAATATTCTGGAAACAAAATGCAAAGGTCCCACTTAGGATTGTACCAAAGCCTAAATGTAAAGTGAACATGGATTACTAACAATATCCATGTCCATGTTGCCTAATGCTCTCAAATGTCAATCCTATTGGTGACCTACATATTTGTTTCCTCCTAAGATTAGATATTCAATCTCAACCTTGTTGAAAATGTCTTATTCTATCACTCACTTTATACTTTGCCTGATTTCCTAATGTCTCTATTGATATCTGCTTTTCTACAAATTTTCCCCAGTTCATCATTGTGTCTGATTTCTTCATATGTGCTGACATTTATATTCACTCACTGCCCGAAAAAAATTGCTAAAGAACTTTTGTTACATATCCTATACTAACTCTACTTGCTAAACATAACGACTATCTTCTTTTTTTTTTTTAATTTTTTTTATTGGTTGTTCAAAACATTACAAAGCTCATGGCATATCATCTTCCATACATTTGATTCAAATGGGTTATCAGCTCCCATTTTTACCCCAAATACAAGTTGCAGAATCACATCGGTTACACATCCACATTTTTACATAATACCATATTAATAACTGCGACTATCTTCTTAATCCTACCGACAATCCCTTTTGACTGGATGTTCTCTTCAGCATTCAATCATCCAAGGTTCAAGTTCCTCTGCCATTGTATATCCATTTATTTGAGACATGTGTGCAGATAGTAATTCAAAGCTAAATATCCCAATCAATTGCCCAATGCCCTTCTGGGATTCAAATCTTACTTTAATTTCTGTTTTCATACATATGTTTAACCTCGATATTCTTATAAATATCACAGGTTCCCAATACCATTATTAATCCAGCAGAATGATTCCTAACCCAAATCGAACATGAAATTAACCCTAACCATACACTGTTCACTCAATCTAACTTTACAGAAGAGCAGAGACAGATTGTTCTTACAATACAGGAATGTAGGGGATGCTCTACCTGTTAAGAACCTCAAAGGTCCATCCAGAAATGATCCCTGGAGAAGATGTAGGCAGCAATGAAGGACCCGAGAGACAAAAAGTCATTTTCCATGGCAAACAACCTGGTCAGGATGAAGGGTTTTGTCTGAATCAGCCTCTATCTTCTTACTGTAGAGAAGATGGACCAAACCAGGCTTGTGTGGAGAGCTGTTCTCGGGTGCCTAAGGTTGATATACCATTCTAAGTTGTGAAAGTGCCAAAGGAAGTAGGGGCAGCCTCCATCTCATGGGACCCTTGGAAGCAACTGTTAGGACAAAGTGGTTGCCAAGGCAGTGACCTCATTCAGTTCTTAAAGGAAGTGACCTACCTCACTTCCTTGTTGATGGAACTTTCTGAACTTGGGACCAAGGAAACCAAGCACCAGAGCCAGTCCCAGTCCCAGTCCAAGTGGTCTCATTTGTTTGGAATCACCAAGGACAGAGTCAGTCTTCTTGGTACTGACTGATGTGAGGATGGCCAAATGCCAGGAAAGATATGAACACGGGCCTTTCCTGACTAAGCAGGTAGTGGCTCACCGCTGGCTCCTGACTGCTTTACAGAGTTGTACAAGGAGACCAGATCTGAGACAGGACAGACCATTACCGGGGAACATAGTATGGCAAACCTGTCAGAGGACACTCCGGATAATCACAGCCCTACTTGGGGGAAGGAGGTGTCTTTTTGAGTGTGGGTGTGTGGTTTTGTCTCTGTTCTGAGAATAGGTAGGAAAGGAGGTTTCTTTGGTTTGCAGTGAACTGTTTCTAGTAAGTCGTTTTACAAGGTGAGTGTTTCTATGTCTGTGTATCCCACTGTGTCCGTGGTTGTATACATTAGAAAAGAGAATGCATCAATGCATGTGTCCCCTCTAGTAGAAAGCTTCCCAGCATTCATCCTGCCCAATTAATGAATGGAGTGTGGTTTCCATATCGATAGGCAACACCTACTACCTTATTAAGTCCCTGTTTTCTTTCTGAATTCTGACAACTCTTCAGAATAGGCTCTTGGGTTTGTGTCCAAGATATGTACCACCTCCAATCTCTGTCACATGGCCATGTACTGGATATCTGAAGGGAATGGCCAGCATCTGAGAAAACTCAGATATCAGTGTGACCAGGAAAGTCTCAGTGGAGAAACCCTGCTTTGGGCCTTTTGCTAACCTATTGTTCTGTTGCCTTGAATCTCAGGATGTCTTTGCCTCTGGGCACCCCTTTGGGAAGCCTGAGGAAAACATTTTTCAAATGGAAATGAAGGGCATCACCTGTGTCTCTTTGCTTAATTGCTTTGGAAAAAGATGTGTCTGAATCATCCTCTTGGCCCTGTGTGAGGCTGTGGCTTAGATTCTCAGCACCTGATGGATCAAAAGAAAGATCAAATGTGTGCATCCAAAACCAAAATGGCAAATATTCACTCATTGTGAATGAATTCTTTTACCTTCCTCTGTTAGGATCCTGACTTCCATCAAGTGAGAATAGGAATCCTTTCGGCCAAATGAGTTCTTCAAATCTCTGCAGAGGGGCTTGGATTTTCTCATGACTCAAATTCACATAAAGAATATAAACCACAGAGTCAGAAGGCCTCAAATTGAAAAAGCCAAGCAGTATTAATGGCAGGCCTATTTGATCATTCCTGGTTTACAGGAAGTGTGTCCAGGCCACCTTGATGTTAGACAAATGAGGGGAACAGGACCTTAATTTGGACACTGACTTGGGCTGTGGACCTCATTGAAAACTCCAGCCAGACGTTATAAGGAGTGTCTATATGGAAAAAGATGAGGACCATGTGGGAGTGTTTTGGTTTTAATTGTGGTCATTTGTGTGGCGGTTGGAAGAGATGACTGTTCCACTGGGCTTGAACTCTGGTGTGATTCCCCTTAGAGACTGAGTTCTTTAACTGACCTCAGAGAAGTATTGCCATGAATTGTGTTGGGATTTTAGGAGGCCACACATGAGAGTCGCCCTTGGAACCTGAGATCTAGGCCCAGGTTCGATTTCCACAGAACATTGGGAATTTCAGCCCGGATATAACATACAATTTTTCTTAAAGACTTGGCAGCCATATTTGAGTTTAAAACACACATGGACCTCATATTGTAGATCTCAATGGGCCTGGCTTCATGTGACATTTTGGCCACCCTTAGGGAAACCTTGCCTGTGAGAGTGCTCCAGAGCTTTCATTGAAATTAGCTTCTTCACCATTTAATGGTTCCTGAATTAATTGAATCCCTCAGAGCCTCAAACTTCATCCGTGAAAAATGGCTAGAAAATTACCATGAAATTTTTGATATTTTCATGATCAGCTGGCACTGGAAATACTTTGGATGTCCTGTTTCTGATCCTGAGTATACCAGACACTGCCTTGATTGACTTTGTTTCATGAAAATGGTGTAGAACAGATATGCCAGTAAGTTGGAGCCTGGTGAGTAGTGAGCCTAGAGCAGTGGTATGCAATTGTGTGATAAAACATCTGTGTTGCGGCCATGTGGATCAGCCATTGGCTTCCAAATGGCTTGTGACTGACATGGTGCAGCCAGCAGACCCATATATGTGAAGGCATCTTGTTATATGGAGAGGATTCACTGCAATGTTCAGAATCATGTTGCTATTCTCAAGGGGGCAATCTACATGGGATAGAACCTTGGTTGGTGCATTCTCCTGAAGACCCTGACTCACCACACCGTAAAGAACTCCCTCCACCACTCTGTCCCATTTTAACTCCTTGTATTTTTTGAAGCAAATACCAAACTCCCAGTGCAGCAGCGAGAAACACCACGAAAAGTGGAGGATGACCAATTGGCTTCACAGTCCACACTGAAAGACACTTAGACCCCAGTGTCCATAGTTTACCTACAAAGAGAGAATTCAGCACTGCTGCCTCATGTTCATTGGATAATAAGAAACCATGTCCTCCAAGTAACATAGATGCAGACCCAGCTTTCATGGTTTCTCTACAAAGGAACTAAATCTCCTCAGAACATCAAATACTTCAAGTGCCCACTCTTAGAGGCAGTTTCTCAAAAAGTATTTAGGCCAGCAGAGCTACATGTTTGTGGAATGTTTACCCTGTCCCTTACTTTTAGAATCTTCTCTACCACCTCCAAAGTTGTAAACTCCAGAGTATTTTCCATTCCAGATATATATTCACAGATTTTCTAACTCTTATCCTCTAATTGTGTCTTACTTGAGGAGAATGTAATGTCAAGGCATTGTTCTGGATGAAAGTGGGAAGATTTTTGTGTAGCACATATTTGCATACACATTGGATTCAATTTCCTATTTTCCATTAGAAATGCTGAATCCCTGAAACTAACATATACCCTATTAGACTCTGACTACTAATCCTAATATGATGGAGAAAAATAACACAAACATAATAGAAATACAAGCAGTTTAGATGAGGTATGTTTTATAGTTGGAGTTGCCTTTTGCATAGTATAGTGTAGCAGTTATAAATCTAGTCAATTATTTGTTGAAATAGTTCTCGATGCGTTTTTAAAGTTAACAAATAAGTGAATTCCTGTCCCCCTTTCTCTGTAGCCTATTCAGCACACGTATTTTTATATGCACATATAGAATCCTACCTGGTACCACACGTACATTCTTGTGAGGTGGCTGACTTGGCAGATACAAATTGGAAGAAGAGATCACTCCTCCTAAACGCTGCTTGAACTGGTAATTCAAATGTGAGTGAGCTTCCTAGTTGAACAACATTATACATAAATCCATGTTCAGTAAAATGAATATATTTGGATCTGTGGATGATATACATTTCATGGTGAATTTCGTTTGGCATATATATTGCAATTTTTAATGTCTGTCTCTGTGTGTGTATATAAATATATATATAGATACACTCTCAGGAGTATTCAAAATATGAAATATGTGTCTTATTACACACTTCCTAAATTCATTCATATTTATGTTGTGGATTCATAATCAACTTTTCACAAGATTATTCTCAGAAATATTCATCCACCTGAAATACGTATTTGTTTCTTAGTACTGTTTCCACCCCAGATATGCATTCACAGATTTTCAAACTCTTCTACCCTAATTGTGTCTTACTTGAGGTGAAGGTAATGTAAAGGCATTGTTCTGGATAAGAGTGGGAAGATAATTGTGTAGCATATATTTTTATACACATTGGATTCATTTTCCTATATACCATTGAAAATACTGAATCCTGACAATAACCCATACCCTACTATACTCTGTCTACTAATCCAAATGATGGAGAAAAACAACCCAAACAGAATAGAAATACAAGCAGTTCAGAGAAGGCGTGGGGTATAGTTGGACTTGCCTTTTTCATGATAAATGGTAGGTGTTATAAATCTAGTCAATTTTTAATTGAAATAGTTCTCCATGTGTTGTTAAAGTTAACAAATATGTAAATGCCTGTCTGCCTTTCTCTGTAGCCTATTCAGCACATGTATTTTTATATGCTTTATAGAATCCTACCTGGTATCACACGTTCATTTTTGTGAGGTGACTGACTTGGCAGATACAAGTTGTGAGAAGAGATCACTACTCTAAACGCTGTTGGAACTGAAAATTCAAACTATGGGTGAGCTTCCTAGTAGAACAACATTATACATAAATCCTTGTTCAGTAAAATAAATATTTTTGCATCTGTGGATGCTATATATTTTATGATGAACTTAGATTGGCGTATATATTCCTACATTTTAATGTCTGTGTGTGTGTTTTGTGTGTGTGTGTGTATATATATATATATATATATATATATATATATATATATATACACACATATATATGTATATACACATATATATAATTATGAATATATATATATATATATATATATATATATATATATATATACTGTCCTGATTTTTAAAATATGAAATGTATGTATCTTAAATACACTCCCTAAATTCATTCATGTTCAAAAATGTGGATTTATAATAAACTTTTCACAAAATTATTCTCAGAAATATTCATCCTCCTGAAATACACATTTGTTTCATAGTTCTGAAAACTAACTTCAGTAAATGGTGCTTACAAATCCTAATATTTGTACAGTAACTAACCCAGATTAACATCAATCAAGTAGATTCGTATGGGACATGATGTGTATTCTGACGTTTATTTTCATTCAACACTGGTACATTACTATTTCTTCAATTTTTACAAATCATAGAATATATATATTTCATCCACAAGTTCACAAATTTATGCGCATTTGTTTCACAATCACTTCCTGCTTCATAAAACATGTATTCCTCCAGGTTTCTTGACTGGTCTTTTCATGAGACTTCTTTCCAAACACATTATTTTAGATTTCCATAATCACTTTTGAAGCAAAACTCACACACCCTTCATGATAAACCATAACCTTAATGTGGCCATTAGATATATAACTGGTTGGAATGAATGTTTGTATGTCAATATAAGATTTCTTGTATTTTTTCACATATAATTTCAATCCATTATTTAAAGTCGGAACCAGATATATTATTTATTCAAAGTATGGTCTATTCATGCATTTTCTCTATATGCACAGACAAAGGGTACACCTCTTTTTACCCCCATTACTAATTTATACGTCTTGAATATGTTGCTGCCAGAAATGGTGGAAAAATAGTCATGTCACCTGATCTACATATACGTTTTATCACAGTAATATTCTGGACAAAAAAAGCAAAGGTCACACTTAAGATTGTAGCAAAGACTAAATGAAAAGTGAGCATGGATTACTAAACATCCATGTCCAGGTTGCCTAATGCTGTCAAATGTCAATCCTATTGGTCACTACACATTTGTTTCTTTCTAAGATTATATATTCAAACTCAACCCTGTTGAAAATATCTAATCCTATCACTCACTTTATACTTTGCCTGATTTTGTAATGTCTCTATTGATATCAGCTTTCCTAACTATTTTCCCCAGTTCATCATTGTGACTGTCTCTTCACTTGTGATGACATTAACATTCACTGTCTACCAGAAACCCTATTGCTAAACAACATTTGGTCCAAATCCTATACTCACTCTTCTTTCTAAACCTACCGAGAATCTTCCGAATCCTACCAACTATCCCTTTTGACTGGAAGTTCTCTTCTACATTTAATCATCCATGGTACAAGGACCTAAGCCATTGTATATTGATTTACCTGACACATCAGTGCAGAACATAATTCAAAGCTACGTATCCCAGTCAAGGGCCCAATGCCCTTTTGGGCTTCAAATCTTAGCTAGATTTCTGTTTTCATACTTATAATTCACCTATATATTCTTGTAAATATCGCAATTTCCCAATACCATTATTCATCCCGCAAAAAGATTCCTAATCCAAATCGAACCTGTTAGTTAACCTAACCATACACTGTTCAGTCAATTTAACTTTACAGAAGAGCAGGGATAGAGTTGTTCTTACAATACAGGAATATAGGGGATCTTCCACATGCTGAGAAACTCAAAGGTCCATGCAGAAATGATTCCTGGAGAAGTTGTAAGCAGCTATGGAGGACCTAAGAGAGCAAAATTCATCCTCCATGGCAAACAACCTGGTCAGGATGAAGGGTTGTGTCTGAAACAGCTTCTCTCTTCTTAATGTCGAGAAGATGGACCAAACCAGGCCTGTGTGGAGAGCTGTTCCCAGGTGCCAATGGTTGATATACCATTCTAACTTGTGAAAGTGTCACAGGAGGTAGGGGCAGCCACCATCTCATGGGACCCTTGAAAGCAATTGTTAGGACAAAGTGGTTGCCACGGCAGTAACCTCATTCAGTTCCTGAATGAGGTGACCTACCTCTCTTCCTTGATGACGGATCTCTCTGAACTTGGGATCCAGGAAGCCAGGCACCCAGAGTCAGTCCCAGTTTCTTGCCCAGTGGGCTCAGTTGTTTGGAATAACCAAGGACAGAGTAAGTCTTCCTTGGTACCTACTGATGTGAGGATTGCCAAATGCCAAGAGAGCTCTAAAAAGGGGAATTTCATGAGAAAGCAGGTAGTGGCTCACCACTGGCTCCTGAAAACTTTACAGTGTTGGCCAAGGTGACCAGATCTGAGAAGGACAGGCCATTTCAAGGAAACATAGTATGGCCCATCATTCAGAGTACATTCCAATTAGTCACAGACCAACTTCAATAAAGGAGGTGTCGTTGTGGGTGTGATTGTGATTTTGTGGTTATGTCTCATGTTCTGAGAATAGGTAAGAAAGGTGGTTTGTTTGCTTTAGAGTGGACTGTTTATAGTAAGTCATTTGACAAGGTGATTGTTTGTATGCCTGTGTATCCCACTGTGTCCGTGGTTGTAGACATTATAAAAGATAATGCATTAATGGATGTGTCCTGTCTAGTAGAAAGCTTGCCAACATTCATCCTGCCCAATTTATGAGTGGACTGCAGGTTGCTTTAGGGACGGGCAACACCTACTATCTTCCGAAGTTCCTGTTTTCTTCCTGAATTCTGGCCACTCTTCAGAGTAGGCTCATGGTTTTGTGTCCAAGATATGTACCACCTCCAAGCTCTGTGACATGTCCATGTACTGGATAGCTGAAGGGAATAGCAAGCATCTCAGAAAACTCAGATATCAGTGTGACAAAGAAAGTCTCAGTAGAGAAACCCTGCTTTGGGCCTTTTGCTTACCTATTTTTCTGTTGCTCTGAGAGTCAGGAAGGTCTCTGCCTCAGGCCACCAATTTGTGAAGCCTGAAGAAAACTGTTTTCAAATGGAAATGAATGGACATCACCTGTGTATCTTTGCTTAATTGCTTTGGAAAGGCATGTGTCTGAATCAGCCACTTGGCCCTGTGTGAGGCAGTGGCTTAGATTCTCAGCACCTGATGGAACTAAAGAAAGATCCCATGTGTGCTTCCAAAACCAAAATGGCAAAAATATCAGTAATTGTGTATGAAGTATCTTGCCTTACTCTGATAGGTTTCTGATCTCCATCAAATGAGACTAGGGATCCTTTGGGTCAAATGAGTTCTTCAAAGCCCTGCAGAGGCTAGCCCATATGAACTTGGGTTTTTTCATTACTTTAAATCACTTTGAGAATCTATACCTGACAGTCAGTAGGCCTCAAATTGGAGAAGCAGAGCAGTATTAAGGCCAGGCTTATTTTATCACTCCTGGTTCACAGGAATGGTGTCCAGGCCCAGCTGACTTTAAGCAAATAAGGGATAAGGAAGCTTGTTTTGGATACTGTCTTGTGCTGCGCCCCTCATGGAAACCTCCAGAAAGAGGTTATAATGAGTGTCTATATGGAAGAAGGTGCGGACCATGTGGGAGTGTTTTGGTTTTAATTGTGTTCATTTGTGTAGTGGTTGGAAGAAATGACTGGATCCACCAGGGCTAGAACTTTGGTATGATTCACCTTAGAGACTGAGTTCTGGAACTGACCTCAGAGAAGTATTGTCATGAAGTGTGTTGCGATTTTAGAAGGCCACGCATGAGAGTCGCCATTGGAAACTGAAATCTAGGCCAAGGGTGGCTTTCGACTGATCACTTGGAATCTCAGCCAGGATATCACATGATTTTATTATGAAAGACTTGACAGGCATAGTTGAGAGTCAAAACACACATGGACCTCACATTGTAGACCTCAATGGGCTGGGCTTCATGTGACTATTTGGCTACTCTTTGGGAAGCCTTGCCTTTGAGAGTTCTCCAGAGCATTCATTGAAATGAGTTTCCTCAACATTAAATGGTTCCTGAATGAATTGAAACCCACAGTTTCTCCAACTTCATCCTTGAAAAGTGGCTAGATAAATACCCTGAAATTTTTGAAACTCCCATGACCAGGTGTCACTGGAGAACCTTTGGATCTCCTGTTGCTGATCATGAGTGTACCAGACAGTGCCTTGATTGACTGGATTTCATGATAATGGTGAAGAACAGAGATGCCAGTAAGTTGAGAATGCTGAGTAGTGGGCCCAGAGCAGTGGTGTGCAGGTGTGTGATAAAATATCTGAGGTGGGGCCATGTGGATTTCCAATTGACTTCCAAATGCATTTTGGCTGCCATGGTGCATCCAGCAGAACCTTACATGTAAAGGCATCTTATTATATGGAGAGGTTTCAAGGCAATGTTCAGAATCAGGTTGGTATGGTCAAGGAAAAAGCTGTGTGAAATAGAAGCCTGGTTGGTGCATTCTCCTGCAGTTCCTGACCCACCACACGTGAAAGAACTCCCTCCAGCACTGTGTCCCAGTTGAACTCCTTGTATTTCGTGAAGCAAATACCAAACTCCCAGTGCAGCACCAAGAAACACCACAAAAATGGAGGATGATCAAATGGCTTCACAGTCCACACGGGGAGACACTTAGCCCCCAGTGGCCACAGTTTACCTACCAAGAGAGAATTCAGCACTGCTGCCTCATGTTCATTGGAAAATAAGAAACCATGCTCTCCATTCACATAGATGCAGACCCAGCTTTGATGGTCTCAATAAAAAAGAAGCTAAACCTTCTGACAACAAAATATATTTAAAGTACCCAACCTCAGAGGCAGTTTCTCAAGAAGTCTTTAGGCCGGCAGAGCTCTATGTTTGTGGAGTGTTTACCTCTTAGACCAGGATGTAAGAAAAGAACACTGACTCCAGTTAAAATCAAATTAAAGTAAGCTTATTATTTCCACTGGCTGGGCTGCCTCTCCCTCCAAAGATTGCGGGAGCAAGAGAGCAACCCCACCTTTACTACAGCCCAGGTTTGCAGCCCAGAAAGTTACACAAAAATGGGGTAACAGATAACAGAACTCTGACAAGCATCACACTAATGGGAGTTTACATTTTTTTTTTTTTTTGCTAGCCCCAACATCAAAATTTATGAGGACCATTAGAGCCTCAGAGAGGGTCATTGTCTGGCCACAGAAGGCCAATATTTATGAGGTGTGACAAAGTTTCAGAGAGGGCTGCTATCTGGTCAGAGAGCCATGCACGGGTGAGTTTAAAGCACAGGCAGTCATTCCAAGCAGGTTCAGAATTTGCAGTAATTTACAGTAAAGCCAAAATGATTTTTTCATGGTTTTGTTGCAAGATGGCTCCCAATTTTAATAAAAGATAAGGTTGGGTCTATCATTCCCCCCTTTTCTTATGTGTCCCTTTGTAATCCTTGATAGGTTAGTGGAAAAGCACTGAGGAAATTTTAATCCCTCAGTTAACAGTCTCCAAATTTTTAGAACTCACCGAAAACCAGTCTCCCTGATATTACCTGACTTAATTAATTACTTATATTGATAGTCTATTTATTTTGGGCTCCATTGGTGTAAGTGGAGAGTCGTCTCTCATTTTGCCTTCTTCTCAGCTGAGAGAGGGTGACATGAGTGTGCATGGCGTGAGAGACATGAGTTGCCTTTTTGAAGTCAGTTGAGGAATATGAGTTGCCTTTTAGAAGTCAGTTCTTTTTGAAGTCTTGTTGAGGAAGAACAGGTTGTAAAGTCATCTGGGGATGGGTTCTTCTATGAGAGAAACAAAAAACATGAGTATTGAATAAATGTTGCAGTAGCTGGATCATGTCACTGTATGAAGTACCCTCACCAGTCTTTAATATCCCCAATTATCAGGACTGTCAACTTAATATTTAACTTTAAGTGTTACAGTTGTCCCTCCCAATAATATACAGTTTAATAATTTAATGTCATCTGATTTTGCAAAATCCTTTCAGTAGTATGACCTCTGTGTCTAATAGAGAAACATTTAATTCTGTTACTCAGGGCTGGATAATCGTACTAGCAAACACCAAGCCTACCTGTAGGTTAGGAATATCTGTAGGCCTTAAACTAAAAACTTCTGCCTCTGGCAGCTCCTCTTGATAGTCTTTGTAGCCAACAGTTTTACTTATTTTGGGAGGCTAACATAAAGTGTATACCTTAAAATATTATTATTATTATTATTATTATTATTATTATTATTATTATTATTATTATTATTTAAAATGCCCAGGAATGGCTGTATTTTGGTTTTAACTGTCTTTGCTAAGTGTTTAAGATGAAGCAGTCAAATGACTTTTGTTTCTATCTATTGTTAGCAGTCAGCTGAGCTTTTATGGGAGTCATTCCTTGGGAAACTTGAGAGCAGCTTCTCAGTTCTGCTAGTGCAATTTGAGCTAGGTGGGTTCAGGTCTTGCTTGACCATGTGGCTTCCCTCAGAAGCATCAGGGATGTCTCCCTTTCCTGATGACTCTCCTCTTTGTAGCAAATGCACTGATTGGCTTTCTGTTCTCCAGTGGTCTCATTAATCTCCCTGATCGGGAGGTTATGTGGCCCAGAGTTGCAAAGCTCATAGAGAAGTCCCCTGTTCCCTGGATTCAGACTGACTCAAAGGGCAAGAGTCAAATATTGTTTTTTTTGGCCCTTTTCATTTAACTTTAATTTTCAATCCTAATCTGAAACAACCAGCAAATAAATTTTAACAGCCATATATTAAGAGTACTGCACTTTAATGTCTATAAGTTTATAATTATTTATATTTTATTAATTGGGATCTTATTATTCTGTCTGTCTTGTAGTTGATGACTTATTTTCTTAAATTAACCCATGTTGTGTTCTTAAAGCAACACTTCTGTAAAACACCAACAGGGAATCTTTAGATCACTTAAAAAGAAATTAAAAAATAAATTTTTTTAACAAGAGTAAAAATACTTAGTTCATGTAATAGCTACCCTGAATTTTTTGGTGAGTTATATTTTATATCACCTTTTTGAGATCTAGTAATCTTGACAGAAAAAAAAAATTTGAACATAACTTTAAATGAAATAAAATCTGACCTACTGCTTTCGTAGTCATTCTCACATGTAGTAAGATGGGACAAAGAGTCTTATCTCAGGTAAGCAGGGCTCCTTATAAATCTTAAATGCTTTAGTTCTCAAGCTGATCTTTTTTTTTAAATATCATTTTACAAAGTTTACATAAATTGTTTGAGGTCACATGAACATTAGCTCACACCATATGATATCACATTTAAAACATGAATTAAAGTACGGCTGAAAGATTTTAACCTTTACATAGATTAGGGTCTCATTAACTTAAAAATACATTTAAATTGTTCCACAATGTAAAAAAGTAACATAAAACTTTACATATATTATTGATAACAGGTAAATAAATCCCCAATATATATTTTATTTACCATACAACTTCAGAACACCTGCTTGATATAATGCTCTTTTAAAGTTTCTACCTTATAGAGTTGTATAACTGGAAAATATGAGCACATTAATAGCATCACAATTGCATTGAAGTTTCTACATTAACCAAGTTTAGCTTTTAAAGAAATGGCAGTACAGTGCTCTAAAATAACAGTTCTTATTTAAACATTTGTTTAATTTTTATGGCTGCTTGCTCTAGAAAATTTAAATCTTAATAAACTTAATGTTATGGGTAAACTTATGTTTAAGAAATTTTTGTCTCTTTTACACATGACTGATTTTTACAATCTTATACAGACTTTAGTACAAACTTATACAGACCTTAGTATATCAATCAGATATCAAACAAAAGTACTCATGAATGAGTAATCCCATATCAAATTTACTTAACTTATTTATCAAAATATTAGACAAATTTTTTGAACACTGTAAACCATTTTTTTGATTGAAAGAAAAGTCCTGGAACAAAGGCATATTAGACCTTTTGTAGACATTAATAGTTTATTAGATTTTTGAACACCTAGAAAAACTTGTAAGCTTAAATTTAAAGACATTTATATTTATCTGTTTACCCAATTTAAATTGAAACATTTAAATCACGTGAATTAAAGATCTTTGGATCCACTTTTTAAAATTGTTTTTATGAGTTCTTTTTAATATGAGTGCTCCTTATATAAGTTAATTTGTGTATCATATATATGATATATGGATATATATATATATATATATATATATATATATATATAGACATACAACACATAACAAATTGTGCACACATAATAAAAGTGAAGAACTATGTAATGTTTTGAACAAGCATAAATAAAAATTAAAAAAAAAAGAAAACTAACTTTGGTGAATGGTGCAAAGAAATCCTAATATTTCTACAGTAACTGACACAGTTTAACATCAATGCCAGTAGATTCCTGTGGGACATGATGTGTATTTTGATGTTCATTGTTATTCAACACTGGTACATTACTATTTCTTCAGTTTATTCACATCATATTATAATATTTCATCCACAAGTAAGCAAATTTATCGTCATTTTTTTCAATTTCAATCACTTCCTTCTTCAGAACTCATGAATTCCTCGGTGTTCCTTGACTGGCCTTTTCATGAGACTTCTTTCCAAACACATTATTTTCGATTTCCATAATCACTTTTGAAGCAAAACTCACACAAACTTCATGATAAACCGTAACCTAATATTAACATTAGGTGTATAACTGGTTGTCATGAATGATTGCATATCAATATAAGATTTCTTATATATTTTCAGATATCAATTCAATCCATTACTTAAAGTGGAACAAGTTATATTATTTATTGAAATTAAGGTCTATTCATGCATTATCTGTATATTCATAGAAACAGGGTACACCTCTTTTTACCCCCAATGCTAATTTATACGTCTTCAAAATACTGCTCCTAGAAATGGTGGAAGAAATAATCATGTCATCTGATCTACATACACATTTTATCACAGTAATATTCTGGAAACAAAATGCAAAGGTCCCACTTAGGATTGTACCAAAGTCTAAATGGAAAGTGAACATGGATTACTAACAACATCCATGTCCATGTTGCCTAATGCTCTCAAATGTCAATCCTATTGGTGACCTACATATTTGTTTCTTCCTAAGATTAGATATTCAATCTCAACCCTGTTGAAAATGTCTTATCCTATCACTCACTTTATACTTTGCCTGATTTCCTAATGTCTCTTTTGATATCTGCTTTTCTACAAATTTTCCCCATTTCATCATTGTGTCTGATTTCTTCATATGTGCTGACATTTATATTCACTCACTGCCCGAAAAAAAAATTGCTAAAGAACTTTTGTTACATATCCTATACTAACTCTACTTGCTAAACATAACGACTATCTTCTTAATCCTACCGACAATCCCTTTTGACTGGATGTTCTCTTCAGCATTCAATCATCCAAGGTTCAAGTTCCTCTGCCATTGTATATCCATTTATTTGAGACATATGTGCACAATTCAAAGCTAAATATCCCAATCAACTGCCCAAAGCCCTTCTGGGATTCAAATCTTACTTTAATTTCTGTTTTCATACATATATTTAACCTCGATATTCTTATAAATATCACAGGTTCCCAATACCATTATTCATCCAGCAGAATGATTCCTAACCCAAATCGAACATGAAATTAACCCTAACCATACACTGTTCACTCAATCTAACTTTACAGAAGAGCAGAGACAGATTGTTCTTACAATACAGGAATGTAGGGGATGCTCCACCTGTTAAGAACCTCAAAGGTCCATGCAGAAATGATCCCTGGAGAAGATGTAGGCAGCAATGAAGGACCTGAGAGACAAAAAGTCATTTTCCATGGCAAACAACCTGGTCAGGATGAAGGGTTGTGTCTGAATCAGCCTCTCTCTTCTTAATGTAGAGAAGACGGACCAAACCATGCTTGTGTGGAGAGCTGTTCCCGGGTGCCTAAGGTTGATATACCATTCTAAGTTGTGAAAGTGTCAAAGGAAGTAGGGGCAGCCTCCATCTCATGGGACCCTTGGAAGCAACTGTTAGACAAAGTGGTTGCCAAGGCAGTGACCTCATTCAGTTCTTGAAGAAAGTGACCTACCTCACTTCCTTGTTGATGGAACTTTCTGAACTTGGGACCAAGGAAACCAAGCACCAGAGCCAGTCCCAGTCCCAGTCCAAGTGGTCTCATTTGTTTGGAATCACCAAGGACAGAGTCAGTCTTCTTGGTACTGACTGATGTGAGGATGGCCAAATGCCAGGAAAGATCTGAACACGGGCCTTTCCTGACTAAGTATGTAGTGGCTCACCCCTGGCTCCTGACTGCTTCACAGAGTTGGACAAGGAGACCAGATCTGAGACAGGACAGACCATTAACGGGGAACATAGTATGGCAAACCTGTCAGAGGACACTCCGGATAATCACAGCCCTACTTTGGGGAAGGAGGTGTCTTTTTGAGTGTGGGTGTGTGGTTTTGTCTCTGTTCTGAGAATAGGTAGAAAAGGAGGTTTCTTTGGTTTGGAGTGAACTGTTTCTAGTAAGTCGTTTTACATGGTGAGTGTTTCTATTTCTGTGTATCCCACTGTGTCCGTGGTTGTATACATTATAAAAGAGAATGCATCAATGCATGTGTCCTCTTTAGTAGAAAGCTTTCCAGTATTCATCCTGCCCATTTAATGAATGGAGCGTGGTTTCCATATCGATAGGAAACACCTACTACCTTTTTAAGTCCCTGTTTTCTTTCTGAATTCTGACAACTCTTAAGAATAGGCTCTTGGGTTTGTGTCCAAGATATGTACCACCTCCAATCTCTGTCACATGGCCATGTACTGGATATCTGAAGGGAATGGCCAACATCTCAGAAAACTCAGATATCAGTGTGACCAGAAAAGTCTCAGTGGAGAAACCCTGCTTTGGCTCTTTTGCTAACCTATTGTTCTGTTGCCCTGAATCTCAGGATGTCTTTGCCTCTGGCCACACCTTTGGGAAGCCTGAGGAAAACATTTTTTCAAAAGGAAATGAAGGGCATCACCTGTGGCTCTTTGCTTAATTGCTTTGAAAAAAGATGTGTCTGAATCAGCCTCTTGGCTCTGTGTGAGGCTGTGGCTTAGATTCTCAGCACCTGATGGATGAAAAGAAAGGTCCCATGTGTGCATCCAAAACCAAAATGGCAAATAGTCACTCATTGTGAATGAATTCTTTTACCTTCCTCTGTTAGGATCCTGAATTCCATCAAGGGAGAATAGGAATCCTTTGGGCCAAATGAGTTCTTCAAATCTCTGCAGAGGGGCTTGTGTTTTCTCATGACTCAAATTCACATAAAGAATCTAAACCACAGAGTCAGAAGGCCTCAAATTGAAAAAGCTGAGAAGTATTAATGTCAGGCCTATTTGATCACTCCTGGTTTACAGAAAGTGTGTCCAGGCCACCTTGATGTTAGACAAATGAGGGGAACAGGACCTTAATTTGGACACTGACTTGGGCTGTGGACCTCATTGAAAACTCCAGCCAGACGTTATAAGGAGTGTCTATATGGAAGAAGATGAGGACCATGTGGGAGTGTTTTGGTTTTAATTGTGGTCATTTGTGTGGCGGTTGGAAGAGATGACTGTTCCACTGGGCTTGAACTCTGGTGTGATTCCCCTTAGAGACTGAGTTCTTTAACTGACCTCAGAGAAGTATTGTCATGAATTGTGTTGGGATTTTAGGAGGCCACACATGAGAGTCGCCCTTGGAACCTGAGATCTAGGCCCAGGTTGGATTTCCACAGAACACTGGGAATTTCAGCCCGGATATTACATACAATTTTTCTTAAAGACTTGGCAGGCATATTTGAGTTTAAAACACACATGGACTTCACATTGTAGATCTCAATGGGCCTGGCTTCATGTGACATTTTGGCCACCCTTAGGGAAACCATGCCTGTGAGAGTGCTCCAGTGCTTTCATTGAAATTAGCTTCTTCACCATTTAATGGTTCCTGAATTAATTGAAGCCCTCAGAGCCGCAAACTTCATCCCTGAAAAATGGCTAGAAAATTACCATGAAATTTTTGATATTTTCATGTTCAGCTGGCACTGAAAAAACTTTGGATGTCCTGTTTCTGATCCTGAGTATACCAGACACTGCCTTGATTGACTTTGTTTCATGAAAATGGTGTAGAACAGATATGCCAGTAAGTTGGAGCCTGGTGAGTAGTTGGCCTAGAGCAGTGGTATGCAATTGTCTGATAAAACATCTGTGTTGCGTCCATGTGGATCAGCCATTGGCTTCCAAATGGCTTGTGACTGACATGGTGCAGCCAGCAGACCCATATATGTAAAGGCATCTTGTTATATGGAGAGGATTCACTGCAATGTTCAGAATCATATTGCTATTCTCAAGGGGGCAATCTACGTGGGATAGAACCTGGGTTGGTGCATTCTCCTGAAGACCCTGACTCACCATACCTTAAAGAACTCCCTCCACCACTCTGTCCCATTTTAACTCCTTGTATTTCTTGAAGTAAATACCAAACTCCCAGTGGAGCAGCGAGAAACACCACGAAAAGTGGAGGATGACCAATTGGCTTCACAGTCCACACTGAAAGACACTTAGACCCCAGTGTCCATAGTTTACCTACAAAGAGAGAATTCAGCACTGCTGCCTCATGTTCATTGGATAATAAGAAACCATGTCCTCCAAGTAACATAGATGCAGACCCAGCTTTCATGGTCTCTCTACAAAGGAACTAAATCTCCTCAGAACATCAAATATTTCAAGTGCCCACCCTTAGAGGCAGTTTCTCAAAAAGCATTTAGGCCAGCAGAGCTGCATGTTTGTGGAATGTTTACCCTGTCCCTTACTTTTAGAATCTTCTCTACCACCTCCAAAGTTGTAAACTCCTGAGAATTCTCCATTCCAGATATATTCACAGATTTTCTAGCTCTTATCCTCTAATTGTGTCTTACTTGAGAAGAATGTAATGTCAAGGCATTGTTCTGGATGAAAGTGGGAAGATTTTTGTGTAGCACATATTTGCATACACATTGGATTCAATTTCCTATTTTCAATTAGAAATGCTGAATCCCTGAAACTAACATATACCCTATTAGACTCTGACTACTAATCCTAATATGATGGAGAAAAATAACACAAACAGAATAGAAATACAAGCAGTTTAGAGGAGGTATGTTTTATAGTTGGAGTTGCCTTTTGCATGGTATAGTGTAGCAGTTATAAATCTAGTCAATTATTTGTTGAAATAGTTCTCCATGCGTTTTTTAAGTTAACAAATAAGTGAATTCCTGTCCCCCTTTCTCTGTAGCCTATTCAGCATACGTATTTTTATATCCACATATAGAATCCTACCTGGTACCACACGTACATTCTTGTGAGGTGGCTGACGTGGCAGATACAAATTGGAAGAAGAGATCACTCCTCCTAAACGCTGCTTGAACTGATAAATCAAATGTGAGTGAGCTTCCTAGTTGAACAACATTATACATAAATCCATGTTCAGTAAAATGAATATATTTGGATCTGTGAATGATATACATTTCATGGTGAATTTCGTTTGGCATATATATTGCAATTTTTAATGTCTCTCTCTTTGTCTGTATATAAATATATATATATATATATATATATATATATATATATATATACATGCTCAAGATTTTTCAAAACATGAAATATGTGTCTTATTACACACTTCCTAAATTCATTCATATTTATGTTGTGGATTTATAATCAACTTTTCACAAGATTATTCTCAGAAATATTCATCCACCTGAAATACGTATTTGTTTCTTTGTACTGTTTCCACCCCAGATATGCATTCACGGATTTTCAAACTCTTCTACTCTAATTGTGTCTTACTTGGGGTGAAGGTAATGTAAAGGCATTGTTCTGGATGAGAGTGGGAAGATAATTGTGTAGCATATATTTTATACACGTTGGATTCATTTTCCTATATTCCATTGAAAATACTGAATCCCTGACAATAACGCATACCCTACTATACTTTGTCTACTAATCCAAATATGATGGAGAAAAACAACCCAAACAGAATAGAAATACAAACAGTTCAGAGGAGGCATGGGGTATAGTTGGACTTGCCATTTGCATGATAAAGGGTAGGTGTTATAAATCTAGTCAATTTTTAATTGAAATAGTTCTCCATGTGTTGTTAAAGTTAACAAATATGTAAATTCCTCTCTGCCTTTCTCTGTAGCCTATTCAGCACATGAATTTTTATATGCTTATATAGAATACCTGGTATCACACGTTCATTTTTGTGAGGTGACTGACTTGGCAGATACAACTTGTGAGAAGAGATCACTCCTCTAAACGCTGTTGGAACTGAAAATTCAAACTATGGGTGAGCTTTCTAGTAGAACAACATTATACATAAATCCTTGTTCAGTAAAATAAATATTTTTGCATCTGTGGATGCTATATATTTTATGATGAACTTCGATTGGCATATATATTCCTACATTTTAATGTCTGTGTGTGTGTTTTGTGTGTGTGTGTGTGTGAGTGTATATATATATATACATATATATAATTATATGTGTATATATATACACATATATATAATTATGAATATATATATATATACACTGACTTGATTTTTAAAATATGAAATATATGTATCTTAAATACACTCCCTAAGTTCATTCATGTTCAAAAATGTGGATTTATAATAAACTTTTCACAAAATTATTCTCAGAAATATTCATCCAGCTGAAATACACATTTGTTTCATAGTTCTGAAAACTAACTTCAGTAAATGGTGCTTACAAATCCTAATATTTGTACATTAGCTGACCCAGATTAACATCAATCAAGTAGATTCGTATGGGACATGATGTGTATTCTGACGTTTATTTTCATTCAACACTGGTACATTACTATTGCTTCAGTTTTTACAAATCATAGGAAATATATATTTCATCCACAAGTTCACAAATTTATACGCATTTGTTTCACAATCACTTCCTGCTTCATGAAACATGTATTCCTCCAGGTTTTTTGACTGGTCTTTTCATGAGACTTCTTTCCAAACACATTATTTTCGATTTCCATAATCACTTTTGAAGCAAAACTCACACACCCTTCATGATAAACCATAAACTTAATGTGGCCATTAGATATTTCACTGGTTGGAATGAATGTTTCTATGTCAATATAAGATTTCCTGTATTTTTTCAGATATAATTTCAATCCATTATTTAAAGTCAGAACCAGATATATTATTTATTCACAGGATGGTCTATTCATGAATTATCTCTATATGCACAGACATAGGGTACACCTCTTTTTACCCCCATTACTAATTTATACGTCTTGAATATGTTGCTGCCAGAAATGGTGGAAGAAATAGTCATGTCACCTGATCTAAATGTACGTTTTATCACAGTAATATTCTGAACAAAAAAAGCAAAGGTCACACTTAAGATTGTAGCAAAGACTAAATGAAAAGTGAGCATGGATTACTAAACATCCATGTCCAGGTTGCCTAATGCTGTCAAATGTCAATCCTATTGGTCACTACATATTTGTTTCTTTCTTAGATTATATATTCAAACTCAACCCTGTTGAAAATATCTAATCCTATCACTCATTTTATACTTTGCCTGATTTCGTAATGTCTCTATTGATATCAGCTTTCCTAACTATTTTCCCCAGTTCATCATTGTGACAGTCTCTTCACTTGTGCTGACATTAACATTCACTGTCTACCGGAAACCCTAATGCTAAACAACATTTGGTCCAAATCCTATACTCACTCTTTTTCTAAACCTACTGAGAATCTTCCGAATGCTACCGACTATCCCTTTTGACTGGAAGTTCTCTTCTACATTTAATCATCCATGGTACAGGGACCTAAGCCATTGTATATCGATTTACCTGACACATCAGTGCAGAACATAATTCAAAGCTACGTATCCCAATCAAGGGCACAATGCCCTTTTGGGCTTCATATCTTAGCTAGATTTCTGTTTTCATACTTATATTTCACCTATATATTCTTGTAAATATCGCAGTTTCCCAATACCATTATTCATCGCGCAGAAAGATTCCTAATCCAAATCGAACCTGTTAGTTAACCTAACCATACACTGTTCAGTCAATTTAACTTTACAGAGGAGCAGGGATAGAGTTGGTCTTACAATACAGGAATATAGGGGATCTTCCACATGCTGAGAAACTCAAAGGTCCATGCAGAAATGATTCCTGGAGAAGTTGTAAGCAGCTATGGAGGACCTAAGAGACCAAAAGTCATCCTCCATGGCAAACAACCTGGTCAGGATGAAGGGTTGTGTCTGAATCAGCTTCTCTCTTCTTAATGTAGAGAAGATGGACCAAACCAGGCCTGTGTGGAGAGCTGTTCCCAGGTGCCAATGGTTGATATACCAATCTAACTTGTGAAAGTGTCACAGGAAGTAGGGGCAGCCTCCATCTCATGGGACCCTTGAAAGCAATTGTTAGGACAAAGTGGTTGCCACGGCAGTAACCTCATTCAGTTCCTGAATGAAGTGACCTACTCCTCTTCCTTGATGACGGATTTCTCTGAACTTAAGATCCAGGAAGCCAGGCACCCAGAGTCAGTCCCAGTTTCTTTTCCAGTGGGCTCAGTTGTTTGGAATAACCAAGGACAGAGTAAGTGTTCCTTGGTACCTACTGATGTGAGGATTGCCAAATGCCAGGAGAGCTCTGAAAAGGGGAATTTCCTGAGAAAGCAGGTAGTGGCTCACCACTGGCTCCTGAAAACTTCACAGTGTTGGCCAAGGATACCCGATCTGAGAAGGACAGGCCATTTCAAGGAAACATAGTATGGCCCATCAGTCAGAGTACATTCCAATTAGTCACAGACCTACTTGAATAAAGGAGGTGTCGTTGTGGGTGTGGTTGTGATTTTGTGGTTTAGTCTCATGTTCTGAGAATAGATAAGAAAGGCGGTTTGTTTGTTTTGGAGTGGACTGTTTATAGTAAGTCATTTGACAAGGCGATTGTTGGTATGCCTGTGTATCCCACTGTGTCCGTGGTTGTAGACATTATAAAAGATAATGCATCAATGGATGTGTCCTGTCTAGTTGAAAGCTTGCCAACATTCATCCTGCCCAATTTATGAGTGGACTGCAGGTTGCTTTAGGGACGGGCAACACCTACTATCTTCCGGAGTTCCTGTTTTCGTCCTGAATTCTGGCCACTCTTCAGAGCAGGCTCATGGTTTTCTGTCCAAGATATGTACCACCTCCAAGCTCTGTGACATTGCCATATAATGGATAGCTGAAGGGAATAGCAAGCATCTCAGAAAACTCAGATATCAGTGTGACAAAGAAAGTCTCAGTAGAAAAACCCTGCTTTGGGCCTTTTGCTTACCTATTTTTCTGTTGCTCTGAGTGTCAGGAAGGTCTTTGCCTCAGGCCACACCTTTGTGAACCCTGAAGAAAACAGTTTTCAAATGGAAATGAATGGGCATCACCTGTGGCTCTTTGCTTAATTGCTTTGGAAAAGGATGTGTCTGAATCAGCCTCTTGGCCCTGTGTGAGGCAGTGGCTTAGATTCTTAGCACCTGATGGATCAAAAGAAAGATCCCATGTGTCCATCCAAAACCAAAATGGCAAATATTCACTCATTGTGAATGAATTCTTTTACCTTCCTCTGTTAGGATCCTGAATTCCATCAAGGGAGAATAGGAATCCTTTGGGCCAAATGAGTTCTTCAAATCTCTGCAGAGGGGCTTGTGTTTTCTCATGACTCAAATTCACATAAAGAATCTAAACCACAGAGTCAGAAGGCCTCAACTTAAAAAAGCTGAGCAGTATTAATGTCAGGCCTATTTGATCACTCCTGGTTTACAGGAAGTGTGTCCAGACCACCTTGGTGTTAGACAAATGAGGGGAACAGGACCTTAATTTGGACACTGACTTGGGCTGTGGACCTCATTGAAAACTCCAGCCAGACGTTATAAGGAGTGTCTATATGGAAGAAGATGAGGACCATGTGGGAGTGTTTTGGTTTTAATTGTGGTCATTTGTGTGGCGGTTGGAAGAGATGACTGTTCCACTGGGCTTGAACTCTGGTGTGATTCCCCTTAGAGACTGAGTTCTTTAACTGACCTCAGAGAAGTATTGCCATGAATTGTGTTGGGATTTTAGGAGGCCACACATGAGAGTCACCCTTGGAACCTGAGATCTAGGCCCAGGTTGGATTTCCACAGAACACTGGGAATTTCAGCCCGGATATTACATACAATTTTTCTTAAAGACTTGGCAGCCATATTTGAGTTTAAAACACACATGGACTTCACATTGTAGATCTCAATGGGCCTGGCTTCATGTGACATTTTGGCCACCCTTAGGGAAACCATGCCTGTGAGAGTGCTCCAGTGCTTTCATTGAAATTAGCTTCTTCACCATTTAATGGTTCCTGAATTAATTGAAGTCCTCAGAGCCGCAAACTTCATCCGTGAAAAATGGCTAGAAAATTACCATGAAATTTTTGATATTTTCATGTTCAGCTGGCACTGAAAATACTTTGGATGTCCTGTTTCTGATCCTGAGTATACCAGACACTGCCTTGATTGACTTTGTTTCATGAAAATGGTGTAGAACAGATATGCCAGTAAGTTGGAGCCTGGTGAGTAGTTGGCCTAGAGCAGTGGTATGCAATTGTGTGATAAAACATCTGTGTTGTGGCCATGTGGATCATCCATTGGCTTCCAAATGGCTTGTGACTGACATGGTGCAGCCAGCAGACCCATATATGTAAAGGCATCTTGTTATATGGAGAGGATTCACTGCAATGTTCAGAATCATATTGCTATTCTCAAGGGGGCAATCTACGTGGGATAGAACCTTGGTTGGTGCATTCTCCTGAAGACCCTGACTCACCACACCTTAAAGAACTCCCTCCACCACTCTGTCCCATTTTAACTCCTTGTATTTCTTGAAGCAAATACCAAACTCCCAGTGGAGCAGCGAGAAACACCAAGAAAAGTGGAGGATGACCAATTGGCTTCACAGTCCACACTGAAAGACACTTAGACCCCAGTGTCCATAGTTTACCTACAAAGAGAGAATTCAGCACCGCTGCCTCATGTTCATTGGATAATAAGAAACCATGTCCTCCAAGTAACATAGATGCAGACCCAGCTTTGATGGTCTCTCTACAAATGAACTAAATCTCCTCAGAACATCAAATATTTCAAGTGCCCACGCTTAGAAGCAGTTTCTCAAAAAGTATGTAGGCCAGCAGAGCTGTATGTTTGTGGAATGTTTACCCTTTCCCTTACTTTTAGAATCTTCTCTACCACCTCCAATGTTGTAAACTCCTGAGTATTCTCCATTCCAGATATATATTCACAGATTTTCTAACTCTTATCCTCTAATTGTGTCTTACTTGAGGAGAGTGTAATGTCAAGGCATTGTTCTGGATGAAAGTGGGAAGAATGTTGTGTAGCACATATTTGCATACACATTGGATTCAATTTCCTATTTTCCATTAGAAATGCTGAATCCCTGAAACTAACATATACCCTTTTAGACTCTGACTACTAATCCTAATATGATGGAGAAAAATAACACAAACAGAATAGAAATACAGGCAGTTTAGAGGAGGTATGTTTTATAGTTGGAGTTGCCTTTTGCATGGTATAGTGTAGCAGTTATAAATCTAGTCAATTATTTGTTGAAATAGTTCTCCATGCGTTTTTAAAGTTAACAAATAATGAATTCCTGTCCCCCTTTCTCTGTAGCCTATTCAGCACACGTATTTTTATATGCACATATAGAATCCTACCTGGTACCACACGTACATTCTTGTGAGGTGGCTGATTTGGCAGATACAAATTGGAAGAAGAGATCACTCCTCCTAAATGCTGCTTGAACATTTAATTCAAATGTGAGTGAGCTTCCTAGTTGAACAACATTATACATAAATCAATGTTCAGTAAAATGAATATATTTGGATCTGTGGATGATATACATTTCATGGTGAATTTCGTTTGGCATATATATTGCAATTTTTAATGTCTCTCTCTGTTTGTGTATATAAATATGTATATATATATATAGATACACTCTCAAGATTTTTCAAAACATGAAATATGTGTCTTATTACACACTTCCTAAATTCATTCATATTTATGTTGTGGATTTATAATCAACTTTTCACAAGATTATTCTCAGAAATATTCATCCACCTGAAATACTTATTTGTTTCTTAGTACTGTTTCCACCCCAGATATGCATTCACGGATTTTCAAACTCTCCTACTCTAATTGTGTCTTACTTGGGGTGAAGGTAATGTAAAGGCATTGTTCTGGATGAGAGTGGGAAGATAATTGTGTAGCATATATTTTATACACATTGGATTCATTTTCCTATATTCCATTGAATATACTGAATCCCTGACAATAACCCATACCCTACTATACTCTGTCTACTAATCCAAACATGATGGAGAAAAACAACCCAAACATAATAGAAATACAAGCAGTTTAGAGGAGGCATGGGGTATAGTTGGACTTGCCATTTGCATGATAAAGGGTAGGTGTTATAAATCTAGTCAATTTTTAATTGAAATAGTTCTCCATGTGTTGCTAAAGTTAACAAATATGTAAATTCCTCTCCCTTTCTCTGTAGCCTATTCAGCACATTTATTTTTATATGCTTATATAGAATTCTACCTGGTATCACACGTTCATTTTTGTGAGGTGACTGACTTGGCAGATACAACTTGTGAGAAGAGATCACTCCTCTAAACGCTGTTGGAACTGAAAATTCAAACTATGGGTGAGCTTTCTAGTAGAACAACATTATACATAAATCCTTGTTCAGTAAAATAAATATTTTTGCATCTGTGGATGCTATATATTTTATGATGAACTTCGATTGGCATATATATTCCTACATTTAAATGTCTGTGTGTGTGTTTTGTGTGTGTGTGTGTGTGTGTGTGTGTGTGTGTGTATATATATATAGACACATATATATGTATATACACATATATATAATTTGAATACATATATATATATATATATATATATATATATATATATATATATACACTCACTGTCCTGATTTTTAAAATATGAAATATATGTTTCTTAAATACACTCCCTAAGTTCATCCATGTTCAAAAATGTGGATTTATAATAAACTTTTCACAAAATTATTCTCAGAAATATTCATCCACCTGAAATACACATTTGTTTCATAGTTCTGAAAACTAACTTCAGTAAATGGTGTTTACAAATCCTAATATTTGTACAGTAACTGACCCAGATTAACATCAATCAAGTAGATTCGTATGGGACATGATGTGTATTCTGACATTTATTTTCATTCAACACTGGTACATTACTATTTCTTCAGTTTTTACAAATCATAGGAAATATATACTTCATCCACAAGTTCACAAATTTATACGCATTTGTTTCACAATCACTTCCTGCTTCATGAAACATGTATTCCTCCAGGTTTCTTGACTGGTCTTTTCATGAGACTTCTTTCCAAACACATTATTTTCGATTTCCATAATCACTTTTGAAGCAAAACTCACACACCCTTCATGATAAACCATAAACTTAATGTGGCCATTAGATATATAATTGGTTGGAATGAATGTTTGTATGTCAATATAAGATTTCCTGTATTTTTTCAGATATAATTTCAATCCATTATTTAAAGTCAGAACCAGATATATTATTTATTCACAGTATGGTCTATTCATGCAGTATCTCTATATGCACAGACAAAGGGTACACCTCTTTTTACCCCCATTACTAATTTATACGTCTTGAAAATGTTGCTGCCAGAAATGGTGGAAGAAAGAGTCATGCCACCTGATCTACATGTACGTTTTATCACAGTAATATTCTGGACAAAAAAAGCAAAGGTCACACTTAAGATTGTAGCAAAGACTAAATGAAAAGTGAGCATGGATTACTAAACATCCATGTCCAGGTTGCCTAATGCTGTCAAATGTCAATCCTATTGGTCACTACATATTTGTTTCTTTCTTAGATTATATATTCAAACTCAACCCTGTTGAAAATATCTAATCCTATCACTCACTTTATACTTTGCCTGATTTCGTAATGTCTCTATTGATATCAGCTTTCCTAACTATTTTCCCCAGTTCATCATTGTGACAGTCTCTTCACTTGTGCTGACATTAACATTCACTGTCTACCGGAAACCCTATTGCTAAACAACATTTGGTCCAAATCCTATACTCACTCTTCTTTCTAAACCTACTGAGAATCTTCCGAATCCTACCGACTATCCCTTTTGACTGGAAGTTCTCTTCTACATTTAATCATCCATGGTACAAGGACCTAAGCCATTGTATATCGATTTACCTGACACATCAGTGCAGAACATAATTCAAAGCTACGTATCCCAATCAAGGGCCCAATGCCCTTTTGGGCTTCATATCTTAGCTAGATTTCTGTTTTCATACTTATATTTCACCTATATATTCTTGTAAATATCGCAGTTTCCCAATACCATTATTCATCGCGCAGAAAGATTCCTAATCCAAATCGAACCTGTTAGTTAACCTAACCATACACTGTTCAGTCAATTTAACTTTACAGAGGAGCAGGGATAGAGTTGGTCTTACAATACAGGAATATAGGGGATCTTCCACATGCTGAGAAACTCAAAGGTCCATGCAGAAATGATTCCTGGAGAAGTTGTAAGCAGCTATGGAGGACCTAAGAGACCAAAAGTCATCCTCCATGGCAAACAACCTGGTCAGGATGAAGGGTTGTGTCTGAATCAGCTTCTCTCTTCTTAATGTAGAGAAGATGGACCAAACCAGGCCTGTGTGGAGAGCTGTTCCCAGGTGCCAATGGTTGATATACCAATCTAACTTGTGAAAGTGTCACAGGAAGTAGGGGCAGCCTCCATCTCATGGGACCCTTGAAAGCAATTGTTAGGACAAAGTGGTTGCCACGGCAGTAACCTCATTCAGTTCCTGAATGAAGTTACCTACCTCTCTTCCTTGATGACGGATCTCTCTGAACTTGGGATCCAGGAAGCCAGGCACCCAGAGTCAGTCCCAGTTTCTTTCCCAGTGGGCTCAGTTGTTTGGAATAACCAAGGACAGAGTAAGTCTTCTTGGTACCTACTGATGTGAGGATTGCCAAATGCCAGGAGAGTTCTGAAAAGGGGAATTTCCTTAGAAAGCAGGTAGTGGCTCACCACTGGCTCCTGAAAACTTCACAGTGTTGGCCAAGGATACCCGATCTGAGAAGGACAGGCCATTTCAAGGAAACATAGTATGGCCCATCAGTCAGAGTACATTCCAATTAGTCACAGACCTACTTGAATAAAGGAGGTGTCGTTGTGGGTGTGGTTGTGATTTTGTGGTTTAGTCTCATGTTCTGAGAATAGGTAAGAAAGGCGGTTTGTTTGTTTTGGAGTGGACTGTTTATAGTAAGTCATTTGACAAGGCGATTGTTGGTATGCCTGTGTATCCCACTGTGTCCGTGGTTGTAGACATTATAAAAGATAATGCATCAATGGATGTGTCCTGTCTAGTAGAAAGTTTGCCAACATTCATCCTGTCCAATTTATGAGTGGACTGCAGGTTGCTTTAGGGACGGGCAACAACCACTATCTTCTGAAGTTCCTGTTTTCTTCCTGAATTCTGGCCACTCTCCAGAGTAGGCTCATGGTTTTCTGTCCAAGATATGTACCACCTCCAAGCTCTGTGACATGTCCATGTACTGGATAGCTGAAGGGAATAGCAAGCATCTCAGAAAACTCAGATAACAGTGTGACAAAGAAAGTCTCAGTAGAGAAACCCTGCTTTGGGCCTTTTGCTTACCTATTTTTCTGTTGCTCTGAGTGTCAGGAAGGTCTTTGCCTCAGTCCACCAATTTGTGAAGCCTTAAGAAAACAGTTTTCAAATGGAAATGAATGGTCATCACCTGTGTATCTTTGCTTAATTGCTTTGGAAAGGGATGTGTCTGGATCAGCCACTTGGCCCTGTGTGAGGCAGTGGCTTAGATTCTCAGCACCTGTTGGAACTAAAGAAAGATTCCATGTGTGCTTTCAAAACCAAAATGGCAAAAAGATCAGTCACTGTGTATGGAGTATCTTGCCTTACTCTGATAGGTTTCTGATCTCCATCAAGGGAGAATATGGATCCTTTGAGTCAAATGAGTTCTTCAAAGCCCTGGAGAGGCTAGCCCATATGAGCTTGGGTTTTTTCATTATTCCAAATCACATAAAGAATCTATACCTGACAGTCAGTAGGCCTCAAATTGGAGAAGCAGAGCAGTATTAAGCCCAGGCTTATTTTATCACTCCTGGTTCACAGGAATGGTGTCCAGGCCTAGCTGACTTTAAGCAAATAAGGGACAAGGGAGCTTGTTTTGGATACCGTCTTGTGCTGCACCCCTCATGGAAACCTCCAGCCAGAGGTTATAATGAGTGTCTATATGGAAGAAGGTGAGGACCATGTGGGAGTGTTTTGGTTTTAATTGTGTTCATTTGTGTAGCAGTTGGAAGAAATGACTGGATCCACCAGGGCTGGAACTTTGGTATGATTCCCCTTAGAGACTGAGTTCTGAAACTGACCTCAGAGAAGTATTGTCATGAATTGTGTTGCGATTTTAGAATGCCACGCATGAGAGTCGCCCTTGGAAACTGAAATCTAGGCCAAGGGTGGCTTTCGACTGATCACTGGGAATCTCAGCCAGGATATCACATGATTTTATTCTGAAAGACTTGACAGGCATAGTTGAGAGTCAAAACACACATGGACCTCACATTGTAGACCTCAATGGGCTGGGCTTCATGTGACCGTTTGGCTACTCTTTGGGAAGCCTTGCCTTTGAGAGTTCTCCAGAGCATTCATTGAAATGAGGTTCCTCAACATTAAATGGTTCCTGAATGAATTGAAACCCACAGTTTCTCCAACTTCATCCTTGAAAAGTGGCTAGATAAACACCCTGAAATTTTTAAAACTCCCATGACCAGGTGGCACTGGAGAACCTTTGGATCTCCTGTTGCTGATCATGAGTGTACCAGACAGTGCCTTGATTGACTGGGTTTCATGAAAATGGTGAAGAACAGAGATGCCAGTAATTTGCACTGCTGAATAGTGGGCCCAGAGCAGTGGTGTGCAGGTGTGTGATAAAATATCTGAGGTGGGGCCGTGTGGATTTCCAATTGACTTCCAAATGCCTTTTGGCTGCCATGGTGCATCCAGCAGAACCTTACATGTTAAGGCATCTTATTATATGGAGAGGTTTCAAGGCAATGTTCAGAATCAGGTGGGTATGGTCAAGGAGAAAGCGATGTGAAATAGAAGCCTGGTTGGTGCATTCTCCTGCAGTTTCTGACCCACCACACGTGACAGAACTCCCTCCAGCACTGTGTCGCAGTTGAACTCCTTGTATTTCGTGAAGCAAATACCAAACTCCCAGTGCAGCACCAAGAAACACCACAAAAATGGAGGATGATCAAATGGCTTCACAGTCCACACAGGGAGACACTTAGCCCCCAATGGCCACAGTTTACCTACCAAGAGATAATTCAGCACTGCTGCCTCATGTTCATTGGAAAATAAGAAACCATGCTCTCCATTCACATAGATGCAGACCCAGCTTTGATGGTCTCACTAGAAAAGAAGCTAAACCTTCTGACAACAAAATATATTTAAAGTATCCAACCTCAGAGGCAGTTTCTCAAGAAGTCTTTAGGCCAGCATAGCTCTATGTTTGTGGAGTGTTTACCTCTTAGACCAGGATGTAAGAAAAGAACACTGACTCCAATTAAAATCAAATTAAAGTAAGCTTATTATTTCCACTGGCTGGGCTGCCACTCCCTCCCAAAATTGCGAGAACAAGAGAGCAACCCCACCTTTACTACAGCCCAGGTTTGTAGCCCAGAAAGTTACACAAAAATGGGGTAACAGATAATAGAACTCTGACAAGCATCACACTAATGGGAGTTTACATTTTTTTTTTTTTTTGCTAGCCCCAACATCAAAATTTATGAGGACCATTAGAGCCTCAGAGAGGGTCATTGTCTGGCCACAAAAGGCCAATATTTATGAGGTGTGACAAAGTTTCAGAGAGGGCTGCTATCTGGTCAGAGAGCCATGCACGGGTGAGTTCAAGGCACGGGCAGTCATTCCAAGCAGGTTCAGAATTTGCAGTAATTTACAGTAAAGCCAAAATGATTTTTTCATGGCTTTGTTGCAATATGGCTCCCAATTTTAATAAAAGGTAAGGTTGGGTGTATCATTCCCCCCTTTTCTTATGTGTCCCTTTGTAATCCTTGATAGGTTAGTGGAAAAGCACTGAGGAAATTTTAATCCCTCAGTTAACAGTCACCAAATTTTTAGAACTCACCGAAAACCAGTCTCCCTGATATTACCTGACTTAATTAATTACTTACATTGATAGTCTATTTATTTTTGGCTCCATTGGTGTAAGTAGAGAGTCGTCTCTCATTTTGGCTTTTTCTCAGCTGAGAAAGGGTGACATGAGTGTGCATGGCGTGGGGGACATGAGTTGCCTTTTTGAAGTCAGTTCTTTTTGAAGTCTTGTTGAGGAAGAACAGGTTGTAAAGTCATCTGGGGATGGGTTCTTCTATGAGAGAAACAAAAAACATGAGTATTGAATAAATGTTGCAGTAGCTGGATCATGTCACTGTATGAAGTACCCTCACCAGTCTTTAATATCCCCAATTATCAGGACTGTGAACTTAATATTTAACTTTTAGTGATACAGTTGTCCCTCCCCATAATATACAGTTTAATAATTTAATGTCATCTGATTTTGCAGAATCCTTTCACTAGTATGACCTCTGTGTTTAATAGAGAAACATTTAATTCTGTTACTCAGGGCTGGATAATTGTACTAGCAAACACCAAGCCTACCTGTGTAGGTTAGGAATATCTGTAGGCCTTAAACTAAAAACTTCTGCCTCTGGAAGCTCCTCTTGATAGTCTATTTTTATAGTTATCAGGCATTCCTCTCTGAGAATCCTTCTTTGTAGCCAACAGTTTTACTTATTTTGGGAGGCTAACATAAAGTGTATACCTTAAAATATTATTATTATTATTATTATTATTATTATTATTATTTAAAATGCCCAGGATTGGCTGTATTTTGGTTTTAACTGTCTTTGCTAAGTGTTTAAGATGAAGCAGTCAAACTGACTTTTGTTTCTATCTATTGTTAGCAGTCAGCTGAGCTTTTATGGGAGTCATTTTTTGGGATACTTGAGAGCAGCTTCTCAGTTCTGCTAGTGCAATTTGAGCTATGTGGGTCCAGGTCTTGCTTGACCATGTGGCTTCCCTCAGAAGCATCAGGGATGTCTCCCTTTCCTGATGACTCACCTCTTTGTAGCAAATGCACTGATTGGCTTTCTGTTCTCCAGTGGTCTCATTAATCTCTCTGATCGGGAGGTTATGTGGCCCAGAGTTGCAAAGCTCATAGAGAAATCCCTTGTTCCCTGGATTCAGACTGACTCAGAGGGCAAGAGTCAAATATCGTTTTTTTTGGACCTTTTTATTTAACTTTAATTTTCAATCCTAATCTGAAACAACCAGCAAATGAATTTTAACAGCCATATATTAAGAGTACTGTGCTTTAATGTCTATAAGTTTATAATTATTTATATATTATTAATTGGGATCTTATTATTCTGTCTGTCTTGTAGTTGATGACTTATTATCTTAAATTAACCCATGTTGTGTTCTTAAAGCAACACTTCTGTAAAACACCAACAGGAAATCTTTAGATCACTTATAAGGAAATTAAAAAATAAAATTTTTTTAACAAGAGTAAAAATACTTAGTTCATGTAATAGCTACCCTGAATTTTTTGGGTGAGTTATATATTATATCATCTTTTTGAGATCCTAGTAATCTTGACAGAAAAAAAAATTTGAACATAACTTTAAATGAAATAAAATCTGACCTACTACTTTCGTAGTCATTCTCACATGTAGTAAGATGGGACACAGAGTCTTATCTCAGGTAAGCAGGGCTCCTTATAAACCTTAAATGCTTTAGTTCTAAAGCTGATCTTTGTTTTTTAAATATCATTTTACAAAGTTTACATAAATTTTTTGAGGTCACATGAACATTAGCTCACACCATATGATATCACATTTAAAACATGAATTAAAGTACGGCTGAAAGATTTTAACCTTTACATAGATTAGGGTCTCATTAACTTAAAAATACATTTAAGTTATTCCACAATGTAAAAAGTAACATAAAACTTTACATATATTATTGATAACAGGTAAATAAATCCCCAATATATATTTTATTTACCATACAACTTCAGAACACCTGCTTGATATAATGCTCTTTTAAAGTTTCTACCTTATAGAGTTTTATAACTGGAAGATATGAGCACATTAATAGCATCACAATTACATTGATGTTTCTACATTAACCAAGTTTAGCTTTTAAAGAAATGGCAGTACAGTGCTCTAAAATAACAGTTCTTAATTAAACAGTTGTTTAATTTTTATGGTTGCCTGCTCTAGAAAATTTAAATCTTAATAAACTAAATGTTATGGGTAAACTTATGTTTAAGAAATTTTTGTCTCTTTAACACATGACTGATTTTTACAATCTTATACAGACTTTAGTACAAACTTATACAGACCTTAGTATATCAATCAGATATCAAACAAAAGTACTCATGAATGAGTAATCCCATATCAAATTTACTTTACTTATTCATCAAAATATTAGACAAATGTTTTGAACAGTGTAAGCCATTTTTTTGATTGAAAGAAAAGTCCTGGAACATAGGCATATTAGACCTTTTGTAGACATTAATACTTTATTAGATTTTTGAACACCTAGAAAAACTTGTAAGCTTAAATTTAAAGAAATTTATATTTATAAGTTTACCCAATTTAAATTGAAACATTTAAATCACGTGAATTAAAGATCTTTGGATCCACTTTTTAAAATTGTTTTTATGAGTGCTTTGTAATATGAGTGCTCCTTATATATGTTAATTTGTGTATCATATATATGATATACGGACATATGTATACATATATAGACATACAACACATAACAAATTGTGCACACATAATAAAAGTGAAGGCCTTGTAGCTTTTCACAGGTGAAATCTCCACTGCAATGATTTAAAAATTCCACAGTTGGTCAAAGATATTACTGATCAGAAAATCATTAACCTAGGTCTGTAGGAGCAAAATCATGAGCTCAAAAAATAAATAAAGAATCTAAGGAAAAAAATATGAGTCCTAGAAAAAATGACTGGCCAGTAATAAGTAAATACCATACATTTTACTTTTTTTTTTTCCTTAGGCCTCAAATAAGTCTCCTACTAAGCTTACAGGCTTCTTTCATTTGCATTTCAAAATAATCCCTGGCTGAGGTCTGGAAGAAGCAGGAAAAAATGGCTATTCTGAGCAGAAACCTTAGGCCTAAGGTATTTTAACCATTATTTTCAGGTTAGGATGTTGAAAATTTTGATACAAGTTTAAGATACAATTCACAAAATTTTATATCTTCACAAGTTGTTTTGTCAACAGATATCATACCATGATTTAGTATCCTTGTCCAAATTAATGCACTGGTACACACAGTGACATTTTCCCAGGCTACCTAATTTAAAATTGGTGAAAAAAAGTCTGAATGATTGGGAAGTTACTTGCCAACTTGGAAGTAGAGTTCTTTAGTTTTCCATCCTAAGTATTTATGTTCTCTGGCATGAATTATCTGAAACCATAAAATAAACAATTACCTAAACCCGACTTTTAACTGCAAGATTGTGAAATGCTTCAAAAACCCATTCAGATACCAGATTGGTACAATGAAACATCATCATTTAGACACAAATTCAGCTAAGATCATTTCCAAGAAACAATTTATAATATTAACACATTATTGCACATGTCTTAAAGGGCCAGAAAAAAGGCACAAGACAGGCAGAAATGAACTCCAGACAATGGCTGACAGACAGAACCCTTTAAAACAGAGCAAATAAGAGAAAAATCTCCTTCCCCAGTGGCACCACAGATGTCCCCACAAGGGGACCAAATGTTTTCACAGAGGAGCAACCTGAAATGTAAAATAAAGTGTCTCCATGGTGACTTTACTGCATTTAGTGTCCCCTTTTTGTTTTTCTCTTTTTTTAAGAAGACAGAGGCGGCATTATCCTTACAGTGCAGGGAACGAAGGAGGGAATTCCCTGAATAAATAGGGCTTTGGCAGATGCTGGGAGATACTCAGTTCTTCATTCCCCAGCAGGCATTGCCATCTGCACTGGGTGTGCTCCAGGCAGCCAGCTAGGGGCTTCTCTCATTCTGCTTAACAAATGGTGGTAAAGTTCATCACAGTTCCTTAAAACACAGTCCAAAGGGGTGTCAGGCTTACTTGCTTTGTTACCCATTTTCACGTTCAATATCCTTAAGATTTTATCACAGAAATCACAAAACAAAATGCACAAAAACAAAAAAACATATAGAATACAGAACAAAACACACACACACACACACACACAAAAAAAAACAGAATCCCGGTGCCAAAACAGAAAAACAGAGGAGCAATTCAATGTCTTGCTAAAGCTCTGGGGTAGGAGCACGTGCGTGTCCCTCGGCACCTCTCTAACCTTGAAAGGAATTCCCTACAGAACGGAACAGAGGACACAACGATTCTCATTACTGTCCTGGACAGGAGTGTATGTGAGCCTCCCCAGGCCACCTCTCTGTCATTAGAAGAGATCTCCCTTAACCAGATATAAGATGTTATCAAGGTGCCACTTACCTATGGAGGCCTCCTCCACCAGGTGCTTGCTAATAGTTTCAGTGCGGTGGTTCACTGCAGTGCTCCCCAGACCGACGGCTCACTCCAAGGCCTTGGAACATCTCAAGTTGTGCACCCCCTAGAGTGGCTCCCCAGCCCGTAGCCCTGGAGGGAAGGCCAGCTTCAGAATTTTCAGCAGTCTGGCCTTGTGATCTGGTCGGGCAGGGTCATCTCACTGGGGAACTCCAAAATGTTGGACTAGGATGCAAGAAAAGACCACTGACTCCAATTAAAATGAAATTAAGGCAAGCTTATTATTAAAACCGGCCAGGCTGCCTCTCCCTCCAAAAATGGCGGGAACAAGACAGCAACACCACCTTTCCTACAGCCCAGCTATATAGCCCAGAAAGTTACACAAAAAGGGGGTTACAGATAACAGAACTTTGAAAGCATCACACTAATGGTAGTTTACATTTTTTTTGCTGGCCCCAACATCAGAAATTATGAGGACCATTAGAGACTCAGAGAGGGTCGTTGTCTGGCCTGGGAAGGCCAATATTTATTAGGTGTCACTAATGTTTCAGAGAGCACTGTTATCTGGTCAGAGAGCCAGGCATGGATGAGTTCAAGGCACGGGCACGCATTCCAAGCAGGTTCAGAATTTGCAGTAATTTATAGTAAAGCCCAAATTATCTTTTCACGGCTTTCTGGCAAGATGGCTCCCAATTCTAATAAAAGATCAGGTTGGGTCTATCAAGCCTGTCCTTTACTTTTGGAAACTCCTCTACAACCTGCAAGGTTGTGAACTCCTGACCATTTTACATTCCAGATATGTATTCACAGATTTTCTAACTCTTGTCCTCCAACTGTGTTTTACTTGGGGTGAAGGTAATATCAAGGCATTGTTCTGGATGAGAGTGGGAAGATTTTTGTGTAGCACATATTTGCATACACATTTAGGAGATCACTCCTCCTAAACACTGTTGGAACAGAAAATTCAATCTATGGGGGAGCTTTCTAGCTGAACAACATTATACATAAATTCAAGTTCATTAAATAAATAGTTTTGGATCAGTGGATAATATATATTTCAAGATGGATTTAAATTGGCATATATATTGCTACATTTTAATGTCCATGTGACTTTTGTGTTCATAATTTTTTGTGATTTATGTGGATTTATAATCAAATTTTCACAAGATTGTTCTCAGAAATATTCATCCAACTTAAATACATACTTTTTTCCTAGTACTGAAAAGTAACTTCAGTGAATGGTGCATAAAAATCCTAATATTTCTACAGTAACTGACCCAGATTAACATCAATGCAAGTAGATTACTATGGGACATGATGTGTATTTTGATGTTCATTTTTATTCATCACCGGTACATTACTATTTCTGCAGTTTATGCACATTATATATAGTATGATATATAATGTTCAATCACTTCCTGCTTGAGAACACATGTATTCTTACAGGTTTCTTGACTATTCTTTTCATGAGACTTCTTTCCAAACACATTATTTTTGATTTCCATAATCACTTTTGAAACAAAACTCACACACCTTTCAGGATAAACCACAACCATAATATTACCATTAGATGTATAACTGGTTGCAGTGAATAATTGTATATCAATGTGAGATTTCTTTTATATTTTCAGATATCAATTCAATCCATTATTTAAAGTGGAACCAGTTATATTATTTATTCACATGATGGTCAATTGATGCATTATCAATATATTCTATGACACAGGGTATACCCCTTTGTACCCCCAATACTAATTTATATTTCTTCTAAATAGTGCTCCCAGAAATGGTGGAAGGAATACTCATGTCACCTGATCTACATATACATTTTATCACAATAATATTCTGGACACAAAATGCAAAGGTCACACTTATGATTTTACCAAAGCCTAAATAAAAAGTGAGCATGGATTAATAAAAACATCCATGTCCTGGTTACCTAATGCTCTCAAAAGTCAATCCAATTTGTGACAACATATTAGTTTCTGCCTAAGATTATATATTCAGACTCAAACCGTTGAAAATGTCTAAACAAATTACACACTTTATACTTTTACTGACTACCTAATGTCTCTATTTATATCTGCTTTCCTACATATTTTCCCCAATTCGTCATTGTGCTGACATTTACATTCACTCTCTACCCGAAACCTTATTTGTAAAGAACTTTTGGTACAAATGCTATACTAACTCTTCTTTCTAAATCTACTGACTATCTTGCTAATCCTACAGACTATCCCTTTTTTATTGGATATTCTGTATGTTATTCAATCATCCAGTGTATAAGATACTATTTCTTTGTATATCGATTTATCTGAGACATCTGTGCAGAATATAATTCAAAGCAAAGTATGCTACTCAAGGGCCCAATGTCCTACTTGGCTTCAAGTCTTCCCTAGATTTCTGTTTCCATACTTATATTTCACCTATATATTCTTGTAAATATCTCAGGTTCCCAATACCATTATTCATCCAGCAGAATGATTCCTAACCCAAATAGAACATGATATTAACACTAACCATACACTGTTCCCTCAATCTAACTTTACAGCAGTGCAGGGATAGAGTTGGTCTTACAATACAGGAATATAGGGGATCTTCCACCTGCTGAGAATCTCAAAGATCCATGCAGAAATTATCCCTGAAGAAGATATAGAATGCTATGAAGGACCTGAGAGACCAAAAGTCATTTTCCATGGCAAATAACCTTGTCAGGATGAAGGGATGTGTCTGAATAAGCCTCTCGCATTTTAATGTAGACAAAATGGACAAAACCAAGCCTGTGTGGAGATCTCTCCCCGAGTACCTATGGTTGATATATCATTCTAACTTGTGAAAGTGTCACAGGAAGTAGGGGCAGCCTCCATCTCATGGGACCCTAGGAAGAAACTGTTAGGACAAAGTGTTTGCCAAGGCTGTGAGCTCATTCAGTTCATGAAGGAAGTGACCTACCTCACTTCTTTGGGATGGAACTCTCTGAACTTGGGATCCCGGAAACCAGGCACCCAGGGCCAGGCCCAGTAACAGTCACAGAGATCTCACTTGTTTGGATTTATCATGGAAAGAGTCAGTCTTTCTTGGTACCTACAGATGTGAAGATGGCCAAATGCCAGAAAAAATCTGAAGAGGTGTCTTTCCTGAAAAAGCAGGTAGTGGCGGCTCAAAGCTGGCTCCTGACAACTTCACAGAGTGGGCCAAGGAGTCCAGATTTGAGAACAGACAGGCCATTTCGGGTGAACAAAGAATGGCTCACCAGGCAGAGGACACTCCGGTTAGTAACAGACCTTCTTGGGGGAAGGAGGTGCATTTGTGGGAATGAGTGTGGGTTTGTGGTTTTGTCTCATGTTCTGAGAATACGTAGGAAAGTTGGTTTGTTTGTTTTGGAGTGGACTGTTTCTATTAAGTCATTTGACAAGGCAAGTGTTTCTATGTCTGTGTATCCCACTTTGTCCGTGGGTGTAGACATTACAAAAGAAAATGCAACAATGGATGTGTCCTGTCTAGGAGAAAGCTTCCCAACATTCACGCTGCCCAATTTATAAAAGGACAGTGGATTGCCTTATTTGTCTGCAAGACCTGCAATCTTCCTAACTTCCTGTTTTCTTCCTGAATTCTGGCCACTCTCCAGAATAGGCTCATGATTTTGTGACCAAGATAGGTACCACCTCCAAGCTCTGTGACTTGGCCATGTACTGGATAGCTGAAGGGAATGGCGAGAATCTCAGAAAACTCAGATATCAGTGTTACCAGGAAAAGTCTCAGTGGAGAAACCCTGCTTTGGGACTTTTGCTTACCTATTGTTCTATAGCACTAAATGTCAGGAAGGTCTTTGCCAAGGCCACCCCGTTGTGAAGCCTGAATAAAACAGTTCTCTAATGCAAATGAATGGGCATCACCTGTCCCTCTTTGAGTAATTGATTTCGAAAGGGATGTGTCTGAATCAGCCTGTTGGCCCTGTGTGAGGCTGTGGCTTAGATTCTCAGCACCTGATGGATCTAAAGAAAGATGCCATGTGTGCATCCAAAACCAAAATGGCCAAAAGAGCATTCATTATGGATGAAGTCTCTCGCCTTCCTCTGTAAGTTTCCTGACCTCCATAAGGTGAGAATAGGAATCTTTGGGTCAAATGAGTTCTTCAAAGCCCTTCAGAGTCTAGCCCATTGGTGCTTGGGTTTTCTCATGACCCCAATCCACATGAAGAATCTAAACCCCACAGTCAGTAGGCCTCAAATTGGAGAAGTGGAACAGTAATAATGGTAGGCCTATTTGATCACTCCTGGTTCACAGGAAGGGTTTCCAGGCCACCCTGACTTTAGGCAAATGACGGGCAAGGGAGCTTATTTTGGACACTGTCTTGTCCAGCGCCCCTCATAGAAACCTCCAGCTAGAGGTTATGATGAGTGTCTATGTGGAAAAGATGAGGGCCATATGGGAGTGTTTTCGTTTAAATTTTGGTCATTTGTGTGGCGATTGGAAGAAATCACTGGGTCTACCTGGGCTTGAACTCTGGTGTGAATCCACATAGAGACTGAGTTCTGGAACTGACCTCAGAGAATAATTGCCATGAGTTTTGTTGGGATTTTAGGAGGCCACGCATGAAAGTGGCCCTTATAAACTTAGATCAAGGCCACAGAGCACTGGGAATCTCAGCCAAGATAATCCATGATTTTCTTCTTAAAGTCTTGGCAGCCATAGTTGAGAGTTAAAACACACATGTACCTCACATTGTAGACTTCAATTGGACTGGCTTCATGTGACCTTTTGTCCACTCTTTGGGAGGCCTTGCCAATGAGAGTTCTCCAGAGTTTCATTGAAATGAGCTTCCTCAACATTGAATGGTTTTTGAAACCCAACGTTCCTCCAACTTCATCCTCGAAAAATGGCTAGATAAACACCATGAAATTTTTGAAATTCCCATTACCAGGTGGCACTGGAGAATCTTTGGATGTCCTATTGCTGAGCATGAGTGTATCAGACAGTGCCTTGACTGACTGGGTTTCATGAATATTGTGTAGAACAGAGATGCCAGTAAGTTGGAACCTGCAAATTAGTGGGCCTAGAGCAGTGGTGTGAAGGTGTGTGATAAAATATGTGTGGTGGGGCTATGTGGATCTGCCATTTGCTTCCAAATGGCTTGTGACTGACATGGTACAGCCAGGAGAACCTTCCATGTAAAGGCATCTTTTTATATAGGGAGATTTCAAGGCAATGTTCAGAATCAGGTTGCTATGGACAAAGGGGCAACCCATGTGGGATAAAATCCTGGTTGGTGCATTCACATGCAGACCGTGAGCTCCACATGTGACAGATCTCCCTCCATCACTGTGTCCCAGTTGATCTCCTTGTATTTCATGAAGAAAATACCAAAGTCCCAGTGCAGCAGCAAGAACCACCACGAAAAGTGGAGGAGGACCAAATGGCTTCACAGTTCACACGGTGAGTCACTTAGCTCCCAGTGGCCATAGTTTAACTACAAAGAGAGTATTCGCACTGCTGCCTCATGTTCATTGGAAAATTAGAAACAATGTCCTCCAGGTCACATAGATGCAGACCCAGCTTTGATGGTCTCACTAGAAAGTAAGCTAAAGCTACTGACAACAACATATATTTCAAGTGCCCAACCTCAGAGGCAGTTTATCAAGAAGTCTTTAGGCCAGCAGAGCTCCATGTTTGTGGAGTGTTTACCATGTGCCTTACTTTTGGAAACTGCTCTACCACTTCCAAGGTTGTGAACTCCTGAGTATATTCCATTCCACATATGCATTCACAGATTTTCTAACTTTTCTCCTCTAATTGTGTCTTACTTGGGACGAAGTTAATGTCAAGGCATTGTTGTGGATGAGAGTGGGAAGATTTTTGTGTAGCACATATATGCATACACATTAGATTCATTTTCCAATTTTCCATTCAAAATACTTAATCCCTGACAGTAACTCATAAACTACTAGACTCTGACTGCTAATCCTAATATGATGGAGAAAACTAACCCAAACAGAATAGAAATACAAGCAGTTCAAAAAAGGCATGGTGTATAGTTGGACTTGCCATTTGCATTATGAAGGGTAGGTGTTATAAATCTAGTTAATTTTTAATTGAAATAGTTCTCCTTGTGTTTTTAAAGTTAATAAATATATAAATTCCTGTCTCCCTTTCTCTGTAGCCTATTCAGAACATGTAATTTTATATGCACATATCGAATCCTACCTGGTATCACATGTACATTCTTGTGAGGTGGCTGACTTGGCAGATACAAATTATGAGAAGAAATCACTCCTCCTAAACCCTGTTGGATCTTAAAATTCAACCTATGGGTGAGCTTCCTAGTTGAACAACATTAAACATAAATCCATGTTCAGTAAAAGAAATATTTTTGCATCTGTTGATGATATATATTTCATGATAAATTTCGATTGGCATATATATTGGTAATTTAATGTCTCTGTGTGTGTTTTTTTGTATATATATATATATATATATATATATATATATATATATATATATATATTCTCCAGATTTTTCAAAATATGAAATATATGTGTCTTATATACACTCCCTAAATTCATTCATGTTCATGTATATGGATTTATAATCAAGTATTCACAAGATTATTCTCAGAAATATTCATCCACATGAAATACATATTTGTTTCCAGTACTGAAAACTAACTTCAGTTAATGTTGCATACAAATACTAATATTTGTACAGTAACTGACCCAGTTTAACATCAATGCAAGTAGATTACTCTGGGACATGATGTGTATTTGGACGTTCATTTTTATTCAACACTGGTACATTATTATTTCTTCAATTTATGCACATCATAGGATATATATTTCATCCACAAATTAGCAAACTTATAGGCATTTGTTTCACTTTCAATAACTTCCTGCTTCAGAACACATGGATTCCTCCAGGTTTCTTGTCTGGTCTTTTCATGAGACTTCTTTCCAAACACATTATTTTCAACTTTCATAATCAGTTTTGAAGCAAAACTCACACACTTTTCATGACAAACCATAATCCTAATATAACGTTTAGATGTATAACTGGTTGGAATGAATGTATGTGTATCAATATAAGATTTCCTGTATATTTTCAGATATCAATTGAATCCATTATTAAATTTGGAACCCATTTTATTATTTATTCACAGTATTGCCTATTCATGCATTATCTCTATATTCATATCACAGGGTACACCTATTTGTACCCCCAATATTAATTTGTACATTTGGACACAGAAGCAATGGTCACACTTATTATTTTACCAATGTAAATGTCAGGCGAGCATCGGAGGAAGAGACTACCAGGGACTGTCTAATGCAACAGCCAAAAGTTTATGGGGGTCCAGCATGCTGGGGCTCAGAGCTCCCTTGAATAGAGGAGAGAGCCCTGAGAACAGCTTAAGCAGAGCTTATATACTTTCCTTGGAGAGGGCAGGGAGGGAAGATTATTGATGGGTCAGGGCGACTGGGTAGTTTGCGTGCAAATGGGTGAGGGAGTACATTCTGCAGTTTTGCAGTTGGTACAGCACATTCAGGGAACAAGATTAGCAAACAGTTCTCAAGATATCAACAGTGTTTTGTTAAGCATACCGTAAAACTGGAAGTGACAATTACCTATTTTATTTACCTTTCATTCCCCACTTTCTTTTGGTTACATTAAATCATAATAGTGATCATTGGGGATGTCACATTTTATGTCTGCTAGTGTGGTATATTGATTTCTGATTACCATAAGTTTAACTTGTCCAATTTGAGCTTGGAGAAAGGAAATTACACGGTTGAGCAAACAGGGTCCTACAGTTAGCAATAATGTGAGGATTATTAAGGGACCGGCCAGGGCTGATAAAAGCGTAGTTAACCAGGGGGACTCTGTGAACCAAGACTCAAACCACCCTTTTTGGGCCTCTCTCTCTTGTTGATGCTCTTCAATGCTTCTTCTTAATTTAATCATAGATTCTTTTACAACTCCAGTATGGTAGGCATAATAACAACATTCTTCCCTCAATGCAGGACAAAGGCCCCTTCTCTCATGAAGAGGAGGTCGAACCCTCGCCTGTTCTGTAAAACAACTTCAGAGAGAGAGGTTAAAGATTCTTGTAAATCTGTGATGGTGGTTTTTTAATATCTTTAAGTTTTGGTGTATTGCTGCTTCTAATTGGGTCATTTGTTGTGTCCCATGGATTAGGGCAGTGGTACCTGTGCCCACCTCTGCAGCAACTACTATTCCTCATAGGATGGCTAAAGTGCAAGATACAGGTTGCCAGCAGAACCAGGTTGTATGCCCCCCTATTTGAAATTTAAATGATCCTGCCTCATGATAGAGCACTCGGGGAAACATCTGCACCATTACATAATTAATCACATCTGTTGATAATTCTATGAATAAACAATGTTTAAGTATATAGAATTATACTGTTGTAGGTATGGACAAGGCAAGGCACCTAAGATAGCACCGAAGACAGGGAAACAGTCCTATTTGGTTGCAACCGGATATAGAGGGCATTGCTTCTATTGTAATCAATTAATCCCCTGAATCCCAAGTTTAGGTAGTTTCAGAATTTTGTACCCAACATGTAAGAGAAAAGACTCAGAAATTTACAGTCTGCAGAAGTTCACAAAAAGCAGTTTTTGGTTCTGTTTTTATTTTCCTCTTCTCTGGGAAAGATAACTTTTTAAGGACATCTGAGAGGGGGAGAGCTTTTTTCTTCTCTTTTATTTTCTCCCTGCCAGCTGTTACCATGGAGCCCAGTTGGTAACTTCTTTATCTTGGAAATATAGCCATCTCTGGAAGCCTGAGCTCAAGGCCAGAGGCCTTGTTCACATATTTTGTGAAAAACTAGTAAGGGGGTGTCTAGCTTAGAAGTGCTGATTTTTCCAGCCAGTGGCCAAGTATAACAGAGCAACACGAAAAGAGGAAGTTTATGTACACTGAACTCTTTTATAGGGACTTTGTTGCTGAAAGTCCTAAAGACAGCCACGATGAAGACTTCTGGAGAAGGCCATTTCAGATTTTTCTGTGGGCCTGGTACAGAGGGGAAGACGGGGAAGGCGGGGGGTGAGAGCAGTTCTGTGGTTCTGAGAATGAGGAAAAAGAGATATAAAAGAATAATGGGAAAAGGGTTTGGAATTTTCCTGGCAACAAAACGTGAGCAGTAGAACAGGTAGAGCAGATGGGAAGACAGGAGTTAGTATCCCAAAAAGCCTGTGAGGGACATTAAATTCTTAGTAACCTGTTTTTAGTGATGACAAAGCAACTTTAAAGGCCATTTTCATTACAACTTGGATAGGCGTCTGAGGGCACTCCTCAGCTGGTTTGAGCTTTGGGTTAGCTGGTAAGAGGACCTGGTGGGACCCGGTGTGGGCACTGACAGGAGAAGAGAGGAGTGAGTGGGTGGAAGGGTACCTCAGTACCTGCTACCTCAGCAAGGGGGCAATGGTCTGAGAACCAGCGGAGGTTTGGGTTTTTGATCTAGTAATTGGAGGGGAGAAATCAGGTTGTTGATGTGAGAGTGACAGCAGAGAGTCTGGAGCAGAAGGATCTATTGGAGAAACATAGTTCATGATGTGAGCAAAGGAGGGAAAAGGCATACACATAGGGGAATTTTCTTCCATCCTTTTGAGCACTTGCCGAAGTTGAAAAAGTCACACAGAATTTGAGGATCTAGACACCCCTCTGCGGGCCATCGGTTTTGGTTGTCTAATTGGTAATATGGCCAATGCTGTGAACTGAATTTGATGAGGAGTTTGGGTTCCACCAGGCAGCCCCTGTATGCTCACATCCCCATGACTTACGGAAGAAGACGGCTTTTCCCCCACACAGCCGTGGTTGTTTGTGGCTTTGATAGTCCACCGGGCAAACATAGTAATCTAGGCTAGCCAACCTGCATCAGACTTGCATGTCCCTACATCCATAATGTTTGTTTCCATTATCTATGGTACGGAAGAAATTTAATGAAATTTTAATGGGATCCTCTTCATCAGAGATATCCCAATTGGAAAGACGTATACTCAGCTGACAAATATCTAGGTGGAGAGATGGCCACCAGGTCCCTAAGGGGTCTGTATGCAAGACAGACCATACTTCTTGTCTAATAGGATTTGTGATCAGCCATCGCTGCTGAATGGGCTGATGATGGTTAGGACTAGTGGTGGCCAAGGGGAGAGTCTATAGCCTTATCCACATGGACAATATGCAATTTGAAAGGGTTACCAGTCTTTTCCACTTTCAAGCCAGAGTCTGGACAGGGCGCAGGCTTGAGATGAGAATTAGGATCCAGGAAGTGATTCCATCTACCTTTACCACTGTAGGTTTTATAAGTAGCACCTGGTATGGTCCTGTCCATCGGGGTTCCAGGGATGACACCTGAAGTCATCTTATGTAGATGAAGTCTCTTATTTGATATCGATGTGGAGTCTCCTCTTCACCAGGTTGGTAGGCAGTGGCCAGCTGGTTTGACAGGTATCGCTGAGTTCTTTCAAGAGCTTTAAGTTTGTCAAGCAAGGGGGTGTGGAAGGGATCGGTAGGTCTTAGAGTTGGGGTTAGGTCCTTACTGGAGGAGGGGCCCCATAGAGAATTTCATAGGAGGTGAGGTTACTCAAAGAAACAGAGGGAGTATTTCTTGCATGAAACAGTGCATAAGGCAGGAGCATAGTCCAACCTTTGATGCCCTCTCTAAGCTTAATTTCTTTAAGGTCTCTTTAATGGTTCTATTAATTTTTTTTAACCTGTCCTGAGCTCTGGGGTCTATAAGCACAATGTAACTTCCAATTTATTCCCAGGGTCCTGGCTAACACCTTACTTACCTGGGCCATGAACGCCGGTCCATTATCAGACAATATACCCTTAGGTAGGCCGTATCATGGAAAAATATCTTTCAGGATTTTTTACCACCATTTGTGCCTTTTTTTGTGTGGAAGGCTTCAATCCATCCTGAAAATATATCTACAAACACTAGGAGATATTGAAGTCCATACCTCGCTGGCTTAATTTCAGTAAAGTCCACTTCCCAGAATTGTCCTGGTCTGGTTGTTCATAGGTGCTATTTTGCAGGAAGCTTGGAAGGGTAAGCATTAACCTATTGACAGAACGGACAGGGTTTTGTTACCCGTTCAGTTATGTCCTTTCGCTGTGAGTCGGTTAGTGGAAAACTCTGTTCTTGATCCTTCAGGAATGCCTGCAGTTTCTTTGAACCAAGGTGTGTGAATTGATGTACATTTTTAACGTAGTGTAGGGATTTCTGAAATTGCAGGCTTGGCTCAGTGAACTTGAGGAGTTCAGTGCCAGTGTTGTTAGATGTTATCAAAAGCTTGCTGGTTCTCAGGGGTCCATTGGAATTGGGCATCTCCCTTTAACAGCGGGTATAAAGGAGAAGTTAAGGACGCAAACACAGGAATCCATAACCTGCAAAACCCAGTAGTCCCAAGAAACTCTCTGTGTTGTCTGCTGCTGGGGGGGGGGGTGTATCTGCACAACCGTTTGTTTTCTGGGCTCAGTGAGCCATCGTTTACCACCCCTAAGGGAATAGCCCAGGAAGACTACTTCTTGCTGGAAAATTTGGGGTTTTTTGGAAGAAGCTCTATACCCGAGTTGAGCAAGCTTATATAATAGTGCTTGGTTCCCAGACTCACAGTTTTCCTTGGTGTTGGCTGCAGTAGCAGGTAATCCACGTATTGAAGCTGGGTGACTTCAGGGTGCATAGGTCTGAAGTTGTTGACATCTCTGTGGAGGGCTTCATCAAAGAGAGTGGGGGAGTTTTTGAACCCCTGTGGGAGTCTAGTCCATGTTAGTTTACCATACGTTCCGGTTTCTGGGTCTACCCACTCAAAAGCAAACAGCAACTGACTGTCTTTATGCAGAGGCATGCAATAGATAGCATCTTTATGTCCATACCATTTCTACTCAGGGTTCAGAGTGATAAGCAGATTGTATGAATTATTTACCATGGGGTGAATTTCCTGCACTCTGTTGTTGATCTCTCTTAGGTCTTGTATGGGGGATAGTCCCCAGTTCCTGGATTTTTTACCGGTAGCAGGGGAGTGTTCCAGGCCGATTGACAGGGCCTTAGGACCCTAAGGCCAGATATTTCTGAATATGGGGCCTTATCCCATCTTTACCTTTTTTGCTCAGAGGATGTTGTTTGACATTGATTGGGGAGGCTGAGGTTTTTAACTCCACTGTTCTTGGAGGTTGTTTCATGGCTAGTCCTAACCCAACAATTTTTGCCCAGGCATCTGGGTAATCTGTTATCCATTTCTGGGGTAGCTTGCCTGTTTGATCAGTCTTGGGGTGTGTGAAAAGTGGATGTTCATCTTCGACTGACATTTATAAAGCCATGACTATAGGAGTTTTTAATGAAGGATTTAGAAATTTCATTTTGGGGCCTTCGGGGTTAAAAATTGTTTTGGCCCGGAGCTTACTGAGCAGATCTCTGCCCATCAATGGGGCCAGGCATTCTGGGATTACTAGGAAGGAATGTTGGATTTTGTCTTTCCCCATGTCCATGGTCCTCTTAGTTGTCTAAGTCTGATATTTACTGCTGTTAGCCCTTTGAACTAGAGATCTTTTATTTGATAGAGGGCCCAGTGGGGCCTTAAGGGCTGAGTATACTGCTGCTGTATCCACTTCAAAGTTTATGGGGTCCCCTTCACTTCAAAAGTTACCCTGAGCTCGGGGAAGGGATCTGAGCCCCGACATTCTTAGTCAACCTCCAGAGTCAGAAAGGATGTCTGGCGTGGCTTTCTCTTTCTAGGGCACTCTTTGGCTCAGTGTCCTTTTTCTTTACAGTAGGCACATTGATCTGAGGCCAAGGGTGGCCTCTGGAGGGGACCCAGGTATCACTTCTTGTCTCCCTGTTTCTTAATTTCTGGCCTATTTATTGTTGTGACCAGGACATTAGTTAATACCTTAATCTGTCTTTTTCATCTCTCATCCTCCCTTTCCTCCCTTTTGTTCTCTCTGTTTCTCTCTTATAGGATACTTTCTCGGCTACTCTGACTAAATCTCTCAAAGTCATATCTTGTAATCCATCTAAGTATTGTAACTTTTTTTTAATATCCAGATCAGCTTGCCCAATGAAGGCCATCATGGCATATGCCTTTTGATCCTCTGCCTGAAGATCGAAAGGAGTATATCTCCTATATGCCTCCATAATTCTCTCTAGAAACATAGAGGGATGTTCATCAGGCCCTTGAATAATCTCTCTTACCTTGGCCAAATTATTTGGTTGCCTAGCGGCCGGTTGGAAACCCACTATTAAGGCCCGGCAATAAGTGGACAGATGCTCCCTACCTTCAAAGGTGTCGGGGTCCCAGTTGGGTAAGTTCAAGGGGAAGCCGGCTTTGATTATGTTGGGAAGTTGTGTTGGTCACCCATCTGGTCCGAGGCTATTTTTTTTTCTAGCTTCCAGGAAGTTTCTCTCTCATTCCTCTGTCATGAAGAGAATCCCTAGGATTTGTTGGCAGTCATCCCAAGTAGGCAGGTTTGAAAACGCCAGGGAGTTCTTTGAGTTCTTTTTGCCAGGCCAGCTTCCTCCAGGGAAGGAGGGGCTGTGTGTGTGACAAGGGGGAGTCATTTGGTGGGCGCTGGGCTGGCCTAGCTTCCTCCAGTGGCGGAGAGGCTGAGTCAGCAGCAGGGGAATCACTTAGAGGTTGTTGGGGGTTGGTGGACGAGGGCAGCGGATAAGAAGGCGAGGAGAGTCCAGTAGAGTCTTGAGACTCAGGGAGAAGAGAGGGTGGAGGAGGAGGAGCAGAGGGTTTGAGAGATAGAATCATGGTGGAAGGAGTAGGAGTGGGGGCAGAGACAAGGAAAAGCTTCACCCATGGAGGAGGAGATTTGCAGAGGTCCTGCAAAGTTGAGATATATGGCTGTTGATCTGGATGTCCATGTGGCCCCGGTTGAAATACAAAATCTCTGACTTTTCGAATTAGTGGGACGTAGATGTTTCTAGGGGCTATCCAACTCCAAAGGTGGGTCATTCTGAGGCACAGAGGGTCTGCAAGGTCCAGCAATTTACTGAAAAAGAAAGATTCTGGGCCCTTAAGCGGACTTTGTTCCAGTGATCAAGGGTCAGGAAGAGAGGTGTTGAAGTTCTCTGTCCCAAAATGAGAGATACACAAACAGTGAAAGCAACGACACACTCCACTGACAAGACAAGACAATAAAGTCAGGCATTGGACGTCCAATACTGAGGCCAGGCCTGAGTAGCCCGCAAAACCTGATGGGCTGGCAATACCGAATCCGAAGCAAAATATCACTGAGTCAAGGAGACTATTGTTCCTCGATTTCCTGAGTCCTCTGGGGCATCCCCCAGGGACGTGGCCTGTGGCTCTGTGACACGTATGTCAGCCTCTGTCAGAGAGAGCTCACGCTCATCACCCATAGCCATTTTGCCAAGCCCTAACCTGAAACCTAAAACCAAAAAGAGTTGCCTTACTTACCCTGAAAGGAGCCCCTTGGGGATCTTTCATCCACCGCTGTCGGATCTTGCTGGTGCCTCCAGATGTAAAGGTCGGGCAAGCATCGGAGGAAGCGACCACCAAGAGAATGTCTCCTTCAACAGTAAATGGTTTATTATGGGTCCAGCATTCTGGGGCTCAGAGCTCACTTGAATAGAGCAGAGAGCAATGAGAACAGCTTAAGCAGAGCTTATATGCTTTCCTTGGAGAGGGCAGGGAGGGAAGTTTATTGATTGGTCAGGGCAAATGGGTGGTTTGCGTGCAAACGGGTGAGGGTATACATTTGCAGTTTGGCAGTTGGGGACAGCACATTCTGGAAACAAGATTAGCAAACAGTCCTCAAGACTTCAACAGTGTTTTGTTAAGCATACAGAAAAACAGTAAGTAACAAGTACCTATTTTATTAACCTTTCACCAAAGCCTAATGGAAAGTGAGCATGGATTACTAAACACATCCATGTCCAGGTTGCCTAATGCTCTCAAATCAATCCTATTGGTGACTACATATTTGTTTCTTCTTAAGATAATATATTCAACCTCAACCCTCTTGAAAATGACTAATCCTATCAGTCACTTTATATTTTCTCTGATTTCCTAATGTCTATTGATATCTGCTTTCCTACATATTTTCCCCAGTTCATCATTGTGACTGACTCTTCACATGTGCTGACATTTACATTCACTCTCTATCCGAAACCCTATTGCTAAAGAACTTTTGGTCCAAATCCTATATTACTCTTTTTTCTAACATACCGACTATCTTCCTAATCCTAAAGACTATCCCTTTTTGACTGGATGATCACTGCGACAATCAATCATCCAAGGTACAAGGTCCTATGCCATTGTATATTGATTTATCTGAGACATCTTTGCAGAACATAATTCAAAGCTAAGTATCCCAATCAACAGCCCAATGCCCTTCCTGCATTCAAATCTTATCTAGATTTCTGTTTTCAAACTTATATTTCACCAATATATTCTTGTAAATATCGCAAGTTCCCAATACCATTATTCATTAAGCAGAATGATTCCTAATTCAAATCAAACATGTTATTAAGCCTAACCATACATTGTTCCCTCAAATTAACTTTACAGAAGAGCCGAGACAGAGTTTGTCTTACAATACAGTAATGTAGGGGCTCTTCCACCTGCTGAGAACATCAAAGGACCATGCAGAAATTATACCCTTAAGAAGTTGCAGGCAGCTATGAAGGACCTAAGAGGGAAAAAGTCATATTCCATGGCAAACAACCGGGTCAGTATGAAGAGATGTGTTTGAATCAGCCTCTCCTTTCTTAATGTAGAGAACTGATCAAACCATGCCTGTGTGGAGAGCTGTTTCCAGGTGCCTATGGTTGATATACCATTCTAACTTGTGAAAGTGTCAAAGGATGTAGGGGCAGCCTCCATTTCATGGGACCTTTCGAAGCAACTGTTAGGACAAAGTGGTGGCCAATGTAGTGACCTCATTCAGTTCCTGAAGGAAGTGACCTCACCTCTCTTCCTTGGTCATCAAAAAATCTGAAATTGTGATGCAGGAAGCCAGGCACCCAGAGCCAGTCCCAGTCCCAGTCCCAGTGGTCTCACTTGTTTGGATTTACCAAGGACAGAGTCAGTCTTCCTTGGTACCGACTGATATGAGCATTGTCAAATGGCAGAAGATCTCTGAAGAGGGGCCTTTCCTGAGAAAGCAGGTATTGGTTCACCACTGGCTCCTGACAACTTCACAGAGTTGGCAAAGGAGACCAGATCTGAGAAAGGGCAGGCCATTTCAGGGGAACATAGTATGGCCCACCAGTTAGAGGACACTCCGGATAGTCACAGACCTACTTGGGTTAAGGAGGTGCCTTTGTGGGTGTGGAGTGAGTTTGTGGTTTTCTCTCATGTTCTGAGAATAGGTAGGAAAGGCTGTTTGTTTGGGTTGGAGTGGCCTGTTTCTAGTAAGTCGTTTGACAAGGCTAGTGTTTCTATGTCTGAGTATCCCACTGTGTCCGTGGTTGTAGACATTAGAAAAGAGAAGGCATCAAAGGATGTGTCCTGTCTAGTAGAAAACTTCCCAGCATTCATCCTGACTAATTAAAGAATGGACTGTGGTTTGCCTTATGGATGGGCAACACCTACTAAATTCCTAAGTTCCTGTTTTCTTCCTGAATTCTGGCCACTCTCCAGAATAGGCTCATGGTTTTGTTTCCAAGATATGTACCACCTCCAAGCTCTGAGACATGTCTATATACTTGATAGCTGTAGAGAATGGGAACATCTTAGAAAACTCAGATATCAGTGTGACCAGTAAATTTTCAGTGGAGAAATCCTGCTTTGGTTCATTTGCTTACCTATGGTTCTGTTGTCCTGAATGTCGGGAAGGTCTTTGCCTCAGGCCACCCCTTTGTGAAGCCTGAAGAAAACAATTTTCAAATGGAAATGAATGGGCATCACCTGTGGTTCTTTGCTTAATTGCTTGTAAAAGGATGTGTCTAAATCAGCCTCTTGGCCCTGTATGAGGTTGTGGCTTAGATTCTCAGCACATGATGGATCTAAGGATAGATTCCATGTGTGAAATCAAAACCAAAATGGCCAAAAATCTGTCATTGTTGATCAGTCTCTTGCCTTCCTCTGTTAGGATTCTGACCTCTGTCAAGTGAGAATAGGGATCCTTTAAGTCAAATGAGTTCTTTGAAGAACTGCAGAGGTGCTTGTGTTTTCTTGTGACTCCAAATCACTTAAAGAATCTATCCCTGAGAGTCAGTAGGACTCAAATTGAAGAAGCAGAGCAGTATTCATGGCAGGCCTATTGGATCACTCCAGGTTCACAGGAAGGGTGACGATGCCACCCTGACTTTAGGCAAATGAGGGGCAAGGAAGATTATTTTGGACACTGTCTTGGGATGCGTCCAACATGAAAAACTCTAGCCAGAGGTAATGATGAGTGTCTATATGGAAGAAGGTAAGGACCATGTGGGAATGTTTTGGTTTTAAGTGTAGTCATTCATGTGGCAGTTGGAAGAGATGACTGGATCCACCTGGGCTTGAACTCTGGTGTCATTCCCCTTAAACACTGAGTTCTGGATCAATCATCAAAGAAGTATTGCCATGAATTGTGTTGGGAATTTAGGAGGCCACGCATGAGAGTCTCCGTTGGAAACTGAGATCTAGTCCTAGGGTGGCTTTCCACAGAGCACTGGGAATCTCAGCCAGGATATCACATTATTTTATTCTGAAAGACTTGGAAGCCATATTTGCTAGTCAAAACACACATGGACCTCAATTGTAGACCTCGATGGGCCTGGATTTATGTGACCTTTAGGCCACTCTTTGGGAAGCCTTGCCTGTGAGAGTTCTCCAAAGCTTTCATTGAAATGAGCTTCCTCACCATTGAATGATTCCTGAATGATTTGAAAGCCATAGTGCTTCCAACTTCATAATTGAAAATTTGCTAGATAAATACCATGAAATTTTTGAAATTCCAATGACCAGGTGGCAATGAAGAACCTTTGGATGTCCTGTTGCTGATCACGAGTGTACCAGACAGTGCCTTGATTGACTGGTTTTGATGAAAATGGTGTAAAACAGAGATCTCAGTAATTTGGATCCTGCTGAGTAGTGGGCCTAGAGCAGTAGTGAGCAAATGTGTGATAAAACATCTGAGGTGGGGCCATGTGGATCTGCCATTGGCTTCCAAATGGCTTGTGACTGACATGGTGCAGCGAGCAGACCCTTATATGAAAAGGCAACTTGTTATATGGAGAGGTTTCAGGGCAATGTTCAGAATCAGGTTGCTATTGTCAAGGGGGCATCCTATGTGGTATACAAGCCCTGTTGGTGCATTCTCCTGCAGACCCTGATCCACCACACGTGACAGAACTCGCTGCAGCTCTGTGTCCCAGTTGAACTCCTTGTATTTCGTGAAGCAAATACCAAACTCCGAGTGCAGCAGGAAGAAACATTATGAAAAGTGGAGGATGATGAAATGGCTTCGCAGTCCACATGGGGAGACACTTAGCCCCCAGTGGCCACAGATTACCTACAAAGCAAGAATTCAGCACTGCTGCTTCATGTTTATTGGAAAATTATAAACCATGTCCTCTAGATCACAGAGATGAAGACCCAGCTTTGATGGTCTCACTAGAAAGGAAGCTAAAGCTCCTGACAGCAACATATATTTCAAGTGCCCAACCTAAAGGCAGTTTCTCCAGACGTCTTTAGGCAGGCAAATCTCCATGTTTGTAGAGTTTTTACACTGTCCCTTACTTTTGGAAACTCCTCTACAATCTCCAAGGTTGTGAACCCTAAGCATTTTCAATTTCAGATATGTATTCAAAGATTTTCTAACTCTTCTCCTCTAATTGTGTCTTACTTGGGGTGAAGGTAATGTCAAGGCATTGTTCTGAATGAGAGTGGGAAAATTTTTTTGTAGTACACATTTGCATACACATTGATCCATTTTCCAATTTTCCATTCGAAATACTGAATCCCTGACACTAACTCATACCCTACTAGACTCTGACTACTAATCCTAATATGATGGAGAAAAATACCCCAAAAGAATGAAAATACAAGCAGTTCAGAGGAAGCATGGTGTATAGTTGGACTTCCCTCTTGCATGATAAAGGGTCGGTTTTATAAATCTCCTCAATTTTTAATTGAAATAGTCCTCCATGTGTTTTTTTTAAAGAGAGAGTGAGAGAGGAGAGAGAGAATTCTATAATATTTATTTTTTAGTTATCGGCGGACACAACATCTTTGTTTTCACGTGGTGCTGAGAATCGAACCCATGCCGCACGCATGCCAGGCGAGCACGCTACCACTTGAGCCACATCCGCAGCTCTCTCCATGCGTTTTTAAAGTTAACAAATATGTGAATTCCTGTCTCCCTTTCTCTGTAGCCTACTCAGCACTTGTACTTTTTATATGCACATATAGATTCCTACTTGGTATCACACATATATTTTTATGAGTTGGCTGACTTGGCAGAAACAAATTGTAAGAAGAGATCAGTGCTCCTAAACGCTGTTGGAACTGAAAATTCAAACTATGGGTGAGCTTCCTATTAGAACAATATTATACATAAACCCATGTTTAGTAAAATAAATATTTTTGCTTCTGTGGATGATATATATTACATGATGAATTACGATTGGCATATATATATTGATACTTTTTAATGAATTTTTGTGGTTTTTTTTGTATATATATATATATATATATATATATATATATATATATACACACACTCTACAGATTTTATAAAATATGAAATATATGTGTCTTATATACACTCCATAAATTCATTCATGTTCATGTATGTGGATTTATAATCAACATTTCACAAGATTATTCTCAGAAATTATCATCTACCTGAAATACATATTTGTTTCCCAGTGCTGAAAACTAACTTCAATCAATGGTGCTTACAAATCCTAATATTTCTGCAGTAACTGACCCAGTTTAACATCAATGCAAATAGATTCCTAGGGGACATGATGTCTATTTTGACGTTCATTTTAATTCAACACTGGTACATTACTATTTCTTCAGTTTTTGCACATCATAGGATATATATTTCATTCACAAGTTCACAAAATTATAGGAATTTGTTTCACTTTTAATCACTTTCTGCTTCAGAACACATGTATTCCTCCATGTTACTTGACTGGTCTTTTCATGAGACTTCTTTCCAAACACATTATTTTCGATTTCCATAATCAATTTTGAAGCTAAACCCACACACTCTTCAAGATAAACCATAACATTAATATTACCATTAGATGTATAAGTGGTTGGAATAAATGTGTGTATATCAATATAAGATTTCCTGTACATTTTCACATTTCAATTCAATCCATTATTAAAGTTGGAACCAGGTATGTTATTTATTCACAGTATGGTCTATTATTGCATTATCTCTATATTCATAGACACAGTGTACACCTCTTTGTTCCCCCAAACTAATTTATACCTCTTCAAAACATTGCTCCCAGAAATGGTAGAAGAAATATTCATGTCACCTTATCTATCTATATATGTGTGTGTGTGTGTGTGTGTGTGTATATATATATATATATATATATATATATATTTCTTTTTTTATCACAGTAATATTCTGGACACAAAAAACAAAGGTCACACTCATGATTGTATCAAAGCCTAAATGGAAAGTGAGCATGAATTACTAAAAACAACCATGTCCAGGTTGCCTAATGCTCTCAAATGTAAATCCTATTGGTGACTACATATTTGTTTCTTTCTAAGATTATATATTCAACTTCAAGACTGTTGAAAATGTCTAATTCTATCACTCAGTTTATACTTTGCCTGATTTCCTTATATCTCTATTGATATCTGCTTTCCTACATATATTCCGCAGTTCATCATTGTGTCTGACACTTCACATATGCTGACATTTACATTCAATGTCTACCCGAGACCCTATTGCTAAAGAAATTTTGGTCTAAATCCTATACTCACTCTTATTTCTAAACCTACTGACTATCTTCCTAATCTTACTGATTATTGCTTTTTGACTCGATGTTCTCTTCGACAATTAATCATCCAAGGTATAAGGTCCTAAACCATTGTATTTCAATTTATCGGAGACATATATGCAGAACATAATTCAAACCTAAGAATCCCACTCAAGGACCCAATGCCCTTCTGACTTCGAATCTTACCTAGATTTCTGTTTTCATACTTACATTTCACCTATATATTCTTGTAAATATCACAGGTTCCCAATACCATTATTCATGCGGCAGAGAGATTCCTAACCCAAATCAAACATGTTATTAACCCTAAACATACACTCTTCCCTCAATCTAACTTTACAAAAGAGGAGGGACAGAGTTAGTCTTACAATACAGGAATGTAGGGGATCTTCCACCTTCTGAGAACATCAAAGGTCCATGCAGAAATGATCCCTGGAGAAGATGTAGGCAGCTATGAAGGACCTGATAGAGGAAAAGTCATCTTTTATGGTAAACAACCTGATCATGATGAATGGATGTGTCTGAATCAACCTCTATCTTCTAAATGTAGAGAAGATGGACCAAATCAGGCCTGTGTGGAGAGCTCTTCCCAGGTGCCAATGGTTGATATACCATTCTAACTTGTGAAAGTGTGACAGAAAGTAGAGACAGACTCCATCTCATGGGACCCTTAGAAGTAACTGTTAGGACAAAGAGGTTGCCAAGGCAGTGACCTCATTCAGTTCCTGAAGGAAGTAACCTCACTGCACTTCCTTGGTGATGGAACTCTCTGAACTTGGGATCCAGGAAGAGAGGCACCCAGAGCCAGTTGCAGTCCCAGTCCCTGTGGTCTCACTTGTTTCAATTTACCAAGGACAGAGTCAGTCTTTCTTAGTACCAACAGATGTGAGGATGGCCAAATGCCAGGAAAGCTCTGAAGAAAGGCCTTTCCTGAGAAAGCAGGTATTGGTTCACCGCTGGCTCCTGACAACTGCACAGAGTTGGCCAAGGAGACCAGATTTGAGATACAACAGGCCATTTTTGGCGAATATAGTATGGCCCACCATTCAGAGGACACTCCACAAAGGAGGTGCCTTTGTGGGTGTAGGTGTGTGTATGGTTTTTTTCTCAGGTTCTGAGAAGATGTAAGAAAGGCTGTTTGTTTGAATTGGCGTGGACTGTTTCTAGTAAGTCCTTTGACAAGGCGAGTGCTTCTATGTCTGTGTATCCCACTCTGTCCGTGGTTGTAGACATTAGAAAAGAAAATGCATCAATGGATGTGTCCTGTCTAGGAGAAAGCTTCGCAACATTCATCCTGCCCGATTTATTAATGGACTGCGGCTTTCCTTATTGAAGGGCAAAACCTGCTATCTTCCAAAGTTTCTGTTTACATCCTGAATTCTGGACACTCTCCAGAATTGCCTCATTGTTTTGTGACCAAGATATGTAGTACCTCAAAGCTATGTGATATGGCTATGTACTGGATAGCTGAAGGGAAAGGCGAGCATCTAGGAAAACTCAGATATCAGTGTGACCAGGAAAGTCTCAGTGGAGAAACCCTGCTTTGTGCGTTTTGTTTACCTATTGTTCTGTTGCCCTGAATTTCAGGAAGGTTTTTGCCTCAGACCACTCCTTTGTGAATATGAATTCAATCCATTATTTAAAGTGGAACCAGCTATACTATTTATTCACAGTATGGTCTATTCATGAATTATCTGTATATACATAGGCACAGGGTACAGCTTTTTGTACAACCAATACTTATGTATATGTCTTCAAAATATTACTCACAGAAATGGTGAAAGAAATACTGATGTCACCTAATCTACATATACATTTTATCACAGTAATATTCTGGACACAAAATGAAAAGTTCACACTTATTATTGTACTAAAGCCTAAATGGAAAGTGAACATGGATTACTTCCATGTTCAGGTTGCCTAATGCTCTCAAATATCAATCCTATTGGTGACTACATATTTGTTTCTTCCTAAGATTATATATTCAAAATCAACCCTGTTGAAAATATCTAATCATATCACTCACTTTATACTTTGCCTGATTTTGTAATATCTCTTTTTTTAATGTTAGGATGAGCCAATTTAGTACTTTTTAAAATTTTTATTTTTTTCATCTTTCATAAATTTGATTCAAGTGAGTTATGCATTTCCATTTTTACCCCAAATACAGATTGCAGAATCACATCAGTTACACATTCACAATGTTTACATAATGCCATATTAGTGACTGTTGTATTCTGCTGACTTTCCTATCCCCTACTATCCCCCCTCCCCTCCCCTTTCATTTTCCCTCTCTACCTGATCTGTTATTGTTCCGTTCTCTCCCTTCCCCCCCTTTCCCCTCACAACCTTGTATATGTGATTTCGTATAACGATGAGGGTTTCCTTCCGTTTCCATGCAATTTCCCTTCTCTCTCCCTTTCCCTCCCATCACTTGTCTCAGTTTAATGTTAATATTTTTCTCATGCTCTTTCCCTCTGTTCAGTTCTTACTTGCTCTCCTTAAATCAAAGAAGACATTTGGCATTTGTTTTTTAAGGATTGGCTAGCTTCACTTAGCATAATCTGCTCTAATGCCATCCATTTCCCTGCAAATTCCATGATTTTGTCATTTTTTAGTGCTGCATAATACTCCATTGTGTATAGATGCCACATTTTTTTTATCCATTCATCTATTGAAGGGCATCTAGGTTGGTTCCACAGTCTGGCTTTTGTGAATTGTGCTGCTGTGATCATTGATGTGGCAGTATCCCTATAGCATTCTCTTTTATGGTCCTCAGGGAATAGTCCAAGGAGGGCGATAGCTGGGTCAAATGGTGGTTCCATTCCCAGCTTTTCCAGGAATCTCCATACTGCTTTCCATAATGGCCGCACCATTTTGCAGTCCCACCAGCAATGTACAAGTGTACCCTTTTCCCCACATCCTTGCCACCACTTATTATTGTTTGACATCCTAATGGCTGCCAATCTTACTGGAGTGAGATAGTATCTTAGGGTGGTTTTGATTTGCATTTCTCTGACTGCTAGAGAAGGTGAGAATTTTTTCATGTACTTATTAATTGATTGTATGTCTTCTTCTGAGAAGTGTCTGTTCAGGTCCTTGGCCCACTTGTTGATTTTGTAATATCTCTATTGATATCTGCTTTCCTACATATTTTCCCCTGTTCATCATTGTGACTGACCCTTCAAGTGGGCTGATATTTACTTTCACACTTTAACCCAAACCCTATTGCTAAAGAACTTTTGTTCCAAATCCTATACTCACTCTTTGTTAACCTACCGAATATCTATCTAATCCTACCGACTATCCCTATTTGACTGGATGTTCTCTTCGAATTTTAATCATCCAAGGTACAAGGTCCTATGCCATTGCATATCGATTTATCTGAGATATCTGTGCACAACATAAATCAAAGCTAAGTATCCCAATGAAGGGCCCATTGCCTCTCTGGGCTTCAAAATTACCTAGACATCCTTTTTTCATTTATATATTTCACCTCTATATTTTTAAAAATATCCCAGGTTCCCAGTACCATTATACATCCAGCAGAATGATTTCTAACATCAAACATTTTATTAACCCTAACAATACACTGTTCCCTCAATGTAAATTTAATGAAGAGCAGGGACAGAGTTGGTCTTACAATACAGGAATGTAGGGGATCTTTCACCTGTTTAGAACCACAAGTTCAATGCAGAAATGATCCCTGGAGAATATGTAGTCAGCTATGGAGGACCTGAGAAAGCAAAAGTAATCTTCCATGGCAAAATACCTGGTCAGGATGACGGGATGTGTCTGAATCAGAACCTCTCTTCTCAATGTAGAGGAGATGGACCAAACCAGGCCTGTGTGGAGAGCTATTACCGGGTTCCTATGGTTGATATACCATTCTAACTTGTGAATGTTTCACAGGAAGTAGGGGAAGCCTCCATTTAATGAGACACTTGGAAGCAACTGTTAGGATAAAGTGGTTGCCAAGGCAGTGACCTAATTCAGTTCCTGAAGGAAGTGACCTCACCTTACTCCCTTGGTGATGGAACTCTCTGAACTTGGGATCCTGGAAGCCAGGCACACAGAGCCAGTCCCAGTACCAGTCCCAGTGGGTTCACTTGTTTGGAATTACCAAGGACAGAGTCAGTCTTTCTTTGTACCTACTGATGTTAGAATGGCCAAAAGCCAGGACAGCTCTGAAGAGGGGCCTTTCCTGAAAAAGCAGGTAGTGGCCCACTGCTGGCTCCTGAAACTTCATAGAGTTGGCCAAGGAGACTATATTTGAGACAGGACAGGACATTTCGGGGGAACATTGTGTGGCCCACCAGTCAGAGGACACTCCATAGAGTCACAGACCTACTTAGGGTAAGGAGGTGCCTTTGTGGGTGTGGTTGTGAGTTTGTGATTTTGTCTCATGTTGTCAGAATAGGAAGGAAAGGTGGTTTGTATGGTTTGGAGTGAACTGTTTCTTGTAAGTCGTTTGAAAAGGCGAGTGATTCTATGTCTGTGTATCCCATGGTGTCCGTGGTTGTAGACATTAGAAAAGAGAGTGCATCAATGGATGTTTCCTGTCTAGTAGAAAGCTTCCCATTTCATCCTGCCCAATTTATGAATGGATTGCGGCTTTACTTAAAGATGGGCATAACCTACTACATTCCTAATTTCCAGGTTTCTTCATGAATTCTGTTCACTCTCCAGGATAGGCTCATGGTTTTGTGTCTAACATATGTACCACCTCCAAGCTCTGTGACATGGTCATGTACTGGATAGCTGAAGGGAATGGCGAGCATCTCAAAAAACTCAGATATCAGTGTGACCAGGAAATTCTCAGTGGAAAAACCCTGCTTTGGGCATTTTGCTTATATATTGTTCTGTTGAACTGAATGTCAGGAAGTTCTTGCTCTGGCCACCCCTTTGTGAAGCCTGAAGTAAACAGTTTTCAAATGGAAATGAATGGGCATCACCTGTGGCTCTTTGCTTAATTGCTTTGGAAAGGGATGTGTCTGAATTAGCATCTTGGCCCTGTGTGAGTTTGTGGCTTAGATTCTCAGCACCAGATGGATCTAAAGAAAGATCCCATGTGTGCATCTAAAACCAAAATGGCAAATAGACCAGTCATTGTGGATAAAGTCTCGCTTTCCTCTGTGAGGTTCCTGACCTCTATCAAGTGAGAATAGGGATCCTTTGTGTCAATTGAGTTCTTCAAAGCCCTGCAGAGGTGCTTGGGTTTTCTCATGACTCTAATTCACATAAACAATCTATACCTCTAACTCAGTAGGCCTCAAATTGAAGAAGCGCTGCAGTATTAACGACATGCCTATTTGATCACTCCTGGTTCACAGGAAGTATGTCCAGGCCACCCTGACTTTAGGCAAATGAGGGGCAAGGGAGCTTATTTTGGACACTGTCTTGGACTGCGCCCCTCATGGAAACCTCCAGCCAGAGGTTATGATGAGTATCTATATGGAAACAGATGAGGGCCATGTGGGAGTGTTTTGGTTTTAATTGTGGTTATTGTGTGGCAGTTAAAGGAGATGCCTGGGTCCACATGGGCTTGAACTCTGGTGTGATTACACTTAGAGAGTGCATTCTGGATCTGATCTCAGAGAACTTGTGCCATGTATTGTGTTGGGATTCTAGGAGGGCACGCATGAGAGTCTCCCTTGGAAACTGAGATCTAGGCCCAGGGTGGCTTTCCACAGAGCACTGGGAATCTCAGCCAGGATATCACATGATTTTTTTTTTTTCTGAAAGACTTGGCAGGCACGGGTGACAGTCAAAACACACATGGACCTCACATTGTAGACCTCAGTGGGTCTGATTTTATGTGACATTTTGGCCACTCCCTGGGAAGCCTTGTCTGTAACAGTTCTACAGAGCTTTCATTGAAATGAGGTTTCTCATCATTTAATGGTTCCTGTACGAATTGAAATCCACAGTGCCTCCAACTTCATCCGTGAAAAATGGCTAGATAAATACAATAAAATTATTGAAATTTCCATGACCAGGTGGCACTGTAGAAAATTTGGAAAACCGGTTGCTGATCATGAGTATACCAGACAGCACCTTGATTGACTAGGTTTCATCAAAATGGTGTAGAACAGAGATGCCAGTAAATTGGAGCCTGCTGAGTAGTGGGCCTAGAGCAGTGGAGGGGGGGTGTGTGATGAAACATCTGTGGTGGGGCCATGTTGATCTTCCATTGGCTCCGAAATGCCTTGTGACTGACATGGTACAACCACCAGACCCTTATATGTAACGGCATCTTGTTATATAGAGAGGTTTCAGGGAAATGTTGAGAATTATGTTGCTATGGTCAAGGGGAAAAGCTTTGTGGAATAGAAGCATTGTTGGTATATTCTCTTGCAGACCCTTACCCACCACACGTGACAGAACTCCCTCAAGCACTGTGTCCCAGGTGATCTTTTTTTACTTCATAAGCAAATACCAAACTCCCAGTGCAGCAGCAAGAAACACCAGGAAAAGTAGAGGATGACCAAATGGCTTCACAGTCCACACGCAGAGACACTTAGGCCCCAGTGGACACAGTTTACCTACATAGAGAGAATTCAGCACTGCTGCCTCATGTTCATTGGAAAATATGAAACCATGTCCTCCAGGTCGCATAGATGCACACCCAGCTTTGATGGTCTCAGTACAAAGAAAGCTCCTTACAAAAACATATATTTCAAGTGCCCAACCTCAGAGGCAGTTTCTCAAGAAGTCTTTAGGGCAGCAGAGCTCCATGTTTGTGGAGTGCTTACCCTGTCCCATACTTTTGAAAACTCCTCTACGACCTCCAAGGTTGTGAACTCATGAGAATATTCATTTCCAGATATGTATTCACAGAATTTTTAACTCTTCTCCTCTAATTGTGTCTTACTTGGGACGAGGGTAATGTCTAGGCATTGTTCTGAATGAGAGTGGGAAGATTTTTATGCAGCATATATTTGAAATACTAAATCCCTGACACTAACCCATTCCCTACTAGACTCTGACTACTAATCCTAATATGATGGAGAAACATAACCCAAACAGAATAGAAATACAAGCATTTCAGAGGAGGCAGGGTGTATAGTTGGACATGCCTTTTGAAATATATAGGGTAGGAGTTATAAATCTAGTCAATTTTTAATTGAAATAGTTCTACATGTGTTTTTAAAGTTAACAAATATATGAATTACTGTCTTCCTTTCTCAGTAGCCTATTCAGCACATGTGTTTTAATATGCACATATAGAATCCTACCTGGTGTCACACGTACATTCTCGTGAGGTGGCTGACATGGCACATACAAATTGTGAGAAGTGATCACTCCTCCTAAACAATGTTGGAACTGAAAATTCAACCCATGGGTGAGCTTCCTATTTGAACAAACTTATATAAAAATCCATATTCATTAAAATGAATATTTTCGGATATGATGATGATATATATTTCATGATGAATTTCAATTGGCATATATATTGCTATTTTTAATATATATATATATATATATATATATATATATATATATATATATATATATATATATATATATATATATAACATGTGTCTTATTATGCACTCCCTAAATTCATTCATATTGATGTATTTGGATTTTTAATCAACTTTTCACAAGATTATTCTCAGTAATATTCATCCACCTGAAATACATATTTGTTTCCTAGTACTGAAAACTAACTTCTTTGAATGGTGCAAACATATCCTAACATTTCTACAGTAACTGACCCTGTTTAACATCAATTCAAGTAGATTACTATGGCACATGATGTGTATTTTGATGTTCAATTTTATTCAACACTTCTACATTACTATTTATTCACTTTATGCACATCATAGGATATATATTTCATCCACAAGTTAGCAAATTCATACGCATTTGTCTGATTTTCATTCACTTCGTGCTTCAGAACACATGTATTCATCCATGTTTCTTGACTGATCTTTTCATGAGACTTCTTTCCAAACACATCATTTTCGATTTCCATAATCACTTTTGAAACACTTCAAAAGTTACCTTGAGCTTGGGGAGGGATTCTGAGCCCCGACTTTCTTAGTCATCCTCCAGAGTCAGAATGGCTGGCTGGTGTGGCTGTCGCTTTTTAGGGCAATTTTGGCCCAGTGTCCTTTTTTCTTTAGAGTAGGCACATTGATCTGAGGCCAGGGTGGCCTCTGGCATGGGCCAATGTTATCCCTTCATGTCTACCTGTTTCTTAATTTCTGGCCTATTTGTTTTTGTGACCAGGACCTTAGTCAACGCCTTAGTCTGCCTTTTGTTTCTTTTATCCTCCCCTTGCTCCCTTCTCTTCCTCAGTTTCTCTCTTATAGTATACGTTCTTGGCTTCTCTGACTAAATCTCTGAAAGTCATATCTTGTAATCAATCTAGCTTTGTAACTTTGTTTTAATATCCAAGCCAGTTTGCCCAATAAAGGCCATCGTGACAGATGCCTTTGATTCTCTTCCTGAGGATCAAAAGGAGTATAACTCCAATATGCCTCCATAATTCTCTCTAGAAACATAGTGGGAGAATCATCAGGCCCTTGAATAATCTCTCTTACCTTGGCCAAATTACTTTGTCGCTAGCGGCTGCTTGGAGACACACTATTAGAGCCCGGTGATAAGGGGACAGATGCTCACTACCTTCAAAGATTTTGGGGTCTCAGTTGGGTGGGTTCAAGGGAAAGCCGCCTTTGATTATCTTGGGAAGTTGTGTCAGACGCAGATCTTGTTTGAGGGATTTTTTTTCTAGCTTCCTGGAGGATTCACTGTTGTTCCTCTGTCATGAAGAGAATCCCTAGGAGTTTTTGGCAGTCATCCGAAGTAGGCTGGTGTGAAAACATCAATGACTCAACCAGACCTGAGAGCCTGGTGGGGTCCTCAGAAAAAGGGGGATTATAATTTTTTTAAGTTATATAGGTCTGACGAGGAGAAAGGCTAATACTGGTAGGCTTGCATTTTTTCCCCGTGGCCATCGTCAATCATTGGCCCATAGGGATGGAGGGGGAGCATCCCAAGAGTTCCAGGGTTTTCAATCATTCACCGCCAGCGAGTTCCTTTAGATGGTACAGCTTCCTCCAAGGGAAGAGGTGCTGTGTGTGCCGCAAAGGAATTATCTGGAGGGCGCTGGGCCGGCATAGCTTCCTCCAATGGAGGAAAGGCTGAGTCAGCAGCAGGGGAATCACTTAGAGGGTGTTGGATTTTGGGGGACAAGGCCAGGGGATAAGGAGGGGAAGGAGACTCCAGTAGAGTGAAATCTGGTGACTCAGGGAGAACAGAGGGTGTAGGAGGAGGAGGATCAGAGGATTTGAGAGTTCCTGGGGGAAGGAGTCAGAGTGGGGGCAGTGACAAGGAAAGGCTTCACCCATGGAGGAGGAGATATGCAGAGTTCCCGCCGAGTTAAGATATATGGCTGTTGATCCAGATGGCTATGTAGCACCGGCTGAAAGACAATATCTCTGACTTTTTTAAATTAGTGGGAAGTAGAAAGATCCTTCTAGGGGTAATCCAAATCCAAAGGTGGGCCATTCTGAAGCACAGAGAGTCTGCCACATCCGGCGCTTTACTGAAAAACAAAGATTCTGAGCCCTTAAGTGGACTTTGGTCCAGTGATCAAGTATCAGGGACAGAGGCATTGAAGTGCTCTGTCCCATAATGAATGATACACAAACAGTTAAAGCAATGAAACATGACACAGACAAGACAAGGCAATGAAGACAGGCAATGGACGTCCAACACTGAGACCAGGACTGAGGAGCCGGCAAAACCCGATTGACTGGCAATACCGAATCCGAAAAAAAATATCAATGAGTCCAGGAGACTATCTCGTCCCCATAAATTTACGGGAAGATGATCCAATACATATGGCTGTAGAGTTCCTTCACATCCTTCAGGATCCTTCCAATCTAATACCATTGCACTTCTATGGGGATTATACGCTACTCCTAGGCCTCGAAGCGTTTGAGTGGCTTGTTGTAATGGCCAATGTTTTGGCCATTCTTGACGAGAGATGATGCTAAGGTCTGCGTCTGTATCCAGTAGCCCATTAAATTCATGCCCTTGAATATTTAGTTTAAGCATGGGGCCAGAATCTAAATTTAAAGAAAGCATAGCCCAATCTACACCTGTGGAGCCTAATCACTTGGAACCTCTTTCTACAGTACGACTGGAAAATTTTTCACGTAGGCTGGGTATTATTAGTAACTGTGCTATTCTATCTCCTGGTGAAATTACTAATATACCCTTTGGAGAACTGGCTATAATTTTTATTTCACCTTCATAGTCGAGATCAATTACCCCAGGACTTATCATAAGTCCTTTTAGAGTAGAAGAGCTGCGTCCCAATAATAAGCCTACTGTTCCTTTGGGAAGAGGTCCTTTTACCCCTGTGGAAATGAATTGAACTCCCATCTCTGCAGTTAGTACTGCTCTGGCAGAGTCACAGATGTCTAACCCTGCGCTCCCTCTGGTTTTTCTGATGAGGGATCTGATGGACAATGTGTCCTGGGCACTACCCTGATGTGGTTGATGGGTTTCTCCAGTGCTGCGTATATTTGTGGTTTTGGGCCCCGGAGAATTGAGCCCCCTTGTCCATTTTTTGGCAAAGGAGCTCCATGTTTTTGTCCACGATATTGTGGATAAACACCTGGTCCTTGTTCGTTTTTTGATAATGGTGTACCCTCTATGGTGGTTTGAGAACAGCATTCATTAGCCCAAAGTGTCCCTCTACGGCATCGTGGACAAATACCTGGTATTCTACTCCTTTGATACCTAGTTTTGTTAAACCCTCCTCCTATGGGACAATTCCTTTTAAAATGTCCTGTTTTTTCACAATTGTAGCATGTTCTTGGCCTGGCATCTAAAGCCTGTTTTACTGCAGCTGCCACAATTTGCCCTTGTTCATTAATGTCTCTGGCATCTAAAGCCTGTTTTACTGCAGCTTCCACGACTTGCTCTTGTTCTTTAATGTCTCTACATAATTTAATATATGTGTTTAAATCTTCATGTTTCCATGGTCTAATGATATCTTTGCACCAACAATTCGCTTGCTCATAAGCCAGTTGTTTTAGTAATGGCATTGCTTGTTGTGTATTTCCAAAAACTCTGGTAGCTGTTTGAATAAGCCTATCTACAAATTCAGCATAAGGTTCATTAGCTCCTTGTATTACCTTAGATAACTGACCTTGTAAACCTCCATTTCCTTGAAAAGTCTTCCATGCCTTAATTGCATCTATAGCAATCTGTGCATATACACCAGGATCATATGCACATTTCTGCTGCTGATCCTCATAAGGTCCCTTTCCTAACAATATATCTATATTTCTCTGAGGATAACTAGCTGCTGCATTTTGCCTAGCCGTCTCCTTGCAAAATTCCTCATTGGCAATCTTCCATAACAGGTATTTCCTCCATTTAGCACAGCTTTACACATATTAGCCCAATCTGCTGGCTTCATGTTCATGTTGTTAATGGATTTGATAATGCTTACAGTGAAGGGTGCTTGAGGACCATAGGTTGTTACAGCCTCTGTTAGCTGCTTCACTGTTTTGAAATTTAAAGCATGGTAATCTCACTGCCCTCCTGCCTCAAATACTGGGCATGTTAATATTTGAGATCTTGTCTCAGGATTCCAACTATCAACTGTGGGGGTTGGGGGCCTCCCAGCATATGGAGGTGGCCTTGTTAGTTGGACACTTACTTCCTCTGGTGATAGAAAGGTGTTAGTAGCAGTCTCCTGTAGAGGTTGTGCTGTTGGTTGGACACTTACACCCTCTGGTGATAGAAAGGTGTTAGTAGTAGTCTCCTGTTGTAACTTTCCCCCTGATGGCTTTTTCTGTTTTACACTTTCTTCCTCTGTCTGACTGGCTTGAAAGGCCTTCTCTTTTACTTGATTTTTTTCCTCTGTCTGACTAGTTCGAGAGACCTTTTCTTTTACTTGAATTTTTTCCTCTATCTGACTAACTTGAGAGACCTTCTATTTTACTTGAATCAATATGTCTTCTCCTTCCTCTACCATTGTCTGAACTGAAGGCTTTCCACTAAGCAAACAAGGTACAAACGTCCACAATAGCAATGTGCCAACTGGCAGAGTCCCTGGGCTTTTCTTTCCTATTCTTTTTAAATCTTCACCATGATGGATCCATTGTGATATATTTAACAACTCCTCCTGAAAAAGCCATGGGCTACATTTTTGTATTGTATCAACGTATGCCCTGACTTTTCTTGATTTTACTGAGATGCCTCCTTCCTCTAACAATTTACTGAACACTCTTTCAGTTTTTTTTTTTTTTTTTTACTAATTTCTGATCCCGTATTTCTACTATAATACAACCCAACAAGATGACACCAAACAAAACAGCTCCTCAGGAAAAGCCGTCAGAGCCCAACTGCCACCACAGGCTTCCCACAAGCCTCTCCCTCAAACACAAGTCTCCTCCTCTCGAGGCCGATTGGCTGGGTCACGTGGGCGAAGCCAAAAAGTCCCCCAATGAGCAGTTCCATGGTCTGAAAGGGCAGGGAACCAGCCCAATGTGCATCACCACAGAGGAGCCAATCAGCTAGATGTTGCTGGGGCCGCTGTGAGCCAATCATCCGCTGGCAGTCTGAAAGGTCGGGGAAACCGCTCATTGAGCATCTCAATGAGCATCACCACAGACAAGCAAATCAGCTAGATGATGCTGGGGCCGCTGTGAGCCAATCATCAGCCGGCAGATGGAAGTTTGCTGGCAGCTGCAAGTTTGCTGGGGCTCCTTTGGCTGTGGCTCTCAACAGATTATTCTCAGAAATATTCAACCACCTGACATACATATTTGTTTCCTAGTACTGAAAACTAACTTCAGTGAATGGTCCTTATATATCCTAATATTTCTATAGTAACTGACCAAGTTTAACATCAATGCAGTTAGATTCCTATGGGACATGATATGTATTTTTAAGTTCATTTTTATTCCACACTGGTACTTTACTATTTCTTCAGTTTATGGACATCATAGGATATGTCCTTTCATCCACAAATTCACAAATTTATAGGCATGTGGTTCACTATCAATCACTTCCTCTTTCAGAAAACATGTATTCCTCTATGATTCTTTAGTGGTCTTTTCACTAGACTTCTTTCTAAAAACATTATTTTCGATTCTATACTCATTTTTGAAGCAAAACTCACACACTCTTCATGATAAACCGTAACCCTAATATTACCATTAGATGTATAACTGGTTGGAATGAATGTATATATATCAATATAAGATTTACTATATATTTTCAAATATAATTTCAATGCATTATTTAAAGTTGGAACCAGTTATATAATTTATTCACAATATGGTCTATTCATGCATCATCTCTTATTCATCAACACAGGGTAGGCCTATTTTATCCGCAATACTAATTTATAAGTTTTCAAAATATTGCTCCTCATATTGGTGGAAGAAATACTCATGTCATCTGATCTACATATATATTTTACCACAGTAATATTCTTGACACAAAATGCAAAGGTCACACTTATGATTGTACTAAAGCCTAAATTTAAAGTGAGCATGGATTACTAAAAACCTCCATGTCTAGGTTCCCTAATGCGCTCAAATGTCAATCCTATTGGTGACTAAATAATTGTTTCTTCCTAAGATTATATATTCAACCTCAACCCTGTTGAAAATATCTAATCCTATCACTCACTTTATACGTTGCCTGATTTCCTAATGTCTCTATTGATACATATTTACTCTCTTTCCTACATATTTTCCCCAGTTCATCATTGTGACTGACTCTTCACATGTGCTGACATTTACATTCACTCTCTAACTGAAACCCTATTGCTAAAGAACTTTTGGTCCAACTCCTAGACTCACTCTTCTTCCTAATCCTACAGACAATCTTCCTAATCCTATGGACTATCCCTTTTGGACTGGATGATCTCTTCTAAATTCAGTCATCTGAGGTACAGCAACCTATGCCATTGTAAATAAATTTATCTGAGACCTCGGTGCAGAACATAATTCAAGCTTAGTATGCCAATCAATCGCCAAATGCCCTTCTGGGCTTCAAATCTTACCTAGATTTCTTTTTTCGTACTTATATTTCACGTCTATATTCTTATAAGTATCAGAGGTTCCCAAACCATTATTCATCCAGCAGAATGATTCCTAACCAAAATCGAACATGCTATTAACCCTAACCATACAATGTTCCGTCAATCTAACTTTACAGAAGAGGAGGGACCGAGTTGGTCTTACAATACAGGAAGGTAGGGGATCTTCCACCTGCTGAGAACCTCAAAAGTCCATGCAGAAATGATCGATGGAGAAGATTTAGGCAGCTATTTAGGACCTGAGAGAGGAAAAGTCATCTTCCATGGCAAACAACCTAGTCAGGATGAAGGGATGTTTCTGAATCAGCCTCTCTCTTCTTAATGTAGAGAAGTCGGATCAAACCAGGCCTTTGTGGAGAGCTGTTCCCAGGTGCCTATGGTTTCTATACCATTCTAATTTGTGAATGTGTCACAAGAAGTAGGGGCCGCCTCCATCTTATGAGAACCTAGGAAGCAACTGTTAGGACATATTGGTGGCCAAGTCAGTGACCTCATTCAGTTCCTGAAGGAAGTGACCTCACCTACTTCCTTGGTGATGGAATTCTCTGAATTTGGGATCCAGGAAGCCAGGCACCCAAAGCCATTACCCGTCCAAGTCCCAGTGGTCTCACTTGTTTGGATTTACCAAGGATAGAATCAGTCTTTCTAGGTACCTCTTCATGTGACGGTGGCCAAATTCCAAGAAAGCTCTGAAGAGGGGCCTTTCCTGACAAGACTGGAATTGGCTCACCACTGCCTCCTGACAACTTCACAGAGTTGGTGAATGACACCAGATCTGAGACAGGAAAGGCCATTTCAGAGGAACATCGTATGGCCTACCAGTCAGAGGACATTCAGAAGAGTCACAGACCTACTTGGGGGAAGGAGGTGCCTGGGTGTGTGGATGTCAGTTTGTGGTTTTGTCTCATGTTCTGAGAATAGGTAGAAAAAACGTGATTTATTTCTTTTGGAATGGACTGTTTCTAATAAGTCATTTGACATGGTGAGTGTTTCTATTTCTGTGTATGCCACTGTGTCCGTGGTTGTAGACATTAGAAAAGAGAATGCATCAATGAATATGTCCTGTGTAGTAGAATGCCTCCCAGCAATCAACTTGTCCAATTTATGAAAGGACTGCGGCTTGCCTTACCAATGGGAAACACTTACAACCTTCCTAAGTTCCTGTTTTCTTCCAGAATTCTGGCCACTAGCCAGAATATGCTCATTGTTTTTTATCCATGATATGTACCACCTCCAATCACGGTGACATGACCATGTACTGAATAGCTGAAGGAATTGGCATGGCGAGCATCTCAAAAAACTCAGATATCAGTGTGGCTAGGAAACTCTCAGTGGAGATACCCTGCTTTGGGCCTTTTGCTTACATTTTGTTCTGTTGCCCTGAATGTCAGGAAGGTATTTGCCTCTGGCCACCCCTTTGTGAAGACTGAAAAAAACAGTTATCAAATGGAAATGAATGAGGATCACCTGTGGCTCTTGGCATAATTGCTTTGGAAAGGGAGGTGTCTGAATCAGCCACTTGGCCCTGTGTGAGGCTCCTGCTTAGATTCTCAGCACCTGATGGATCTAAAGAAAGATCCCATGTGTGCATCCAAAACCAAAATGGCAAAAAGATCAGTCATTGTGGATGAAGTCTCTAGCCTTCTTCTGTGATGTTCCTGACTCCATCAAGTGAGAATAGGGATCCTTTGGGTCAAATGAGTTATTCAAAACCCTGCAGAAGTGCTTGGGTTTTCTCATGACTCCAAACCACATAAAGAATCTATACCTGACATTCAGTAGGCCTCAAAATGGAGAAGCAGAGCAGTATTAACGGCAGGTCTTTTTAATCACTCCTGGTTCACAGGAATGGTGTCCAGGCCACCCTGACTTTAGGCAAATGAGGGCCAAAGGTGCTCATTTTGGTCACTGTCTTGGGCTGCGCCCCTCATGGAAAAATTCAGCCAGAGGTTATGATGAGTGTCTATATGGAGAACATGAGGGCCTTGTGGGAGTGTTTAGGTTTTAATTTTGGTCATTTGTGTGGCGGTTGGAAGAAATGAATGGGTCCAACTGGTCTTGAACTCTGGTGTGAGTTCAAGGGGACTTAGAGACTGAGTTCTGGAACTGAACTCAGAGAAGTATTGCCATGAATTGTGTTGGGATTTTCGCAGGCCACACATGAGAGTCCCCCTTATAAACTGAGATCTAGGTCCAGGGTGGCTTTCCACAGAGCACTGAGAATCACAGCCTGGATTTCACATGATTTTTTCTAAAACACATGGCAGGCATACTTGAGCGTCAAAACACACATGGACCTCACATTGTAGACCTCAATAGTCCTGGATTTCGGTGACCTTTTGGCCACTCCTTGGGAAGACTTGCCTGTGAGAGTTTTCCAGAGGTTTCATTGAAATGAGCTTCCTCACCATTTAATGTTTCCTGAAAAAATTGAAACCCACAGTGCCTCCAACCTCATGCTTGAATAATGGCTAGATAAATACCATGAAATTCTTAAAATTCCCTTGACCAGGTTGCACAGGAGAACCTTTGGATATACTGTTGCTGACGATGAGTGTATCAGACAGTTTCTTGATTGACTGGGTTTCATGAAAATGGTGTAGAAGAGAGATGCCAGTAAGTTCAAGCCTGCTGATTAGTGGGCCTACAGCAGAGATGTGCAATTTTGTGATAAAACTTCTGTCGTGGGGCCTTGTGGATCTGCCTTTGACTTCCATATGGCTTGTGGCTGACATGGTGCATCCAGCAGACCCTTATATGTAAAGGCATCTTTTTATAAGTAGAGGTTTAAGGGAAATCTTAACAATCAGGTTATTATGGTCAAGGGGGCAAACTGTGTGAGATAGAAACCTGGTTGGTGCATTCTCCTGCTGACCCTGACCCACCACACATGACAGAACTCCCTCCAGCACTGTGTTCCAGTTGAGCTCCTTGTATTCCATGAAGCAAATATTAAATTCCCAGTGCAGCACCAAGAATCACGACGAAATTTGGAGGATGACCAAATGGATACACAGCCAACATGTGGATACACTTAGCCCCCCGTGGCCACAGTTTACCTACAAAGACAGAATTCAGCACTGCTGCCTCATGTTCATTGGAAAATAAGAAACCATATCCACAAGGTCACAGAGATGAAGACCCAGCTTTGATGGTCTCCCTAGAAAGGAAGCTAAAGCTCCTGACAACAACATATGTTTTAAGTGCCCAACCTCAGAGACAGATTCTCAAGAAGTCTTTAGGCAGGCAGAGGTCCATGTTTGTGGAGTGTTTACCCTGTCCCTTACTTTTGGAAACTCCTCTACCACTTCCAAGGTTGTGAACTCCTGATCGTATTCCATTCCAGATATGTAGTCATGGATTTTCTAACTCTTCTCCTCTAATTGTGTGTTACTTGGGGCGTAGGTGATATCTAGGTGTTGTTCTTGATGAGAGTGGGAAGATTTTTGTGTACCACATATTTGCATACACATTGGATTCATTTTTCTATTTTCCATTCAATATACTGATTCCCTGACACTAACTCACACCCTACTAGACTCTGATTACTAATCCTAATATAATGGAGGAAAGTAACCGAAACATTATAGAAACACAAGCAGTTCAGAGGAGGCATGGTGTATAGTTGGACTTGTTATTTGCATGATAAATGGTAGGTGTTAAAAATATAGTCAATTGTTAATTGAAATAGTTCTCCATTCTTTTTAATGTTAACTTATTTCTGAATTTCTGTCTCCATTTCTCTGGAGCCTATTCAGCACATGTATTTTTATATGCACATATAGAATCCTACCTGGTATCACACGTACATTTTTGTGAGGTGGCTAACTTTGCAGATACAAATTGTGAGAAGAGATCACTACTCCTAAACGCTTTTGGATCTTAAAATTCCACCTATGGGTGAGGTTCCTAGTTGAACAACATTATACATAAATCCATGTTCACTAAAATGAATACTTTTTAATCTGTGGATGATATATATTTCAAGATAAATTTTGATACCCATATATATTTATATATTGCTACTTTTTAATGTATCTGTGATATATATATATATATTTTACACCCTCCTGATTTTTCAAAATATGAAATATATGTGTCTTATATACACTCCCTAAATTCATTCATGTCATGAATGTGGATTTATAATAAAATGTTCACAAGATTATGCTCAGATATATTCATCCACCTGAAATATATATTTGATTCCTAGTACTGAAAACTAACTTTAGTAAATGGTCCTTTCAAATCCTAATGTTTCTACAGTAACTGACCCAGTTTAACATCAATGCAAGTAGATTCCTATGGGACATGATATGTATTTTGACATTCATTTTCTTTCAACACTGGTACATTACTATTTTTTTCAGTTTTTGCACATCATAGGATATATATTTCATCCACAAGTTAGGAAATTTATACGTTTTTTTATACTTACAATCACTTCCTTCTTCAGAACACATGTATTCCTCTAGGTTTCTTGATTCGTCTTTTCATGAGACTTCTTTCCAAACACATAATTTTCCATTTCCATAATCACTTTTGAAGCTAAACTCACACACCTTTCATGATAAAACGTAACCCTAATATTACCATTAGATGCATAACTCGTTGGAATGAATGATTGTATATCAATATAAGATTTCTTATATATTTTCAGATATCAATTCAATCCATGATTTAAAGTGGAAACAGTTATATTATTTATTCACAGTATTGTCAATTCATGCATTACTTCTATATTCATAGACACAGGGTACAACTCTGTGTACCCCCAACACTAATTTATACGTCTTCAAAATATTGCTCCCAGAAATGTTAGAAAAAATACTCATGTCACCTGATCTACATATACATTTTATCACTGTAATATTCTGATCACAAAATGCAAAGGTCAAACTTATGATTGTAGCAAATCCTAAATGGAAAGTGATCCTGGATTACTAAAAACATCCATGTCCAGGTTGCCTAATGCTCTCAAATGTCAATCATATTGCTGACTACATATTTGTTTCTTCCTAAGATTATACATTGAAACTCAACCTTGTTGTTAATGTCTAATCCTATCATTCACTTTATACTTTGCCTGATTTCATAATGTGTGTATTGATATCTGATTTCCTACATATTTTCTCCAGTTCATCATTGTGACTGACTCTTCACATGTGCTGACATTTACATTCACTCTCTAACCGAAACCCTATTGCTAAGGAACTTTTGTTCCAAATCCTATACACAGTCTTCTTCCTAAACCTACCAACTGTATTCCTATTCCTACCGACTATCCCTTTTTGAATGGATGTTCTCTTCTACATTTAATTATCCAAGTAAAGGTCGGATGAGGTCGAAAGAAGAGACCACCAAGAGACTATCTCATGCAACAGCGCAGTGTTTATTGGGGGTCCAGCATGCTGATGCTCAGAGCTCACTTGAATAGAGTAGAGAGCCCTTAGAACAGCTTAAGCAGAGCTTATACACTTTCCTTGGTGACGGCAGGGAGGGAAGTTTATTGATAGGTCAGGGCGAGTGGTCAGTTTGCATGCAACCCAGTGAGGGAGCACATTCTGCAGTTAGTCAGTTGGGGACAGCACATTCTGGGAACAAGATTAGCAAACATTTCTCAAGATTTCAGCAGTGTTTTGTTAAGCATACAGGAAAAAAGGAAGTGAAAAGTGCCTATTCAATTAACCTTTCATTCCCCACTTCTTCTTCTGGCTACTTTTAATCATAAAAGTGATCATTGCGGGGTGTCACATTCTATGTTTGCTAGTGGGGTATTACCATAAGTTTAACTCATCCAATTTGAGCTTGGAAAAAAGAAATTACACGGTTGAGCAAACAGGGTTTTATAGTTAGCAATAATATGAGGATTATTATTGAACTGTCCAGGGTTGATAAATGCGTAGTTAACCAGGGGGACTGTGTGAACCAAGACTCAAACCACACTTCTTGGGCCTCTCTCTCTCATTGACACTCTTCAAGGCATCTATTTAATTTACTCCTAGATTTTTTTACAACTCCAGTATGGTCGGCAAAAACACAACATTCTCCATCAATGCAGAACAAAGGCCCCCTTCTTTCATGAAGAGGAGGTTCAACCCTCGCCTCTTCTGTAAAATAACTTCAGAGAGAGAGGTTAAAGATTCCTGCAAAGCCAAGATGGAGGATTCTAATATCTTTAAGTTTTGGTCTATTGCTGCTTCTAATTGTGTCATTTGTTGTATCCCATGGACCAAGGCAGTGGTTCTTGTGCTCACGCCTGCAGCAACTCCTATTCCTAATAGGATGGCTAAAGTGATGGATATATGTTCTCAGTGGAACCGAGTTTT